>NC_088229.1:31225468-31582968 GCF_036934945.1 Oncorhynchus masou masou
GGCTTCAACGCGGGTATTTTTTCCCTCAGGCTTTTTGCAAATTCACAGGTAATTGTTGGGACAGTTTTGGTACAATCTCAAACTTTATAGTTGTGCCAAACATGTGAGAACAACCTGGCCTCTGAGCGAAAAGAGGTTGCTGGAATGTCTCTTAAACAGTCAAGGAACATGCCCACATGCCCAGACTAGACCTCGGGCTGACACAGCTCTCACAACGAGCAGGGCTTCGTTTAGATAGGGAGGGACAGGGGAAATGAGACAGAGAGAGATATTCAGTAACTCATACACTCCTATTCCAAGGAGTTTAGTTTGCCAGTAGCTCAACAGATCATTAAACACTGCATGTAATGTGCATGCAAGCCGGGATAAACAATCAGTGTTGTCCCTGAGCTGATTAACTGAATCTGACTGGGTGCATTCTGAAGAGAGACGTCATTCTGTGAACTTGAATCGCAGCTTGAGTTCGTTTATGAATCTCATGAGGACATACAGTATAGCCTAGATAACCTTTCTCTCTCTCTCTCTCTCACACACACACACACACACACACACACACACACACACACACACACACACACACACACACACACACACACACACACACACACACACACACACACACACACACACACACACACACACACACACACAGACACAGAGAGAGAGCTGCCGACATGGACTGGAGCACAGAGCAGCAATCACGAGAGGCATCTCCCTTATGTGGGTGGTTGGAAGAACTACACTCTGGAACAAACAGAAGCCTCCCGGTGCAGCACAAAGCAATAAACTCCTCCTCCCGCTCCCACCACCCCCCCAAACAGCTGGCAGCATCCCGACAACAACAACTTCCTTCGTTAGAAAACTTCCAAGCAGCAATGGAACATGGGATACTGGTTTGTTCCGTTGGTTTCTTTCTCTTGGGCCTTGCATGTAAGACTCTTGTCAGGCTCCTATAAGACTCCTGTAAGACTACTGTAAGACTCCTGTAAGACTCCTGTAAGACTACTGTAAGACTCCTGTAAGACTCCTGTAAGACTCCTGTAAGACTACTGTAAGACTCCTGTAAGACTCCTTCCCGTAAGGCTACTGTAAGACTCCTGTAAGGCTCCTGTAAGACTCTTGTAAGGCTCCTGTAAGACTCCTGTAAGACTCCTGTAAGACTCCTGTAAGGCTAGTGTAAGACTCCTGTAAGGCTAGTGTAAAGCTCTTATAAGGCTTGTGTAAGACTCCTGTAAGGCTCCTGTAAGACTCCTGTAAGGCTCCTGTAAGACTCCTGTAAGGCTCCTATAAGACTCCTGTAAGACTACTGTAAGACTCCTGTAAGACTCCTGTAAGGCTCCTATAAGACTCCTGTAAGACTACTGTAAGACTCCTGTAAGACTACTGTAAGACTCCTGTAAGGCTCCTTCCTGTAAGACTCCTGTAAGACTCCTGTAAGGCTAGTGTAAGACTCCTGTAAGGCTAGTGTAAAGCTCTTATAAGGACTCCTGTGTAAGACTCCTGTAAGACTCCTGTAAGACTCCTGTAAGACTCCTGTAAGACTCCTGTAAGGCTCCTTCCTGTAAGACTCCTGTAAGACTCCTGTAAGACTCCTGTAAGGCTCCTATAAGACTCCTGTAAGACTACTGTAAGACTCCTGTAAGACTACTGTAAGACTCCTGTAAGACTACTGTAAGACTCCTGTAAGGCTCCTATAAGACTCATGTAAGACTACTGTAAGACTCCTGTAAGACTACTGTAAGACTCCTGTAAGGCTCCTATAAGACTCCTGTAAGACTACTGTAAGACTCCTGTAAGACTACTGTAAGACTCCTGTAAGGCTCCTATAAGACTCATGTAAGACTCCTGTAAGACTCCTGTAAGGCTCCTATAAGACTCCTGTAAGACTACTGTAAGACTCCTGTAAGGCTCCTGTAAGGCTCCTGTAAGGCTGTAAGACTCCTGTAAGACTCCTGTAAGGCTCCTATAAGACTCCTGTAAGACTACTGTAAAACTCCTGTAAGGCTCCTGTAAGGCTCCTTCCTGTAAGACTACTGTAAGACTCCTGTAAGGCTCCTGTAAGGCTCCTGTAAGGCTCCTTCCTGTAAGACTACTGTAAGACTCCTGTAAGACTCCTGTAAGGCTCCTGTAAGGCTCCTGTAAGGCTCCTTCCTGTAAGACTACTGTAAGACTCCTGTAAGGCTCCTTCCTGTAAGACTCCTGTAAGGCTCCTGTAAGGCTCCTTCCTGTAAGGCTAGTGTAAGACTCCTGTAAGGTTCCTACTCCACCATTATTATTGTATGCATCCTGTGCCATGCATGTTCTAGACACACTGCTCATGTGGATCTCATCTGACAGGTCCAATCGTGAGTTGTGCTTGTCTCTAGTTCTAACCTCAGTGACAAGGTGAACACTACTCCTCCGCTCTACCAGTGACTATGCTCAGCACGTCAACATTATGGTCCCAAAACACAGAACTGAGCAAGATGAATGCTTCCATTATTAAACACTCCTGCAGTGTCACAGTATGACGAACAACATCCCAGACAAGCGGAAGCCATTCACATGAGGAAGTAGGCAGTAGAGGACTAACTGGTTCTGTTTCAGCTCTCACAATCACATTATGGTGTTATGACTCAGCACAGTCGTTATCATTCGCGGTGTCCTCCGGGTTAACGAGTGATCTCAGTGGCACAGAAAGGACAGCAGAGACGAGGCGAGCCAGAAGCCTGCAGATCTTGCTCATCCCAGAATCAATAAGCATTTTAAGGGAGACTGTGCCCTTAACTGCCTTGTTCAGGGGCAGAAGAACAGATTTTTACCTTTCAGCTTAGGCATTCAACCAGCAACCTTTTGGTTACTGGCCCAACGCTCTAACCACTAGGCTAACTGCCACCCCAATTTTACAATGTTCCAGAAGCTCCTCTCCTACGCTACAGTAAAAGAAGGTGCAAGAGAACTGTTTGGAAGAGATTAGAAAGGGAGAGGAAAAGGGAGAGGGAGAGAGAGGGGGAGAGGGAGAGAGAGGGGAGAGAGAGGGGGAGAGGGAGAGAGAGACAGAGAGACAGAGAGAGAGAGAGAGAGACAGAGAGAGACAGAGAGAGAGAGAGAGAGAGAGAGAGAGAGGGGGAGAGGGAGAGAGCGCGGGAGAGGGGAGAGGGAGACAGAGAGAGGGGGAGAGGGGAGTGGGGAGAGAGAGGGGAGAGGTAGAGAGAGGGGAGAGGGAGAGAGAGGGGGAGAGGGAGAGAGAGACAGAGAGAGGGGGGGAGAGAGAGACAGAGAGGGGGAGAAGGAGAGAGTGGGGGAGAGGGAGAGAGAGACAGAGAGGGGAGAGGGAGAGAGAGGGAGAGAGAGGGAGAGAGGGGAGAGGGAGAGAGAGGGGGAGAGACAGAGAGACGGGGAGAGGGAGAGAGAGGGAGAGAGAGGGGGAGAGGGAGAGAGACAGAGAGGGAGAGAGAGAGAGGGGAGAGGGAGAGAGAGAGGGGGGAGGGGAGAGGGGGGGGGGGAGAGAGAGAGAGACAGAGAGAGGGGGAGAGGGAGAGAGAGGGGAGAGGGAGAGAGAGACAGAGAGAGGGGAGAGGGAGAGAGAGGGAGAGAGAGGGTGAGAGAGGGAGAGAGGGAGAGAGAGGGAGAGAAAGAGGGAGAGAGGGAGAGAGAGACAGCGAGGGGGAGAGGGAGAGAGACAGAGAGGGAGAGAGAGATGAAAAGGGAGAGAGCGGGGGAGAGGGTGCGAGAGAGAGAGAGAGAGAGAGAACCTGGGCACGTTTCTAAATACACAATCTGGTCCGACGTGAGTCTAATTTCTTCCAGAGCTCGTGGCATGTGACTCCAGGCTACCCACAAAGGGTGAACATTAGCATTCTGCCCATGCCAGGCTGTCCATACCATCCTGGCCTCACACCCAACTTCCACTGGAGCTTCACAAAATGGCCACTGAGACACATTATTAGCCAGGCCAAGCTGGCAGAGACACCATTCCACGCCCACCATGCCCCAACTCTGGGTCTACATAGCTGGGTTCTCCTTTGTGTACCACAGGATGAACGATCTGCGGCTTGGCCACTGGAGCAGGTTTGCCAGCTGTGTCTAGGACACGCTACACCCCTGGCCCACTTCAGTAGGGCTTTAGTGCTATCCTGTACAATGAGACTCCTTTAGACACCAGGAAATAGTTCACCTGAACCCTCTCTCAACTCTCTCTCTCTCCTTGTTGCTGTGTGGAATAAGGACTGTCCTGCTACTGATTCCCACAGTCATGCTCAGTTGCTGCTAAGGCCTTAAGGACTGGGACGAGGGAAGGGGTAAGGGGGTGGTCGTGTGGCCACAGCAACAGGGCTCACCTGTTCCCCTCACTTCAGTTGTGTAAATCAACACGGAAGCCTGAACTCCCCCCTAACACCAGACCCCACACTCCCCTGATCCTCTGGAGCTGTCCACACACACAGACACAGACGTAGACACAGACGTAGACACTCACACACACACACACACACACACACACACACACACACACACACACACACACACACACACACACACACACACACACACACACACACACACACACACACACACACACACACACACACCACACACACACACACACACACACACCCCCACACACACACACACACACACACACACACACACACACACACACACACACACACACATCTGCTCCAGCTCTGCCAACACGGGCTGCAGCTCCGCTCTGTTTGGCTACGCCTGTTCTGCTTACCCCGCTGAAAAACAATCTGTCCTTCTGATTATTCACACAAGACTTTTTCTGCTCAGTACAAATATCAGTTCCCCCACTTACCCCTGTCCCGTCCATCACACCAGACAAAAGGACTGTTGCTGTTCACACAGAGAACCTACTTCCTGTTATTGCTGTCGTTCTTGAGGACAGAGAGAGAGATACTGAAGAGAAAAGAGATCAAACACAACCAACGGTAATGTCCTTCTACTGTAAGTCTGCAGTTCTCCCTGCTCAGACACACACCCTGCGGAGTCTAAAGTCCTGCCTCAGTCAGAGCACAACATGTGCCGGAAGTGAAGGTGTGTTTGGAGCCTCCACGCCACAACAACGTCATAGAGAAGAAACAAAATGCTGAAGTTGTACAAAGCGATGATGTTGTAGCCGATGATACCCTCCTGGACATGTGGCTCAACGATGGACGTTGCATATTGATTGATTATGACTTTCAGTCATTTTTGAAATTCTACTACCACTAAGTTCTCCTCATGACAGAGACAGAAGTCAAAAGAGATGTTATCGGGGAAGGGTATATATATTTCAAAGGGCTGTGTGCTAAACTCAGTGAGCCGTTGTTGTGCTGCTCTCTCTGTCCAGCTGTTTAAACCGTACCAGCAGTCTTTGTGCTCGGCCATGTAAGCATGGAGCCTATATCTGTCTCTGCCTTGGCCCCACCCACCCAGGCCTTATCACAACCTGTATCACAGCTCATGTAAGCATGGAACCTATATCTGTCTCTGCCTTGGCCCCACCCACCAGGCCTTATCACAACCTGTATCACAGCTCATGTAAGCATGTCTCTGCTTTGGCCCCACCCACCCAGGCCTTATCACAACCTGTATCACAGCTCATGCAAGCATGCAAGAGGGTGTGTGCAGTATGTCCAATGTACGAACTACTTTGCCCTGCCTAGCTGGGGAGAGTGAGTCTCACTGGCCCATGTACGCCTTAGCATTGCGTAGTTACGACTAAGGTTGAGATAGCGGCACCTTTACCTGGAACATTCCCAGATTTCTGTCTAAAGGCTCTGTGAGCCAGACCGCTCCTAAAGAACACGCCATCTCTCAACACACTGAGTCAGAATGACAGCTCACCTAACCTCATGACTGGAGCCTCTCTCAGGTGAACAACACAGGACAATACTGCTCTCTCAGACTGGCCGACTCTGCTGTCTACTGTGTGTGTCTCTGTCTAGATCAGTCTAGAGGTCTGACTGCATGTCTCTGTTAGGGATTTACTCTCTCTCTCTCTCTCTCTCTCTCTCTCTCTCTCTCTCTCTCTCTCTCTCACACACACACAGTCAATCAGCTTCTCGAAAGGCATGCCTTAGTCAAACGCCGGGAATCATTTGTGTAGACTAGTGCCTGAGCAATAATGGTAGTGTGTTAACGTGTGTTGCAAGGGTGCAGTGATTCACGAGTGGCAACCTGCTTCCTGTAAAACACATTTAAGGGGAAAATAGAGAGAAGAATTCCTTGGCCTGAGGGCTACCAGAATAAGATCAAGGCAGAAGAATGAGACTGGCTGAGGGCTACCAGAATAAGATCAAGGGAGAAGAATGAGACTGGCTGAGGGCTACCAGAATAAGATCAAGGGAGAAGAACGAGACTGGCTGAGGGCTACCAGAATAAGATCAAGGGAGAAGGCTGAGACTGGCTGAGGGCTACCAGAATAAGATCAAGGGAGAAGAATGAGACTGGCAGAATAAGATCAAGGAGAAGAGGACTGGCTGAGGGCCAGAATAAGATCAAGGCAGAAGAATAAGATCTTGGCTGAGGGCTACCAGAATAAGATCAAGGGAGAAGAATGAGAGACTACCAGAATAAGATGGCTGACTGGCTGGCTACCAGAATAAGATCAAGGAGAAGAATGAGAAGGAGAAGAATAAGATGAGACTGGCTGAGGGCTACCAGAATAAGATCAAGGCAGAAGAATGAGACCAGAATAAGATGGCTGAGGGCTACCAGAATAAGATCAAGGGAGAAGAATGAGACTGGCTGAGGGCTACCAGAATAAGATCAAGGCAGAAGAATGAGACTGGCTGAGGGCTACCAGAATAAGATCAAGGCAGAAGAATGAGACTGGCTGATGGCTACCAGAATAAGATCAAGGCAGAAGAATGAGACTGGCTGAGGGCTACCAGAATAAGATCAAGGCAGAAGAATGAGACTGGCTGAGCTACCAGAATAAGATCAAGGCAGAAGAATGAGACTGGCTGAGGGCTACCAGAATAAGATCAAGGCAGAAGAATGAGACTACCAGAATAAGATGGCTGACTGGCTGGGCTATCCAGAATAAGATCAAGGCAGAAGAATGAGACTGGCTGAGGGCTACCAGAATAAGATCAAGGCAGAAGAATGAGACTGGCTGAGGGCTACCAGAATAAGATCAAGGCAGAAGAATGAGACTGGCTGAGGGCTACCAGAATAAGATCAAGGGAGAAGAAATGAGACAGAATAAGATGGCTGAGGGCTACCAGAATAAGATCAAGGGAGAAGAATGAGACTGGCTGAGGGCTACCAGAATAAGATCAAGGCAGAAGAATGAGACTGGCTGAGGGCTACCAGAATAAGATCAAGGGAGAAGAATGAGACTGGCTGAGGGCTACCAGAATAAGATCAAGGGAGAAGAATGAGACTGGCTGAGGGCTACCAGAATAAGGAGAAGAATGAGACTGGCTGAGGGCTACCAGAATAAGATCAAGGGAGAAGAATGAGACTGGCTGAGGGCTACCAGAATAAGATCAAGGGAGAAGAATGAGACTGGCTGAGGGCTACCAGAATAAGATCAAGGGAGAAGAATGAGAAGGCAGAATAAGATCAAAGAATGAGACTGGCTGAGGGCTACCAGAATAAGATCAAGGCAGAAGAATGAGACTGGCTGAGGGCTACCAGAATAAGATCAAGGCAGAAGAATGAGACTGGCTGAGGGCTACCAGAATAAGATCAAGGCAGAAGAATGAGACTGGCTGAGGGCTACCAGAATAAGATCAAGGCAGAAGAATGAGACTGGCTGAGGGCTAAGATCAAGGGAGAAGAATGAGACTGGCTGAGGGCTACCAGAATAAGGTCAAGGCAGAAGAATGAGACTGGCTGAGGGCTACCAGAATAAGGTCAAGGCAGAAGAATGATACTGCCTGGTGAAATAGTTCTGTTATCACTCTGAAACACCAGAATGTTCGGATATTAACAGTAGTCTGCCAAAAAGCAGTGGGCAGCCCACCAAACAGTTCCCTTTCTACTGAGCTCACATTTTTAGCAACTCAGCACAACACAAAGAACATACAGCCGGTCTCCTTCTGTGCTCCACTCTCCTCCTCTTTCCTCCAGAGCGTAGCGTGCCTGTAGCCTCCTTTCTACACTATGTAGAACCTAATCTGGGAGAGTAATCAGACACTCCTGTTCACTCCTCACCACGTTACTTCTTTCTGGGGCAGGAATGAAGTCCTGGTCCTGTTATAGCACTGAGCATTGAGACCCAGTACAGGACTCTACAGTACACACACACACACACACACACACACACACACACACACACACACACACACACACACACACACACACACACACACACACACACACACACACACTAGCATGTCCTTGGGAGCAGGAGGAGAGGAGACGTTGTTGACTGACTGGCCCTATATTCAGCCTTGTTTCTGCAACTCAGTGCAGCTCCCCAGTGGGGTCAAGGAGCTGCCTGTACAGTGCAGGAAAACTAAAAATACAACCATCCAGCAACCTTGAGACAAAGACTCAAAACATGTGGCACCTGTGATCATCAAGCCAGAGGACTGATTCCAAGTTTCTAAGACATTCCTGTCTGTCCCCCAACTCCCCAACTCTCTCTCTCTCTCCCGTCTCTCTCTCTCCCATCTCTCTCTCTCCTGTCTCTCTCTCTCCGTCTCTCTCCTGTCTCTATCTCTCCCGTCTCTCCCTCTCCCTGTCTCTCTCTCCCGTCTCTCTCTCTCTCTCCCGTCTCTCTCTCTCTCCCGTCTCTCTCCCTCTCTCCCGTCTCTCTCTCTCTCCCATCTCTCCAGTCTCTCTCTCTCCCGTCTTTCTCTCTCTCCCGTCTCTCTCTCTCCCTGTCTCTCTCTCCCGTCTCTCTCTCTCTCCTGTCTCTCTCTCCCGTCTCTCTCTCTCCCGTCTCTCCCTCTCCCTCTCTCCCGTCTCTCTCTCTCCTCCCGTCTCTCTCTCTCTCTCTCCCGTCTTTCTCTCTCTCCCGTCTCTCTCTCTCCCGTCTCTCTCTCCGTCTCTCTCTCTCTCCCGTCTCTCTCTCCCGTCTCTCTCTCCCCCGTCTTTCTCTCTCTCTCTCCCGTCTCTCTCTCCCATCTCTCCCATCTCTCTCTCTCTTCTGTCTCTCTCTCTCTCCCATCTCTCTCTCACGTCTCTCTCTCTCTCCCGTCTCTCTCTCTCCTGTCTTTCTCTCTCCCGTCTCTCTCTCTCCTGTCTCTCTCTCTCTCTCTCTCTCTCTCCCGTCTCTCTCTCTCCTGTCTCTTTCTCTCTCTCCCGTCTTTCTCTCTCTCCCGTCTCTCTCTCTCTCTCTCTCCCGTCTCTCTCTCTCTCCCATCTCTCCCGTCTCTCTCTCTCTCCCGTCTCTCTCTCTCCCGTCTTTCTCTCTCTCCCGTCTCTCTCTCTCTCTCCCGTCTCTCTCTCTCTCCCATTTCTCCCGTCTCTCTCTCTCCCCATCTCTCTCTCTCCCATCTCTCCCGTCTCTCTCTCGCCCCGTCTCTCTCCCATCTCTCTCCCGTCTCTCTCCCCCATCTCTCTCTCTCCCCCGTCTCTCTCTCCCATCTCTCCCATCTCTCCCACCCATCTCTCTCACTCTCCATAATGCTGTGTTCAAAAGCAAAGGATCTTATGGCCTTGTTCTAAATATGAGATCTGTCACTATCGGCCTCAACACACTCAGTACTGTAGCAGGATGTTACCGGCCAGGCGGAGCAGCAGCCTTAATGATGTATTGTCTTTGCACTACGTCTATGTGGAATACGGTTGTTATTGTTGGGGGTAGAGCTCCTGGAATAAAACCAGTAGCCATCCAATTCTCCCGGGGCCAAACTACATGCCAATTTCCATTTCTCTGAGTCCATCATGGCCTATATATATACACGCCTGCTATGGAAGATATGACCTGTGTATAATTGTTGGAAATCCGTGTGCTATAAAAGGCAGTCATGGATAGGGTTTATGTTTCAGTGTTTGGATGGGGTCAAAACATCGGCCAGAGTAACCATGACGATGGCAGTTATAGCAGGGATTATCTCCTCAAGGTCAGGGGTCAAAGTCCTGCCACGATGCCAATACCGTTGCTGCTGTTTAGTGACACACACACACACACACACACACACACACACACACACACACACACACACACACACACACACACACACACACACACACACACACACACACACACACACACAGACAAGCCACTTTTTCCAGCAGACCAAACTAGAGCTTCACATGTTTTATTACATGTGTGTATGTGAATATTTAACCTGAAATACTGTAGCAGTAGAGTTATAGACAGAGGCCCTTCTCTGGTCCCCGAGTGGGGCAGCGGTCTAAGACACTGCATCTCAGTGCTATAGGTGTTCCTACGGACCCTGGTTCGATTCCAGGATGTATCACAACTGGCTGTGATTGGGAGTCCCATGGGCCGGCACACAATTGGCTCAGCGTCGTCTGGTTTAGGGTTTGGCCGTCATTGTAAATAACCATTTTTTCTTAACTGACTTGCCTAGTTACATAACATAAATAAATAACTCTCCTTTGGTTGTGTGTGTTTACATCAAGTCGTTACTCATATCCAGTCCCTACAGACACACCGTGCTTCTCCTCAGAGGCTTCCATCTCCCAGTAATAATGACCCAAACTCTGCTCAGCATACTATCCACTGTCCTGCCCAAAGCCAACAGAACCAGTGTGTCTGAGTGTGTCCCAGCCAGGCCAGGGCCCGCTCTCTCCCAGCAGTATTTCTCCTGGAGTTCTGCACCTTGTCTTTCCCATCCAGCACCTCACACAGGAATCAACACAAAGGCTTCTCTGCCACCCAGAGACAAGGGGCTGTCTGTCTGAATGCAGGGCTGTGCTACTGACGTGGTGGGTCGTCTTGAGTGTTGTGCTGCAGGGCACACCGGCTGGGGTTCATATCTGAGAGGGGATCAAATCAACAGTCGTTTGGTCCTCTCTCGCTAACCACCCCCCTGGTATCCCCACCAATGTACTGTGTGGGCTGTCCCTCTTTGTGGAGGAGGAGGAGGCAGACAAGAGGGATGCTAGAACTAAACTATCATCTCACCCTCTCACTGCAGCTGTCTGGCCTGATGGCTCAATGCTCAGTCTATCACTTCAATTCATGTTAATAAGTCTACCTCTTACAGTGTATAAGATGCACACTCTGTGCAGTGTGTGATGAGACACGGAACCTCTACAATCTGTCTGGCTGTTTGGTCTCGCTCTCTGTGTTCCAGAATGCTCCCCGAGGCGTCTGACTCGGCAGCTTTGGCTTTGAGGGGGATCTGGGTCTGATCACTGTAGGGTGCTGCTGTCTAAACTGACTGATGTGATGCAGAAACCAAATGAAACAAGCCCATTACCCTCCGTTGAGCCTCATACAGAGTTGAGGACTGATCTTCAATGCCCCCCCCCTCTCCTTCTCTCTCTCTCCTCCCCCTGTTTGCCCTGTCTCTCTCAATGAGTTAAAAGGGAAAGGCTCTCTGAAATGGGAGCCAAAACTATGCTTTCTTTCTTCTTGTGATGTCAGGTAAATGGACAAGAACACCTGTCTTTGCCATTCAGTGTGTTCGTGAAAGTGGATATGTGTGCTTTCAGGCTGTGTGCATATACACGAGGCAGGGCAGAATGCATCAGTCAGCTTGTGACCTTTTCTGGATGCATGGAGAATTAATTAACCCTGACGGATCCTGTACATGACTTGGAGGGGAATCACCATGTCCCCAAGCAACCTCTGCTACTGTGTCTGTTTGTGTATTAAGGGGGAGAGAGAGAGAGAGAGAGAGAGAGAGAGAGAGAGAGAGAGAGAGAGAGAGAGAGAGAGAGAGGAAGAGAGAGAGGGACATAAAGAAGGAAAGAAATAGTAATATGAGAAGATAGAAGTATTCTGACACAGAGAGAAGCAGGTGTATGCTGTGCTGTGAATGGCATCGTGGTGAGGGGGTGGAGGAGGCGGTGTTACACACTGTCCCAGAGAAAACCTGTCCCCACGGCAACCAGAGGGGGCCCCTTGGACACGGAGACAGAGGACTGTAGGAAACATCTGACATACATCATGGAACAGAACAGGGGACAAGGAGGAGGAAGAGAGAAAGAGAAGGGGATGTATCAAGGGAGAGGTGGATTGCCAAAAACCTGCAAGTTCAATCCCACCTGCATCAGCGTTCTCTCTGCTGGAGGTAAGTGAAAAAAAGTAGCAAGCAATGTTTCAAACTTTGAATCACCGAGAGAAAAAATGTTTTTTCTAGCAGCACAGCCATTTGTCCTCTTTCTGCTGTCCTAGCCTGTTCCAGAGGCTCACGTTCCTTTCTTCACAGAAAGAGAACCAGAGATTTGAGAGCCAGCGCTAAATCTGCCAAAACATTTAGTCATTCCTGGCTGGAGAAATACGGCACCCTCTTACTATGTCCTTCTAATACCAAGGATTAGCCCCCTAGCTCATCACTCTTCTGGAGACATCTATCACACACACACCCGCACAAACACACACACACATACACACACACACGCACACTGACATTCCTTTTGTCTCCCAAGCACTTGTGTCAAGTGCTCTGGTCTATCAGTGGGGGGTGGGGGGTGGAGGGGGGTGGGGGGACTGCATCAGAATAAAAATAAAAACAGAAAAACTGCCTCAGAATAAACCTGTTCTACAATAAAGGGTTGCTGGTAGATCTCCCCCCCCACACACACACACACACACACACACACACACACACACACACACACACACACACACACACACACACACACACACGCACACACACACACACGCACACACGCACACACGCACACACACACACTCACACGCACACACTCACGCACACACACTCACACACACACTCACACACACACACTCACACACACACACACACACACTCACACACACACACACTCACTCACACTCACGTTAAAGGTTCCACCCTGAAGCCATGCTCACAAGTCATCTGAAGCAGTCTCTATCAGATCTTTAACGTGCTCTATAATTACCTACACTACACTCTAGACAACAATCTGATTCACATGTTCTACTTCAACCCCTCTTACAGTTTTTTTCGATTGCTTAACGACAGTGGACACAACTGGAGTCACATGTGCAAAACTCTAACTACAGTCTGCACAGCAGCAGTTCATGTGGACCAAACTCTAGTTCGTTTTTCATTGCTTGAACACAGTTTTCAAAACTCTACACACTTATCCCATGACTTTAACCACAACCTGCACAACACTGTGGATTTACAGCACTTTGTTCAAATGCTAACACACTGCTGTCAAAACTGTGAACCACACATTCAAAACGGAATAGATTTCAGCCTTGTGCCTTTCAAACACTGCTGATTGCAATTTCAGCTGAAAGGCTAAGCAGGTGTCTTGTTTTAGATGTGTTAGTGAACACACACATATTACAGTATATATAGGTAGAGCTCAGAAAGACTCATTTTGGAAATGGAACAAGGAAGATGGGTTCGTGGAGGGAGAAGGGTGGCAAGGAGAGGGCGGATGCGTGGAGGAAGACAAAGAAGACAAAGAGCTGTTATTTCAGATGAAATAAGGGCTACACTTATAGACCATGTCGTGAACCATGGTCTCTCATTGAGAGAGGCAGGGTTGAGGGTGCAACCCAATCTGCAAAGATCCACAGTGGCATCTGTAATGCGAATTTTCCATCATACAAACAGGTGAGAGTTACAGCCTTACAGTAAATGAAAACATTACAGGAATCTATTTTGTATTGCAATTATAGAATATTTACACAGATATATATTACAGTAAGTTTGACTGTATAATATATTTTTACAACAGGACCCAAAGGCTGCCCTCAACAGGGGGAAGAGGAAAAATATTTTCAGATGCGCAGGAAAATGCTATTGTTGACATGGTTGTTGTCAACAATGCAATAAAACTGCGGGAGATTCAAGATAGAGTGCTGGCTGATAATGATATATTTGAAAATGTTAATTCTGTCAGCACAACAACTATTGCTCGAGTCCTAAAGAAACACCAAATTACAATGAAACAGTCATACACTGTACCGTTCGAGAGAAACAGTGAACGGGTAAAAGAGCAAAGATACCAATATGTCCAGGTAAGACGCCTGAGGTTACGTACACAGCTATACAAAATATTTACAGTAAAAAAAACACTAGCATTTCTACAGTAAAACTGTGCACTTACTGTTTTTCAGAGAGTAATGGAGGTGGAAGCACTGGAAAGACCACATTCATTTGTATTTATCGATGAAGCTGGATTTAACCTTGCCAAAACACGGCGCAGAGGAAGGAATGTTATAGGTCAAAGGGCCACTGTGGAGGTTCCAGGCCAAAGGGGGAAATATCACCATGTGTGCTGCAATGGCCAATGATGGTTTGCTTCTCAACACACCACTCATTGGCCCATACTACACAGAAAGGCTTATAGCTTTCCTAGAACAGCTCTATGCTCAGCTAGTGCCAGCAGAACAGGGGAGCCAGTAAGAAACCCCAAGTTTTTGTCATAGTTTGCGATAACGTTGCTTTTCACCACTCTGCAGCTGTCACAGATTGGTTTGCAGCACATCACAGATTTATGGTTTTGTACCTGCCTGCATATTCACCCTTCCTCAACCCAATAGAGGAGTTTTTCTCTGCCTGGAGGTGGAAAGTGTTTGGTCACCACCCACATGACCAAATGTCTCTTTTGGAAGCCATGCGTGCCGGATGTGAGGACACGAGTCCAGAGGACTGCCAGGGATGGATAAGGCACTCCAGAAGGTTCTTCCCCAGGTGCATGGCAAGAGAAAACTTTAGATGTGATGTTGAAGAAAACCTGTGGCCTGATGCTAGAGAGAGGCAGGATTAGCCCCTCAATTATTTGTTCGAATTACAGTATGTACTTTTAGTTTCTACCTTTTTTTTCTCATTACTGTAATTCCGTAAATTACTACAGACTATTGAAGCAAACTGCTAATTTTCATTTACCTTAAAGAATTGTTATGTTCTAAAAACTGTAATAAATCATGTGAAAGAATGTCACTCTTTTCTTTGAAGAAAATATTACTTTGTATGAAGTCACTGAAATTGTTCAAACTGTAAAGATGAAAAGTTTGTATTTTCTGTATTGGTGTTTGATGCTAGTGTTTTTACTCTCAGTGTGTTCTGAGTGACAGTGTGTGTTATCTCAGTGAGGGTTGTGCATAGTGTTTGGCTGCACTGAGCGTGTTTTGAGCCATGTGTTAAGAGTTGTGTTGCTTGGAATGAGTTTTGCAGGTGATGTGAACTGTTTAGCTCAGGTGACTGTTGGTAGTGCAGACTGTAGTTAGAGTTTTGCACATGTGACTCCAGTTGTGCCCACTGTCGTTTCGCAATCGAAAAAAACTGTAAATATCCATACACTCAGAATGTACACACCCTGGTAAATGGTAACAGAAACACACATGCTAACACCCTTGTATGTACGTGACTGACACACCGGCTCACAAACATGATACGTAGAGTCAGCACTGGGACACTTTATTCTCCAGTAATAGTCATTTGGGAAAAAGGTCTAATTAGCCTAGCGTTAGCCCTACGGCTCCGACATTATTCCCTAGTGCTCCGGAGCTGGCGCACAATGTTCATATTAGAGGTCGACCGATTCATCGGAATGGCCGATTAATTAGGGCCGATTTTAAGTTTTCATAACAATCGGAAATCTGTATTTTTGGCCGCCGATTTGCCGAATTTATTATTATTATTCTTTTTTATACCTTTATTTAACTAGGCAAGTCAACTAAGAACACATTCTTATTTTCAATGACGGCCTAGGAACGGTGGGTTAACTGCCTTGTCAGATTTTCACCTTGTCAGCTCGAGGGAGCCATTCTTGCAACCTTACAGTTAACTATTCCAACGTAATAACGACCTGCCTCTCTCTCGTTGCACTCCACAAGGAGACTGCCTGTGACACAAAAGCAGTAAGCCAAGGTAAGTTGCTAGCTACCATTAAACTTATCTTATAAAAAACAATCAATCATAATCACTAGTTAACTCCACATGGTTGATGATATTACTAGATATTATCTAGTGTGTCTTGCGTTGCATATAATCTGACTGAGCATACAAGCATACAAGTATCTGACTGAGCGGTGGTAGGCAGAAGCAGGTGCGTAAACATTCATTCAAACAGCACTTTTGTGCATTTTGCCAACAGCTCTTCGTTGTGCATCAAGCATTGCGCTGTTTATGACTTCAATCCGATCAACTCCCGAGATGAGGCTGATGGAGCCGAAGTGAAATGGCTAGCTAGTTAGCGGGCGCTAACTTGAGGGACGGAAGCTTTACTGTTTCACTGGCAATACTAAAGTGCCTATAAGAACATCCAATAGTCAAAGGTTAATGAAATACAAATGGTTTAGAGGGAAATAGTCCAATAATTCCTATAATAACTACAACCTAAAATGTACTACCTGGGAATATTGAAGACTCATGTTAAAAGGAACCACCAGCTTTCATATTTTTGCATGTTCTGAGCAAGGAACTGAAACGTTAGCTTTCTTACATAGCACATATTGCACTTTAAATTCTTCTCAGACACTTTGTTTTTGCATTATTTAAACCAAATTGAACATGTTTCATTATTTACTTGAGGCTCAATTGATTTTATTGATGTATTATATTAAGCTAAAATAAGTGTTCATTCAGTATTGTTGTAATTGTCATTATTACAAAATTTTTTTTTAAATCGGCCGATGAATCGGCATCGGCTTTTTTGGTCCTCCAATAATGGGTATTGGTGTTGAAAAATCATAATCGGTCGACCTCTAGTTCATATCCCTGGGGAATAACAGCACAGTTCCCAAGACACTGAGGGTTCTACAAAGCAGACCGTGGTAAGACCCAGAGGCCCAGCTACACTGTGGATGTCCAACCAACCACTCCGCTCAGTTCTGTTCTGAGGATGCGTAGAGGGATACAAATAAAATACACGGGGGGGCACTGAAAACACAAAAGAAGAACAATGAAAGAGAAACAGTAGAGAGGAGGGGAAGGATGAGGAGGAGATGGCATGGGAGGCGAGGAAACCACTCATTTAAATGGTGGAAGCAGGGGGGTGAAAAACAATATTGTCCCTTTTGTTAGTTGGTCCCTCTCTTTCTTGCCCTCTGTGTGTTTGTGGCAGTGCTGAGAGGGTAGATAGACAGGGTACCATCTGTGAGAGCCGTGGCATTTGGTCACCACAGCCACTTACGCCCCCAGAACACTGCCTGTGTGTTTACTTAGTCAGGACCCAGCACCCGGCAGCCTTGACGCCAGCCGTGTGTCTACACACTCTGTCAGGACCAGGCAGCGGTGTGTGTGTGCACATAACTAGGAGCCCTGACAACTATAATGGGTCTTTTCTTCTACTCTGTGATGGTCTCCCTGTGTGTTCAGTTAACTCAACACTCCATTGTGACCCTGGGGTCTGAGGATGAGGTGGGAGACCTGAAAGAGGCTTTCTCCTCAAAGAGGTGGACAGAAAACAGGCTTATAAATGCTGTCACTCACTCTATTGCTGCCCCCCCCACCTCTCTTACTTCTGTTACTCTGCTTACCTCTACAGGGTCTCTACTCAACAAAACACACAGAGATAGATCCGTCTGGCCTCGGCATACGCTCCACTGTGCACACATTCCCACAGGTTGTTTGCTGCTGCTGAGTTTGGAGAAGGGACACTAACAAGAGGATATGTGGATATAAATATGTAAATAGCATTTCTAATATAGTGTATAAGTGGCCAAGTTTTGTCTTGATTCCTATGTTGAAAATGTCAAATATATTTGTTGGACGGTGGTGTGTAATGAGCGGCAACCAGACGCTGCACTTGACACATTTATGAAATTGCTTATTCCAGTTACTAATAAGCATGCCCTCATTAAGAAAATGACTGTAAAAACTGTTAAATCTGTTAGATCCCCGTGGATTGATGAGGATTTGTAAAATGGTATGGTTGAGAGGGAGGAGGCAAAAGGAATGGCAAATAAGTCTGACTGCACAGCCGATTGGCAAACGTACTGTAAATTGAGATGTGACTGAACTGAACAAAAAGAAGAAGAAGCTATACTATGAAACAAAGATATACAAGATATACAAAGAATGATAGTAAAAAGCTTTGGAGACCCTTTAATTACATTTTGGGCAAAAAGGCAAACTCGGCTCCATCATTCATCGTATCAGATGGCTCATTCATCACAAAACCCACTGATATTGCCAACTACTTAAATGATTTTTGAATTGGCAAGATTAACAAAAGTCTGAATCTACACATGCATAACTGGCCAAATTATGAAAGACAAGCACTGTAATTTTGAATTCCATAAGGTGAATGTGGAAGATGTGGGAAAATTATTATAGTCAACAATGACAAGCCCCCTGGGTCTGACAACTTGGATGTAAAATGACTGAGGATGATAGCGGACTATATTGCCACTCCTATTTGTCATCTATTCAATCTAAGCCTACAGGATAGTGTGAGCGCTCAGGCCTGGAGGAAAGCAAAAGTCATTCCGCTACCCAAGAACAGCAAAGCACCCTTTACTGGCTCAAACAGTCGACCAATCAGCTTGTTACCAATCCTAAGTAGACTTTTGGAAAAAATTATGTTCGACCAGAATTAATGCTATTTTACAGTAAACAAATTACAGATTTTCTTCACACTTACATGGAAGGGCATTCAACATGTATGACACTTATACAAATGACATGATTGGCTGAGAGAAATTGATAATAAAAAGATTGTAGGAGCTTTTTTGTTTGACTTCAGTGCAGCTTTTGACATTATTGATCATAATCTGCTGCTGGAAAAAGTTATGTGTTATGGCTTTACATCCCCTGCTTTATTGTGGATCGAGAGTTACCTATTTAACAGAACCCAGAGGGTGTTCTTTAATGGAAACCTCTCCAACATAATCTAGGTAGAATCAGGAATTCCCCAGGGCAGCTGTCTAGGCCCATTACTTTTTAAATTTTTTACTAATGACCTTCCTCTGGCTCTGAGTAAAGCCTCTGGTGTCTATGTATGCTGATGACTCCACACTATACACGTCAGCTACCACAGCAAGTAAAATCACTAACTAATAAGTTAGTACTAAACATTTCAAAAACTATAAGCATTCACTAAACCCTAAACCTCAACTAAATATTGTAAGTGTGGAAACTGAGAAAGTTGAGGTGACTGTCATGGCCCAAACATATTGATGCAACAGTAACTAAGATGGGAGAGGTCTGTCCATAATAAAGTGATCTTCAGCCTTCTTAACAATGCTATCAACAAGGCAGGTCCTTGAGGCCATTGTTTTGTCGCACCTGGACTACTGTCCAGTTGTGTTGTCAGCTGCCACAAAGAGGGACTTAAGAAAATTACAATTGGCCCAGCAGCACGGCTTGCCCTCAAATGTGCATGTCAATCTCCTGGCTCAAAGTAGAGGAGAGATTGACTTCATCACTACTTGTATTTGTAAGAAGGGTTGACATGTTAAATGCAGCGAGCAGTCCATTTAAACTACTAGCACACAGCTCAGACACCCATGGATACCCCACAAGACATGCCACCAGAGGTCTCTTCACAGCCCCAAGTCCAGAACAGATTACGGGAGGCGCACAGTACTACATAGAGCCATGACTACATGGAGCTCTATTCCATATCAAGTATCTGAGGCAAGCAGTGAAATCTAATTAAAAAACGGGATACAAATACACCTTATGGAACAGCGGGACTGTGAAGAGACACACACACAGGTACAGACACACAGACACATAACATACACACTCTAAACACACGTACACATGGATTTTGTGTTGTAGCTATGTGGTAGTAGAGTAGTGGACTGAGGGCACATACTTAATCTGTTGGTGAAATGTATTGTAATGTTTTTAAAATGATATACAACTGCCTTAATGTTGCTGGACCCCAGGAAGAGTAGCTGCTGTCTTGGCAGCACCTAATGGGGATCCATAATACATACAAATACAAATGGCAGACACTAAAGAGAAAAGGGTGGGGGGTGGTTAGGTATATAAAGGGAGTGACAAGTAAGGGTGAACATCCTCATGGTGTCTGTTCTATAGAGAGAGAGAGTCTGGCAGGAGTCCAGTGGTCTCAGAGCTGCTGGTGCCAGTGATCCTATCACCACAAACCCATTGGCTGACTGACTGGACACAGCCAGCTCATCTGTTCCAAACAGCTAAAGTTACCTCCTCTTTGCTCTGCTCTTTAAAGACCCCTCACATCCCGCCAACACCCTCCAACACACACAACTATAAGTCTGTCTGTGTGCACGCATACTGTGAACACCAGTCAATGCCGCAATTTTATTCTGTTACTGGCAATTAGTAAAATGAGGTTTTCCGTTGTTTTTCTGTTTGCTGAATATAATTGTCCCATTGTTAATTTCCCCAACAGTCATGATTTGCATAATAGTTATGGTTTTAATTAGGCCTAATTGCAGGTAATTTGCATCCTGATACTTTTTAAACTAATCTGTAGAGTTAAAAGTATTCTGGTGCTTTGATCTTACAAGTCTCCTGAACGAGCTCCCAGGGACATGATTTGATTGAAGTAGCGGCTGTGTGTGTGTGTGTGTGCGTGCGGAGTAGCTCACTCCTACGTCCTCCAATGATCCAATGGCCCTCCTCCTGAAAGGAGATTTGTAGTGCAACTTAAGAGTTAGATTTAAGAGCATCTCCTGTCACTCCTAGTGTCTACAGCTAGGAAACTGCTGAGCATCGCCACTGATCACAACCATTCAGATTGCCCATTCTTCCTCCAGATCTCATTCTCTAGGCTCTACTGTAGGTTAATCATACCTCTTCTTTGTGGATTTTCCCAGCCCATAGTCTGGGATCCATTAAACAAAAGCATGGATGGATGGACCATGGGCATTCCTGAGCAGCAGCTCCCAGCACTCATTAACCCAGACAACGGCAGAGATTATCGTTAATTTCCACTGGCCTCCTCCTTTAGGCTTCAGGCCCACATCCACTCTACTAATGACCGTCCTTAGGGGCCCTCCCCTGGGAGACACGGGGCCCCAGTCCTGGGTTACACAGAGGTTAGCATGTGCAAACATCAGGACAACCAGAACAGCTGCAATACCACGACCCTCTCCATCACCCACTGTCACATCCATAACACAAACACACACACAAAGACTATAAGACCTGCTGGTAGAGACAGGGTGTAATTGACCACCGGTGGGATATATTGACAGACAGTGTGGCGGTCACTGTTTTGTATCTGTCTGTCTCACCCAACCTATACCCGCTCTAAACATCACACACACACACACACACACACACACACACACACACACACACACACACGCCAGCCTTTCCGCAGGAAGGGAAAGGCTGTTTGGGCTGAGGCAGGCTGGACACTGTGGTGCCCAACACTGAGCCCTTTTCCATCCTGCAAGCTGATCCTCCCGCCCCGGTCAGTCTGCTGGGCCTGGGTCATGGGGGACCCTTTTTACTGCAACACTGACCAGGTGATTAAGAGACAAAGGAATATCCAGAGTTTCCACTGTGAGAGAGGAAAACAAGCCTCTACATTCAGACTGAGAGGCATGGTGCCTTGCATGCTGACCTGGGCTACACCACTGTGTTGACTGAGCGGTTTGACACCAGGGTAAATACAAGGTTAGTCCCAGACACATGCATTGTGTGTGTGAATGTGTGTGTGTGGCTGTATGCAAACACTCTGACACATAAAAAGAAAATCCCTGGCAGGTGATAAACCTTAGCCCGATTGTTCTGACCAGGAAACTGTAAATGGTCAAGTTTCTGGAGACAGGAGAAGACAGACTTGGGGCTGAACGGAGGAGAGAAGAAGTCTGTCTTGTGTGACATAGTTTCTCATGGTGTTGTGATGGATGACTGTGTTTACAGGAGCAAAAGGAGGCTTTACTCAGCAAACAGCAGAACACATCAACACAATGCCTATCAACAGCCCTCCTAGTCCCTGACACTGGGTCTCTGTCAACACCTCTACTCAGCCAGCCGCCACTCCAAACACTGTTACCATGGAGATGTCAATTACTCTAAAGTTCGTCTGAAATTTGTTGCAGCAGAGTGCTGATCCAACACCAACTGTGAGAAAGTCTCCTCCCCTCCAACCTCTTCTCCAAAATCACAAATACCCCGATAAATTAGCACAGGAGATAGATGCAAGGTTGACAACAGAAGCTTTCCCTCTGATCCTTCCCTTACAGCAAATGTTTCAAATGTTGCTTTGTACTTTGAGTATTCACAAGGAAGCAGGCAGGTAAGTAATCACATCATCTACAGGTGTATAGCCTATTTGTCATCGCTCTAAGGGCTGGGAGCCAACTGCCAACCCATTGGAAGAGAAACAAGATCAGGAATTGCAAAAACACAAAATGTATACAGCATAAATTACCATCAATTTAAAAGCATTACTTTTGTAAATATTCCTGGCATTGGTCTTCCAGTCATGGCCCAGGAGTAAAGTCAATGTAGCACATCAAGCCTTGGCTGTGGTAATGACCTAAAACACTGAAACCGGGCCATCTCTGCCCGTCTTAATGAGCAGGCGTTTTTACAGACTACTACTCTGGGACCCAGGCCTAAGGACCACCACGTCAGGGGTACGGGCCAGTTAGACCAGTTAAATACTGTGAGTTATTTCCAGACAACCACCTACTGGGTAGTGATAAAACCAAACAGAAAGGGAGAGGAGCCAAGAGGTTTGGACTGGAGGAGTATTTGGGGAATGTTAAAGCAACTGAAAGGTCTCTGGAAATAACTAGTCATTAGAGTAACGTTCGCCCCGGTGTTGGTTGCTGGGGGTTTTCCAATCTGGAATATTGACATGTATTAAATGTCTTTCATTAAGCTCTTTTTACATTAGCAGTTGTCACAACGTGGTTTACAGATACCCAGCCTAAAACCCCTAAAAGCAAGCAATGCAGAGGAACATAGTGGCTATGAAAAACTCACTGGAAGGCAGGAACATAGTGGCTAGGAAAAACTCACTGGAAGGCAGGAACATAGTGGCTAGGAAAAACTCACTGGAAGGCAGGAACCTAGTGGCTAGGAAAAACTCACTAGTAGGCAGGAACATAGTGGCTAGGAAAAACTCACTGGAAGGCAGGAACCTAGTGGCTAGGAATAACTCACTAGAAGGCAGGAACATAGTACCTAGGAAAAACTCACTGGATGGCAGGAACATAGTGGCTAGGAAAAACTCACTGGAAGGCAGGAACATAGTGGCTAGGAAAAACTCACTGGAAGGCAGGAACATAGTGGCTAGGAAAAACTCACTGGAAGGCAGGAACATAGTGGCTAGGAAAAACTCACTGGAAGGCAGGAACATAGGGGCTAGGAAAAACTCACTGGAAGGCAGGAACACAGGAAGACGGCTAGAGATGAACCAGGCTCTGAAGGGTGGCCAGTTCATGAGGTGAATGGTAACAGTTCTTCTAACCCTTTTGGGTTCCATGTAGAACCCTCTGTGGAAAGGGTTCTGTATTGAACCCAAAAGAGTTCTACCTGGAACCCAAAAGGGTTCTACTTGGAACCAAAAAGGTCATTCAAAGGGTTTAGATAGAACCTTTTTTTCTAAGATTGTCGATACACTACAGAAAATTGGTCTGACCAGGCTCTTGCAGAGTTCTGTTCAGGGTTCAATTCTATGTTTGATCCAGGCCTTTCATCTGATATTTTATTTATTATTATTTATTATTATTTAGGCAAGTCAATTAAGAACAAATTCTTATTTACAATGACGACCTACCCCGACCAAACCCTAACTACGCTGGGCTAATTGTGCACCGCCCTATGGGACTCCCAATCATGGCCGGTTGTGATACTGTAGTGATACCTCTAGCACTGAGATGCAGTGCCTTAGATCGCTGTGCCACTCGGAAGCCCGAGTGACCTAAATCACTGTTGTTTCATATTATTGTGTTCTGGCTCTGGCCCAACCCACTGATTTCTGGACCAATCCGACAACCCCTAATGTGTTTGCGTTCGGTGAAGGGTCAGGGAGGTACTCAGATTCAGACTCATTGCGGAGAAGAAACGAACGTCTGTGGGCGGGGTGTAGCGTTTGGACGGAGCAAGGAGTCTGGGTAGCCAGACAATCTCCATCCCCACAGAGGTGTATTATTCAGACAGCACCAAACCACCCCAGTAAAGAAGGTCTCTGCACTGACACTGTCACGCCTTGGTCTTAGTATTTTGTGTTTTAGTTTATTAGTTGGTCAGGCCAGGGTGTGACATGGGTTTATTGTTTGTTGTAATTCTTAGTGGGGTTTTTTAGTTATTGGGATTGTAGCTGATTAGGGGTGTGTGTTGCATAGGTTTGGCTGCCTGAGGCGGTTCTCAATCAGAGTCAGGTGATTCTCGTTGTCTCTGATTGGGAACCGTATTTAGGTAGCCTGGGTTTCACTTTGTATTTCGTGGGTGATTGTTCCTGTCTCTGTGTTAGTGTTCACCAGACAGGCTGTATAGGTTTTTCACGTTCCGTTTGTTGTTTTTGTTATTTCATGTATCGTCATTTGTCTATTAAAAACATGAGTAACCAACACGCTGCATTTCGGTCCGACTCTCTTTCGACAAACGAAGAACGCCGTTACAGACACACCAAAGTGGACTCAGGCAAAGATGTAACATAATAAATGACATTTGTAACACTACAATTTGTATAATACGTTACGTTTCGTATGGTATTTATTAATTTGTGGATGTCCATCATCCATGTCATATGATATGTTACGATGAGAAAAAATAAGAAACCTCACACTATGATATGTTACGAATCGCAATTTATACAATATGTTCAGAATTTGCAAAACATACGTATGACTATGTTACGAATTGCAATTTGTTTTGGCTAAAGTTAGCTAGGTGGCTAACGTTAACTAGGTGGCTAACATTAGCTAGGCTAGTGGTTAGGGGTTAAGGTTATGATTAGGAGTTAAGTTAAAGGGTTAATGTTAGGGGAAGGGTTAGCTAACATGCTAAGTAGTTGAAAAGTAGCTAAAAAGTAGTAAGTAGTTGCAAAGTTGCTAATTAGCTAAAATGCTAACTTTTGTGTTATACAAAAACCCATCCACCCCGGCCAACTACACTACTTTTGTTTTTGCCTTATCTTTACATCCTTGTCTTATGTAAACATATCAAACGTGTCCCGGATTTAGGTTCACTATGTTACGTCTAGTCTATGAGACCTGTCTGGACACACCCTACCATGCCTGGGGGACCCTCTTACTGACCCTCCCTGGCCGTTCTCATCCAAGAACTATGGGGTTTAACCGCGCTGACTCAAACCTACTGTAGCCTACAGGTATACAACAACAATGGAAACGACCGCACAAATACACATAAAGTAACGTGCACGCAAACGCACACAGTTATTTTCCATCAACCTACCGACAACAACCATCTTACTACCCACTGACTCAGCTGTGGAAGACTGAAGTTTTTTTGGACAACATCTAAAATGGTCATCGATGATGTCCACAATGGTTAGCTCCCTCCGGTTCATCTGGCAGTCAGTGGCCCAACAATGCAGCTTTTCGGCCCAAACTCCCAGTCAGCACAAACTGACCCTGATCAGTAAAAACAGTGCAATGTTCTGTACCTGGGCTCACAGAACATTGGTGAAAGGAAAGAGTGGATGACAGGTGAATGGAGAGGAGCACTGGAAGAGGGAAAGCCATTACAACAAATCTACAACAGCAGTGGCCTTAGCCAGTAGTAATCACAATACCACCTACAGTGCCTTCGGAAAGTATTCAGACCCTTTGACTTGTGTTATGTTGCAGCCTTATTCTAAAATGGATTCAATAAATATAAAATCATCAACAATCTACACACAATACCCCACAATGACAAAGCAAAAACAGGTTTGCAGAAATATTTGAAAAACAGAAATACTTTATTTACATAAGTATTCAGGACCTTTTTGATTTGAGACTCGAAATTGAGCTCAGGTATATCCTGTTTCCATTGATCATCCTTAAGATGTTTCTACAACTTGATTGGAGTCCACCTGTGGTAAATGAAATTGATTGGACATTATTTGGAAAGTCACACACCTGTCTGTATAAGGTCCCACAGTTGACAGTGCATGTCAGAGCAAAAACCAAGCCATGAGGTCGAAGGAATTGTCCACATGCCAAGCGTCACATAAGGAGGAAACCTGGCACCATTCTAACGGTGAAGCATGGTGGTGGCAACATCATGCTGTGGGGATGTTTTTCAGTGGCAGGGACTGGGAGACTAGTCAGGATCGAGGCAAAGATGACCGGAGCAAAGTACAGAGAGATCCTTTTAGAAAACCTGCTCCCGATCAAACATCTCTGGAGAAACGTGAAAATAGCTGCGCAGCAACGCTCCCCATCCAACCTGACAGAGCGTGCGAGGATCTGCAGAGAAGAATGGGGAAAACTCCCCAAATACAGATGTGCCAAGCTTGTCACATCATACCCAAGACGACTAGAGGCTGTAATCACTGTCAAAGGTGCTTCAACAAAGTACTGAGTAAAGGGTCTGAATACTTATGTAAATGTGATATTTCCATTTCATATTTTGTAATAAATTAGCAAACATTTCTGAAAACCTGTTTTTGCTTTGTCATTATGGGGTATTGTGTGTAGATTGATGTGGGAAAAAAATGATTTAATCCATTTTAGAATAAGGCTGTAACAACAAAATGTGGACAAAGTCAAGGGGTCTGAATAGTTTCCAAATGCACCGTATATTACACATGTACAAGGCCCTTATAAAATCCCATGAGATGTTTTCTTCAGCCACAACGGTACATCCAAGTAAAGATGATTTTTGTCTTTATGATAGAATATCTTTACTCAGCTAACAACTTTCAGATGTTTAATGATGGATAAACACAAGTGTTGGAGGGTGTGTGAGTGACTCAAGACGTCGGAACCTAAGGCTATTTATTTCAGCTCACCCGGGATAACCATGGGTAGTGGGGGGGGGGTATAAGCACCTGTCCCTTTCCCACACACGCATGCTCACTCTCTCCACAGGATAGCAATGGAAAACAAAGATGGAAATATAGTACATGAATACTTCATATAATAGTAATAGCAAATTGGAACATGCAATAGTGCTTGGTGTTTAAACTTTGGCAACAAAACCAAGCAATTTGTAGGAACATCTGACAAGATTGAACACAACAAAGTGATCATTAAAATCGGACGACAATCATACAATCCAACTTTGGCTTTTCCATACCAAAATAAAACATAGGTTGTGCTTCCATTGCCTTCATTTGCTCAGTGTCTTCACAATGTGTAACTTGGACTCACTTCAAGTATGATTATAGAGTACAGGCATCTCTATTCAGTAGAGCAAGCTGCTCTAACTACTTTACTATACATCAACTGATTACAGGCTATCAAGTGGAGCTGAACTACCCCAATCTTTAGATTTCTAATTGATTCAATTGTTTAAAACATGTGCCCAACACTAGCTAATTGACTCCGTGTAAGATCTAAATGATGAATAAAATATGTCCTCTCCCATCCGACTCATGACTCTACTAAAGGTCCAATGCAGTCAAAAACCGGACTTTTCTGTTTTACATACATTTCCACACTATGAGGTTGGAATAATACTGTCACATTGTAACAGATGTTTGAAAAGATCAGACATTTCTCTCTGTTTTGGTGGGATGGAGTTTTGGCCTGCATGGTGACATCACCAGGTGGTAAATTAGTTAATAGACCAATAAGAAGGAGAGTTCCAAACCTCTCTGCCAAATAAGAGCAGTTTTCACCCTCCCCACTCAAGACCACTCACAGACAGACACTAACCACATTTCCATCCACAGTTTGTAAAGTCCTACCTTATAAAAACAAACATCTGGACAGCTGTGACGGAAACAGGAAGTTTCGATACAATTTTATAAATGCCAACAAATATTTTTTTCATTCGACATGGTGGGATCTTTTTGGATTGGTAAAATGAATTATGCTAGAAATGGCGGTGCGCGCAAATACAGTGCATTCGGAAAGAATTTAGAACCCTTGACTTTTACCAAAATGTGTTACTTTACAGCCTTACTCTTAAATTGATTACATTGCTATTTTTCCTCATCACACAATACTCCATAATGACAAAGCAAAAACAGGTTTGTAGAAATTTTTGCAAATGTATCAAAAATGTAAAACTGAAATATCACATTTAAATAAGTATTTAGACCCTTTACTCAGTACTTTGTTGAAGCACCTTTGGCAGCGATTACAGCCTCAAGTCTTCTTGGGTATGATGCTACAAGCTTGGCACACTTGTATTTAGGGAGTTTCTCCTATTCTTCTCTGTAGATCCTCTCAAGCTCTGTCAGGATGTATGGGGAGCGTTGCTACACAGCTATTTTCAGATCTTTCCAGAGATCTTCAAGTCCGGTCTGTGGCTGGGCCACTCAAGGACATTCAGAGACTTGATCCAAAGCCACTCCTGCATTGTCCTGTTGGAAGGTGAACCTTTGTCCCAATCTGAGGTCCTGTGTGCTCTGGAGCAGGTTTTCATCAAGGATCTCTCTGTACTTCACTCTGTTCATCTTTCCCTTGATCCTGACTAGTCTCCCAGTCCCTGCCGCTAAAAAACATCCCCACAGCATTATGCTGCCACCACCATGCTTCACTGTAGGGATGGTGCCAAGTTTCTTCCAGACGTGACGCTTGGCATTCAGGCAAAGAGTTCAATATTGGTTTTATCAGACCAGAGAATCTTGTTTCTCATGGTCTGAGAGTCCTTCAGGTGCCTTTTTGGCACCAAGCGGTCTGTCGTGCCTTTTAGTGAGAAGTGGCTTCTGTCTGGCCACTCTACCATAAAGGCTTGATTGGTGGAGTGCTGCAGAGATGGTTGTCCTTCTGGAAGGTTCTCCCATCTCCACAGAGAACTCTGGAGCTCTGTCAGAGTGACCATCGTGTTCTAGGTCACCTCCCTGACCAAGGCCCTTCTCCCCCGATTGCGGTGTTTGGCCGGGCGGCCAGCTCTAGGAAGAGTCTTGGTGGTTCCACACTTCCTACACTTAAGAATGATGGAGGCCACTGTGTTTTTGGGGACCTTCAATGCTGCAAAAAATGTTTGGTAACTTTCCCCAGATCTGTGCCTCGACACAATCCTGTATCTGAGCTCTGAGAACAATTCCTTCAACCTCGTGGCTTTGTTTTTGCTCTGACGTGCACTGTCAACTGTGAGACCTTGTATAGACAGGTGTGTGCCTTTCCAAATCAGGTCCAATCAATTGAATATACCACAGGTGGACTCCAATCAAGTTGTAGAAACATCTCAAGGATGATCAATGGAAACAGGATGCACTTGAGCTCAATTGAGACTAATGGCAAAGGGTCCGAATACTTATGTAAATAAGGTATTTCTGTTTTCGCTTTGTCATTATGTGGTATTGTGTGTATTGTATTGATATAATAACCATCCTATCAAAGTAAACTTGGAGTCACAAGATGATATGGTGTGTGGTCCTCCCACTACGACTAGGGAAACCATGCAGTTTATTAGGCTACAGATGAAGTAAGTTATGATGAAAGTGCACTGTGATCTTGATGCTCCTTTCCAATAAATAATGGGGGTCTTATTCTGGTGACATTATGATCGATGCTTGACTGTGTTTGACAAATAAAACAATTCTCGCTCTTTTCCATAATCATCTCATCATGTGTAGACTATACCTGCACAGCCTACCTACTGTAGGCCTATCTGCGAGCTGTCGACCATCTTCTAAGACCAGAGTAGGAACATTTGCTAACGCAAAACTATCAGTATTGTTGAAAATGTGATATAAACATATTGAACTTTAGATTTGTATTAGGTACAATCGAAAAGTACATTTTGTGTGCGCTATGACATGACACACTGATTTTTATCAGCAAAAAGTCCATTTGGTGGGAACACACCACATGTGGGAAAATGCGTATATTTTCTTTATGCGGATACTCGGGAGTAGAAGTCGACCGATTATGATTTTTCAACGTAGATACCGATACCGATTATTGGAGGACCAAAAAAGCCGATACCGATTAATCGGACAATTTTTTTATTTTATTATTTGTAATAATGACAATTACAACAATACTGAAGGAAACACTTATTTTAACTTAATATAATACATCAATAAAATCAATGTAGCCTCAGGTAAATAATGAAACATGTTCAATTTGGTTTAAATAATGCAAAAACAAAGTGTAGGAGAAGAAAGTAAAAGTGCAATATGTGCCATGTACGAAAGCTAACGTTTAAGTTCCTTGCTCAGAACATGAGAACATATGAAAGCTGGTGGTTCCTTTTAACATGAGTCTTCAATATTCCCAGGTAAGAAGTTTTAGGTTGTAGTTATTATAGGAATTATAGGACTATTTCCCTCTATACCATTTGTATTTCATTAACCTTTGACTATTGGATGTTCTTATAGGCACTTTAGTATTGCCAGTGTAACAGTATATTACACTTCCATCCCTCTCCTCACCCCTACCTGGGCTTGAACCAGGAACACAACGACAACAGCCACCCTCGAAGCAGCGTTAAAACATGCAGAGCAAGGGGAACAAACACTCCAAGGCTCAGAGCGAATGACATTTCAAACGCTATTAACGTGCGCTAACTAGCTAGCCATTTCACTTCAGTTTCACCAGCCTCATCTCGGGAGTTGATAGGCTTGAAGTCATAAACTGCGCAATGCTTGACCCACAACGAAGAGCTGCTGGCCAAACGCAAAGAAAGTTTGAATGAATGTTTACGCGCCTGCTTCTTCCTACCATGGCAGGGTAGCCTAGTGGTTAGAGCATTGGACTAGTAACTGAAAGGTTGCAAGTTCAAATCCCCGAGCTGACAAGGTACAAATCTGTCGTTCTGCCCCTGAACAGGCAGTTAACCCACTGTTCCTAGGCCATCATTGAAAATAAGAATTTGTTCTTAACTGACTTGCCTAGTAAAATAAAAAAATACCACTGCTCAGTTAGATAGATAGATGCTTGTATGCTCAGTCAGATTATATTCAACACAGGACACGCTAGATAATATCTAGTAATATCATCAACCATGTGTAGTTAACTAGTGATTATGATTGTTTTTAGAAGGTAAGTTTAATGCTAGCTAGCAACTTACCTTGGCTTACTGCATTTGTGTAACAGGCAGTCTCCTTGTGGAGTGCAACAAGAGAGGCAGGTTGTTATTGCGTTGGAATGGTTAACTGTGAGGTTGCAACATTGGATCCCCCGAGCTGACAAGCTGAAAATCGGTCATTCTGCCCCTGAAAGAGGCAGTTAACCCACCGTTCCTAGGCCGTCATTGAAAATAAGAATGTGTATTTAACTGACTTGCCTCATTAAATAAAGATTAAATAACGGTGTAAAAAAAATATTTTAAAAATACCGGTGACCAAAAATACCGATTTCCGATTGTTATGAAAACTTGAAATCGGCCCTAATTAATTGGCCATTCTGATTAATCGGTCGACCTCTACTAGATAGTATTCACATGAAGATCTGTTGCCAATCGGATGGAAACCTAGCTACAGTACTTGAATAATGATTGCTTGAGAAATTGCTCTTTTCTAAGAAATCATTTTCTTTTTGACCATTGTAACAGAAAACAATCACAGTAAAGTATTTAATTGTTACCCAGAAATGATTTGATATTGAGATAAAAACGTCTGCATTTGGGCCTTTAAGGATGGCACCTGGCAGTCAGGATGGGAGGTGACTGACTGGCCGATTGACTGACAGTGCCAGAGGGAAGGAGAAGGTCCTGTAACACACCAGCCCTCTCCTGTAGCGTTCAGCATCTGTTCACGGATATGCAACCGGTCAAGATCAGGCATGTTTCCCCCAGACTAACCCACTAGACCTATTCCATTGTGAAAACCTTAGTTCCCGTGTTTGAACGTTGAAGTTGCCCAGAGGCATGGTTTGCCTGGTTCTACTTTTTCACACCCATGAGGAGCAGTGCAGTGCACCGTGATGTAGGACAGGCAGGCATATGTTGTGTTCAAAAAATACCGTGTAGGAAAAAAAGAGCAACAATATATAATGCATAATGAAACAGAACAATCATATAATTATTGAAATACCATAACATTTATCCCAATGCATTCGTTTTCATATCCTGTTTGTGTCCTGTGTCAACTTTTAGTGCGTTTCATTGACTACATGATATTATTACGCTGTAATAACGAATTGCCTTTGACAAATGTTGGTTCTTATGAATTTTCATAGCATACCCTTTGAATTGCAAATGCAGTGAACGTTTTCATTTCTGGCACGAAAAGCTAAACCGAGACAAAACGTTTTGCCATAAAGGTTTTGATCAATTTGAAACTTCATCGCCAGTCAATTCGCCTACTTCAGCCCTGTTTTATTTGCGGTATTGTACTGTTGCACAGCAGACAGTCATGAATCGGCAGAAGTGAATAGCGGCTACATTGTAACGAGGATCAACAGAAGAAAAACTTGTTAAATTGTATCCGTCTAGTTTCGTTCATCTAAACATACATTGACAATACACTGTACAATAGTAACTTGCGTACCTTGTCTCGGCCATTTTCCTCACATTATATGCGCAAAAAGTTGGAAAAAGATGTGCGTTGTAGTAGATTTCCCAGCTATGTGCAGTTCCACGTAACTACAGCACAGAGTACTGCCTCTCACCCCTGCCCTGTCTGTGTGAGTCAGACGGTCGGCGTTTCTCCCTCCTTCCCCTCCTCTAAACTCCACCATGCCTTTGGGTGGTGTGGAATCGTATCCCTACAGGACTGTAATTGAACTGTCCTCTCTGCATTTTGCTGTCTGATGATTCTGTGTCAAAAATTATCCAATACCCCCATCTAGTGCCCAGACAGAGTAAACACACCACGGACTGTATTCCGTCATCAAATAACCTGTCTGTGAAAGAACGCTTATGTACTAGGCTAATAAAACAATGCAGTTGTCAAGCGATTTCAAATTTCCTGACATGATTATAAACTGTATGTGCTAGTCATTAAGGCTTCCCAAACGGAAAGAACCGGTGACCCCTGCTGGCTGAATATGAAACAAGATCAAACGTGTGGTTATTCAGAACCCAGAAAAATATGTTAGACAGTGCATGAATGTGCAACAAAGACATTGTTATATAAGACATTGGTATCAGAGTCTCCCAATCACAGTTGGCAGGACTGAGATGAACATGAAAAATAAACACACCGCAGATTAAGTGAAGAGGAAACCTTGGCATTCAACACTTTATTCACAAACTAGTTACCGCTATCAACTGTTCACTGGTAAACCGAAGGAAACAAAAATATATGTATGATAAATCTATTTAACTGTACAAGGCATTGTTATGATAAAACCTTCTTCCACATACAGTAGCCCCTTTCAAAGTGCTAATAAAAAGTTGTGTTGCTTCTTTTTTTTTCCAGGGGGAGAAGGGACTTGTTTTACATCATACAATATGGTACAACATTACTGGGGGGAGATTCAGTTTCCAGGTCAATTAGGGGGGGGGGGGGATCTTTATATCAGAAGACTATACTTACAGGTGTGAAACAACAGTGCACAGATAGTAGAGAGGGCAGTGTCTGATAGATAATTAAACCTTTAGTTTTCTGTGTATTATAAAATATATTTAAACATTTACATTAATTGCAAAAAACTTACATTCAAATACATGCAGCAATTTTATATATACGTTAAGACCGCAATAGCACCATGTATAGCGAAAAACAAAAGGACTAGTAACAGCCATATATTGTTATAAAGAATGCAACATTCGTTAAATACATTTATTTTTCCATTTATTTTAATTTCTACAGAGAATACATGATAAGGGAAACATGTACACAGTCTTTAGACTATGAAGTTATGGCTGATCATGACTGGGTGTGCTTGTTTTACAAACCAGCATGTCCTAGGTTTCCATACGTGGTATTAGGCAACATAAACTGACAGGTTTGCTGTAAGGTCTGAGCGGGTTGCCAAACCTATGTCCCGCCCACCTCTGGGACAAACCGGATTGCAAAACAAGCACACTTCCTTTCTCTAAGGCCTTTGATGATGTCAATGAAGTATTGGATGGATGGCTTCCTAAAAAAGACTCCCAGATTAACCAAAGAGACTGGACAAGTTAGATTCACATCAGATGACTGTCTTCAAATGCATGTTCTCTGATTGGACTGTTTTTTTTTATAACAGGTAATGCTATGGATACCCAGCTTTATTTAGGCCAAGCTGTAGAAATCGGATTAGTAAAAACTCTTATTCTGTTCAACATCTGGATGTCAAACACTCATTTTGAAATTGAAAGAAGAACAAAAGAGAATGAGTTCCTCAAAAATATTTGAATCGCATAAATATCAAGTCTCTTGTTTTTCATTAGAAACGTCATTAAACTGAAAAGAGATGGCACTTCGATGGCACTCTCCCAGTTCCTACCTGCACTTTAGCCCTAACCACCACTCATGCATGTTTGCCGCCATTCTCAAAGGCAGTTTGCACTGTAACTGAAAGTGTGTGTGCGTGTGTGTGTGCGCGCGCATCGCTGCAATCTCATAATTGATCATCTGCATTGAATAGAATTAAGGGTTTTTAAATGTTGATTAGTAACACACGGGTCAAAAACATGAAATCAATGTGCCACATACACTGAAGCTGCACAGTGTGATGGAATCACCGCCAATGAATATAGCTAGTAGTAAAAACATAAAAGTAAAGTACACATGGCCACAATACAAAATATTTTTTCAAAGATTCCAATGAATATCAAAAATCTATCAAGTTTCCTTTCCTCTCCCATTCGTTCCCTGCCCCACAAACAAAAACCAAAGCAAAGTCCTGCATTAGGAAAATAATCATGTACTGCTGCTGCGTTCGAGCCTAGAGGATCTCCTTGTGAAGTCTGTTGTGTGGTGGTGTATTACAGGAAGGGGCCAGCAGGGGGCAGTCTGCTGGCCTGGGCTATGACTGGAGCACCGGAGGGCCACAGTCTGGATTAAAGGGACAGGCTCATCCCGATATCAGCCTGGAGGTGCTGCTGTGGCATAAGGAGGAAGAGGATGAGAGGTCAGGGTGGGGGACAGGCCAGAGGTGGCATTCTGCTGGTTCAGTGTTTCTAAAATCTCAGGTGAGGAGGGGAAACAGAGAGAGAGGGGTCTTACAAGCAGTCATACGGGTAACCCATTCTCAGCCTCCTGAACAAAGTCACTGCAGTCACAGTGAGCATGGTTCAGTCTCCACCGGGACGACCGCCTCCTCAACAACTCCTCCTCTTCATCACCTCTCTCCCTGCTCTCCTCATCCTCTTCCTTCTCATGCAGAGTAAGCTGGTTGAGAAGAGGTGGGGCGCGGTTCCAGTCTGAGCTGCCCTCCTCAGCTGGAACGAGGGGAGAGGGAGAGGAAGAGGAGGAGGGAGAAGGAGAGCGGTGCGGCCCTCCATTCAGCCCCAGTGCCTCCCTCAGGACCTCGGCCCCAGCCTCTCTCAGCAGGAGAGCAGGGGTGGCCAGGGTGGTCAGGTAGATGGCTGAGGTTGATTGGTCCGTTGATGACACCAGGGCGTGGTCTCTTCCTCCTCTCCCCTCCCCGGGAATTACGTTGCTGCGGCGCCCGTTCGGCTGGTGGTTGAAGTTGCCGAGCAACGTGAACATCCTGTCCACGGTCCCGCAAAAGTTGTCCCAGTCCTCCAGGCTGACGTTGAAGTTGAGTTTGAGATCGTAGGCGTGCTCGTCAAGTCTGTACAAGGGTTCAAGTTCTGACCAGTCCATTCCCGTTCCCCCCACAGTGGGCACTTCGGGTGGGGCCACTCTGGCCTCATGAACCCTATCCCTCCCATCCTTCCCAAATCTGTCCTCTGATGAGACAAAAGCACACAGACAAAAACAGTGTCATCCACAGTAAACCTCCGGCACCTGTTATGTCTGTATCTCTTCCCGTCAGCACCACGTGAATGGGTTGATGCTGTGATATTCACATCAGGCTCTAGTATATCAGGCAACTATAGAGATAAATCACGAAACACAGAGTATCAGAAAAAGACATTGTAAGAGACCATATGAAACGTCATAAAAGAGAAAAGTCAACCAATAGACAGAGATGATAAGATGATTAAGGCAGATGTGTTGGGCGGTGGGGGTGGATGACGCCCTGGTGAGATGTGAGCAGAGCTGTGCAGGTCAGAACATCCATGCAGACAGACAGGAGAGTGAGAAAGACGTGGTTATAAACTAGAATTGGCAGAGATCAGCATGCAAGCCTGGACGAACCCAGAGTTGAAAAAACTACAGAGAAGGAAGAGAGGAAAGAGAGGAAGAAAAGCTCAGTTAGAGGTGACTGGTGGCATCGTGAGGACCAGATGGGATGCCCAAACTCACAGTGATTTGGAGGTGGGCTTCTTCACTTTTGGCCACTTTCTGCGTTGAAACTGCCTGATGCACAAGCGACAATAAGACAGACTGTTACCCAGCCCATTCAAGCAGAGGAAAATAAGCCCTCAACCCTCTCCCATCCTCAGTCAGAAGCAGTGCAGAGACAGTCAACCATACGTACAGTGTAACACCCAGGTTAGAAAAGTGCCCAGTACCCCAAACCAGCTGTCATGCAAAGATGCAGAGGAAAGCAAGAGAAACTGCACACAACACCAAAAAACACCCTCGCCCCACACGTACAGTGCATTTGGAAAGTATTCAGACCCCTTGACTTTTTCCACATTACAGCCTTATTCTAAAATGTATTAAATTGTTTTTTCAACCCTCAATCTACACACAATACTCCACAATGACAAAACAGGTTTTTAGAATTTTCTGCTACAAAAGAAAAAAGGTAATATCACATTTACATAAGTATTCAGACCCTTTACTCAGTACTTTGTTGAAGGACCTTTGGTAGCGATTACAGCCTCAAATCTTCTTAAGTATAAAGTGAAAATCTTGGCACATCTGTATTTGGGGAGTTCCTCCCATTGTTCTCTGCAGATCCTCTCAAGCTCTGTCTTGCTGGATGGGGAGCGTCACTGCACAGCTATTTTCAGGTCTCCCCAGAAATGTTCAATCGGGTTCCAGTCCGGGCTCTGGCTTGGCCACACAAGGACATTCAGAGAGCCTTGCCGCGAAGCCACTCCTGCGTTGTTGTGGCTGTGTGCTTAGGGTCGTTGTCCTGTTGGAATGGGAACCTTCGCCCCAGTCTGAGGTCCTGAGTGCTTTCATCAAGCACTGAGTGCTTTCTCTCTGTACTTTGTTCCGTTCATCTTTCCCTTGATCCTGACTAGTCTCCCAGTCCCTGCTGCTGAAAAACATCCCCACAGCATGATGCTGTCACCACTATGCTTCACCATAGGGATGGTGCCAGGTTTCCTCCAAACATGACTCTTGGTATTCAGGCCCAAGAGTTCCATCAGGGTTTCATCAGACCAGAGAATCTGGTTTCTCATGGTCAGAGTCCTTTAGGTGCCTTTTGGCAAACTCCAAGCAGGCTGTCATGTGCCTTTTACTGAAGAGTGGCTTCAGTCTGGCCACTCTACCATAAAGACCTGATTGGTAGAGTGCTGCAGAGATGGTTGCCCCTCTGGAAGGTTCTCCCATATCCACAGTGGAACTCTAGAGCTCTGTCAGGGTGACCATCAGGTTCTTGGTCACCTCCCAGACCAAGGCCCTTCTCCCAAAGGGTCTGAATACTTATGTAAATAAGGTATTTCTGTTTTTTATTTTGAATAAATTTGCCTGTTTTCGCTTTGTCATTATGGGGTATAGTGTGTAGATGTGTTATTTATTTAACCCATTTTAGGATAAGGCTGTGACGTCACAAAAAGTTTAAAAAGGGAAGGGGCTGAATATTTTCCAACTGCACTGTATGTATTCTCTAAGTGTTGTGTATTTTGTCAATGTATTCTAGACCATGTATGTGTGCTATCTTTTAGGAATATTTATATAAATCTTATATAGTACTAATATCTAATAAATCGTTAAGTGCTGATTGGTGTTCAAGTCAATGAGTAAAGATACCTGTATTCATCAAAGCTGCTTCGCTCTCTGGCTCCTGAAGAAAAGACAATAGCAGTGGTTAGAGAATATAGGAACAAATTCCTATCAATGAAGGCACAGAGACCTCGTTAAGAGAGGCTTTCAAACGCTTTAGAAAGAGCAGTCCTTTTAAAGCCAAAATGTTATCTGAAATTCAAATAAAAACAAGTAGAAAAACGTTTTCAAATGAATTGACCTTAATGAAAAGGAACAAAACACATTCCGAAGGGAGCGGTTGTAACTGTTTAAAATGCAGTTAAAGAACTGATACATGAGAAGTAATGCAAGAACAGAAATCCAGGCATGACTTGGGTCTGGTGGTGAGGATGATGAGGATGAGGATGCCAAACAGAGATAATTTGTCTAGTCACAACCCACAACAACCTGGCATAGTGTGTGTGTGTGTGTGTGTGTGTGTGTGTGTGTGTGTGTGTGTGTGTGTGTGTGTGTGTGTGTGTGTGTGTGTGTGTGTGTGTGTGTGTGTGTGTGTGTGTGTGTGTGTGTGTGTGTGTGTGAGGAACTCACCCAGCTCCAGGTTGCGGGTACGGGGGTTGCACTGCTTGTGGCCCTTGCAGCTGCGGAGCTCCATGAGTTGAACGTGGAGCTGGTTTAAGACGGTTCGGTCCAGCGTGTTCACAGCATTCATCAGCTACACGGAGAGAGAGTGTACAGGTGGGTGAGAGAGATGAATAGTACTGGTATTCACACTGGCCGTACTCGTCTAACGTCTCTTATATAACAGCTGATTTCCACTTTGCTATCTTGAAACAGGACAGCAGGCTACCCGCTGGGCGCAGACGTCAATTCAATGTCTGTTCCACATTGGTTCGACGTCATTTTATTGAAATAACGTGGAAACAACGTTGATTCAACCACTTGCCTCTAATAGTGAATGTTAGAAGGCATCTTTACAGATGAGTGCTTGCGGTGAGGTTTGAGTACTGACCTGGTAGGGATCCGTGTTGAGGTCAAAGTACTCCAGGAAGCCAGTAGCAAACTCGCAGAAGAGGAAGTTGTGTGTCTCGTTGATGGTCCTCAGACACCAGTAGGTGTTGTTGTTGGCACTGGTGCAGGCACAGAACGGACCCACTGCAGACAGAGAATAGTCAGTAATGCTAGTGTGAGTATGTGTGTTTGTGTGTGTGTAGTCTCTTACTTGTCCAGAAGGGGGCGGTCTGCCAGTGCTGGTTGTCGTGGGTGAAGCAGGTGAGACCAGGCATGCTACAGGTGTCGTTGTTCCTCAGACGTTTCAGCAGCTTCCGCATCTTCTTCCTCCTCTTCTGCTCTTTCAGTAACCACGCCTTCTTATCCTGACCCTTCCTGATGACATCACACACACATAGAAATACACACATCACACAGTGCCACAATGGCACATTCAAATACACACTGTAGATATGCAATCACTACACAGGCAGAAGCACACAAACAGTATATGTCCCTTTCTTATACACAAACCCAACCCCCTTACCTGAATGGGTGAATGCTGCCTCCTTTGTGCCTGAGCTTACTCTTGTACTTAGACTTGTAGCTGAAACACAGACAGATATTTACATAATCAGTCTTTATGAGCATGGAGTAAACCTCTTCAAGTCTGGCAGACAGCCGTTATCTTCACTGTAAGCGCATCTAATGCTGGCATTTAGTATGTGGAAGGATATTGGTAATAAAACGATGGATTCCTAAGAGGTTGTTTGGTCCTTACATGTAGTGGTTGCAGTCACACTCCTCTGGGCGGGCTTTCTTCAGGTGACCCCTAACCTCTCTTAGGTTCTTGATCTTTGTTTGCAGGGTCTCAATCTAACAGAGATGCAGGGCATTAGATAGAGGAATATCACAACAATGAGGGCTTCTGTAGCTCCGTTGGTAGAGCATGGCACTTGCAATGCCAGAAGTTGGATTACCGGGGCCACAAGTATGTAAAATGTATGAAGGCATAACTGTATATCGTTAGGAATAAAGTACCTGCTAACTGGCATATGCACTGAGTGTACATAACATTAGGAACACCTGCTCCTTCCATGACTGACTGACCAGGTGAAAGCTATGATCCCTTACTGATGTCACCTGTTAAATCCATTTCAATCAGTGTAGCTGAAGGGAAGCAAACTGGTTAAAGAAGGATTTTTAAGACAATTGAGCCATGGATTGTGTATGTGCGCCATTCAGAGGTTGAATGGGCAAGACAAAAGATTTAAGTGCCTTTGAACGGGCCAAGTCCTCCGGTTTGTCTCAAGAACTGCAACACTGCTGGGTTTTTCCACACTCAACAATTTCCTGTGTGTATCAAGAATGGTCCACCACCCAAAGGACATCCAGCCAATTTGAAACAACTGTGGGAAGCATTGCAGTCAACATGGGCCAGCATCCCTGTGGTGCTCTTTCGATACCTTATATAGAGTTCATGCCTCGACGAATTGAGGTTGTTCTCAGGGAAAAAGGGGATGCCAATCAATATTAGGAAGATTAGGAAGGTGTTCCTAATGTTTGTGCCCTCAGTGGATTACAACACAGTGGCATTCAACACAGGAACTGAATCTGAGTATGTGTGTGTCAATAGCAGACTATATTCAACTAATTAATAATTACACAATCATTGATGCTGTTCATAATTGTCATCAATTTCATTGTCAGTTATTGATTGTCATGACACGATCACTGTGACCACTGAAGATAATCAACTGCATTGAGGAATAAAACATCAGTTATGTGAGTGGCTGAGAAGACTCACCTCGTGATCGATGTGGAGTTTGTGGTCCTTCCAGGCCTGCAGGGACTTATAGATCCCTGTATCACACTTCACTGTGTCATTGGCCAGAATAGAGCACCTGAGGACAGGATACACACTGAACATTTAGCCTAATCAATAACTAACACAACAACACACTCCACATGCAGTACTAACACACTACAAACAAACCCACCCATCCACATTGAACATCCACACACTCCCTGACCTGTGTGTGACTTTGATTCCAGAAGATACAATAGCTAGACTGTTGCTGCTAGTCCTGGGGGTGACAGTGACAGTGACCCCCATGCCACTGAAGTCGTCCTCAGTGTCGTCGCGTGGGGTCCTGGCCCCAGCCTGGCTGAGGTTCCTGGGGGCCGGTGCAGGCTGGTATCCATCCTCCAAGTCTACAGCATACAGGTCCCCTCCTATCTCCATCTCCACAGAGCGGGAGTAACGGTTACGGGCGTAGCTCTTGATGGCTTTCATCTCTGTCAGGAGGAGGGCAGGGTGAGATAGTGGAGGGATTGCTACAGTCAGTATATAAACCCTATCAGGCCCTATGATACTCATTAAAGGTGAAATATGTAGAAATCGCTCCGCCATTTACAGTTTGACAAAATTCTATCATGTTCACCTAATTTCAGTTTATGTGACAAAACAAGCCTTGTATAATGTAGAGCAGAGGTATTCAAAACTTACCCTACAAGGTCGGGAGCCTGCTGGCTTTCTGTTCTACCTTATAATTAATTGTACACACCTGGTGTCCCAGGTCTAAATCAGTTCCTGATTAGAGGGGGGAAATGAAACAGCAGTGGAACTGGCTTTGAGGTGCAGATTTTTATTTGAGGGGAGCATCATTGATGTAACGGCTCTCGTCGGAATGAGTGGACCAAAGCGCAGCATGGAAAGTGTTCATGATTTTATTGATCAAAGAAACACTTGAGCAAAATAACAAAACGAAAGCGAACAGTTCTGTCAGGTAAACAGATACTAAACAGAAAATAACCACCCACAAAACACAGGTGGGAAAAAGGCTGCCTAAGTATGATTCCCAATCAGAGACACCGATAGACAGCTGCCTCTGATTGGGATCCACACTCGGCCAAAGACAAAGAAATAGAAAACATAGAATGCCCACCCTAATCACCCCCCACCAAAGGTTCGGACTCAGGCTGCAAAACCTGACAGTAAAGGGGAGGGTCCGGGTGGGCATCGATTCATAGCTGCGGCTCCGGTGCGGGTCGTAGACCCCCTCCGCCCGCAGATCCCTCCGCTTAGGTGGCGGCCCTGGTGCATGGACCTTCCCTGGAGGAACCGGGCTACAGATCATCGCCGGAGGAACCAGACCACCGATCATCGCCGGAGGCTCTGGACTGGGGATCGTCGCTGCAGGCTCCGGACCATCGCTGGAGGCTCAGGACTGGGGATCACCGATCATCGCCGGAGGCTCCGGACTGGGGACCGTCGCTGCAGGCTCCTGAACATCACTGGAGGCTTCGGGCCATGGATCATCACTGGAGGCTTCGGGCCATGGATCATCACTGGCGGCTTCGGGCCATGGATCATCACTGGAGGCTTCGGGCCATGGATCATCACTGGAGGATTCGGGCCATGGATCATCACTGGAGGCTTCGGGCCATGGATCATCACTGGAGGATTCGGGCCATGGATCATCACTGGAGGATTCGGGCCATGGATCGTCACTGGAGGATTCGGGCCATGGATCATCACTGGAGGTTTCGGGCCATGGATCATCACTGGAGGCTTCATACATGGAGCTGGAACAGGTCTCACCAGACTGAGGAGACGTACTGGCAGCCTAGTGAGTGGAGCTGCCACAACATGTCCTTGCTGGATACACAATCTAGCTCGGTGAGTGTGGAGAGCTGGCAACGGTCGCACTGGCTATGACGGCACACTGGAGGCATAATGCATAAAGCCAGTGCAGGACACACTGGACCGTGGAGGCACACCAGAGGTCTGGAGTGCAGAGCTGGCACAACTCGTCCTAAATGGATACCCCCCATAGCCAGGAAGTGCAGGGAGCTGGAACAGGCCGCACTGGGTTGTGCTGGCGAACTGGGGATACCGTGCGTAGAGCTGGCGCATGATAGCCTGGGCCGAAGAGACGCACCGGAGGCCAGGAACGATGAGCCGGCACAATCCTGGCTGAATGCCCACTCTAGCACGGCAACTGCGGGGAACTTGCAGAGAGCGCACTGGGCTGTGGCTGCTCACCGAAAGCATGTTGTGCAGAACCGGATAACACAGTGCTTGACCAGCCACTCACTCCCCACAGTAAACACAGGGAGTTGGCTCAGGTCTGAACCCTGACTCCGCCAATCACCCTGTGTGCCACCCCCCCAAAAGTTTTTGGGGCTGCCTCTCGTGCTTACTTCGTTGAGCCAACTCCTGGTAATGCCGCTGTTCCGCTTTAGCTGCCTCCATCTCCTCCTTCGGACAGCGATACTCTCCAGCCTGCGCCCAGGGTCCTTTCCCTTCTAAGATCTCCTCCCATGTCCACTAGTTCTTTTGACCACGCTGCTTGGTCCTTCTTTGGTGGGTAGTTCTGTAGCGGCTCTCATCGGAATGAGTGGACCAAAGTGCAGTGTGGAAAGTGTTCATGATTTTATTGATCAAAGAAACACTCGAACAAAGTAACAAAACAAAATCGAACAGTTCTGTCAGGTAAACAGATACTAAATAGAAAATAACTACCCACAAAACACAGGTGGGAAAAAGGCTGCCTAAGTATGATTCCCAATCAGAGACAACGATAGAGAGCTGCCTCTGATTGGGAACCACACTCGGCCAAAAACAAAGAAATAGAAAATCATAGAATGCCCACCCTAATCACACCCTGACCTAACCAAATAGAGAAATAAAAAGGCTCTCTAAGGTCAGGGCTTGACAATTGAACTATATACACTATGTATTAATAACTAAACACGCATTGTATTTTTTGCTGGTTGAAGCTGGTGTGCAAAACAGAAAGTAAAAAGATGTCATAGAAATAGGGAACATAGAACAGACCTACCACTTATCAGACTTGCTTTCAAGTAGAATGACAGATTACATTTTTATGTGAATTTGTCCGGGTCGCCCACAAAGTTACACAACCTTTCAATAATGACTGTGGGTGAAGGTATTATTGTCTCCACAAGGTGGCGCCCACATTCCACATCCGTGACAAGAAGTGAGACTGCGTTCATGCAAGGTTGAGTGAGTGAGGAACATTTTGTAAAGCAGAATTTTGTGTGTGTGACAAGAGTGTTTGTTTATGAGTGTGAGAGAAACACATTCTTTCCACTCCACTTACTCTTCTTGGAGAGCAGCTTCTTCTTCTTCAAGGTGCTGAGTCTGAAGCTGGGGTGCTGGTCACAGTTACAGCCATCATGCTCTGTGTTGCGCTCCGCTTTGTGCTGGGGATAGTACTTGGACTTGATGTTGGCAGGGCCATCCTTCCGGGCTGCCGACATGCTGGCCATGCCCTTGCACTTATACAGCCTCAGCTTCCCTGTGGCATCCTCCAAACATTGCCACTTCTGCAGGGAGACAGAGGAGAGGGGGACATAAGATAACACTGAGAGAAACCTATAGTGTGTCTTTACACACACTCACTGTGCTTTTCGAGGTGAAATGACTTGCAGGTGGACGCTAAGTAGCCTCAAATTAACGTCCATTCCCCCGTCTGTGATGTTGTTTCAACTGCAGTTAACAGGTGATGATGACAAACCATGGCACGTCAGAGAAGAGAGGACCTGCATGTGACAAGATGCAAGATCATCTCTTCCCCTTCTCATCTCTGCTCCCACAACGTCCCATTCTGTCATAATGAACAGGCAGCTACAGTACAGTAGTGTACACAGACAGAGGACCAAGCAGGGCTGCTGCAGCTCCGTCTCCATCTATTTATGATACAGAGTCTGTTGACACTTTCTCTGCCAGTGGTTACTCGTGAAATTACAGAGAGAGCTTTCTAATTAACATATTCGATGTCAGATGGGGAAAAGGAGTAGACGTGTCAAATAGGAAATCCAACAGGATCCAAGAGAGAATGAGAGAGCCGCTGACAGTGAGAAAGGACTTTCTACTTCAGAAGAGACAGGAACAAAAAGAAGTGAGAGTGGGGGAGATTGATAGGTTGGATACAGAGACCCCTCGGGAACTACTGTTCAATGGTCAACGTTGTTAAGATAGATCTAAGAGCTTGAAATTGCAGGTGTGTTTGATCTGACAGCTAAAGAACTGTCACACACACTCCCCCACTGTCTGTCATTAGCGAGGTGGTGGTGGTGGGGGGGGGGTGTTCATGTGTGTGTGGCCTGGGGGGCATAGCTATGGCAACAGACCTGACTCAAAGCCTAATCACCTGAAACACAGCTCTTCAGTTTCAAAGGTTGGTCCTCCTGTCTGTCTGTCATTGGGGACAGAGAGTGACAAAAGCACCTGTCTATCCTGTCTACACCCACTGAGAAACCAACCTGCAGGGTATATTCTCCACTCCTTCCCTATACCTCTCCAAAATAACAAAGCCCAGCAGCTCACTATCTCTCTACACCAGCAGGTGATCAAGAGGATACAGAGCCATTTTAAGTATAATCTCAGACATACCAATTAACTGATACTAATGGAGGTGTAATGCCAAGAAGAGATGGATGATTGGAAGTGACTTAGTCGGAAAGTATTCAGACCCCTTGACTTTGTCCACATGTCGTTTCATTACAGCTTTATTCTAAAATGGATAAAAAATATTTTGTAAATCGCTCATCAATCTTTCTCCTATTCTTCTCTGCAGATCCTCTCAAGCTCTGTCAGGTTGGATGGGGAACGTAGCTGTACAGCTATTTTCAGTTCTCTCCAGTGATGTTCAAATCGGGTTGTGTCTGGGCTGTGGCTGGGTCACTCAAGGACATTCAGAGACTTGTTCCGAAGCCACTCCTACGTTATCTTGGCTGTGTGCTTAATTAAGGTTGTTGTCCTGTTGGAAGGTGAACCTTTGCCCCAGTCTGAGATCCTGAGTGCTCTGGAGCAGGTTCATCAAGGATCTCTCAGTACTTTGCGCCGTTCATCTTTCCCTCGATCCTGACTAGTCTTCCAGTCCCTGCCGCTTAAAAACATCCCCACAGCATTATGCTGTCACAACTATGCTTCACTGTAGGGATGGTGCCAGGTTTCTTCTAGACGTGAAGCTTGGCATTCAGGCCAACAAGTTCAATCTTGGTTTCATCAGACCAGAGAATCTTGTTCTCAATGTTTAGAGAGAGTCCTTTAGGTGCTTATTTGGCAAACTTCAAGCGGGCTGTCATATAACTTTTACTGAAGAGTGGCTTCCGTCTGGCCACTCTACCATAAAGGCCTGATTGGTGGTGCTGCGGAGATGGTTGTCCTTCTGGAAGGTTCTCCTATCTCCACAGAGGAAATCTGGAGCTTCTTCAGAGTGACCATCGGGTTCTTGGTCACCTCCCTAACCAAGGCCCTTTTCCCCCAATTGCTCAGTTTGGCCAGGGGGCCAGCTCTCGGAAGAGTCTTGATGACTCCAAACTTCTTCCATTTAAGAATGATGGAGGCAACTGTGTTCTAGGGGACCTTCAATGCTGCAGAAATGTTTTGTTACCCTTCCCCAGATCTGTGCCTTGACACAATCCTGTCTCGGAGCTCTGAGGACAATTCCTTCAACCTCGTGGCTTGGTTATTGCTCTGACATGCACTGTCAACTGTGGGACCTTATATAGACAGGTGTGTGCCTTTCCAAATCATGTCCAATCAATTGCATTTACCACAGGTGGACTCCAATCAAGTTGTAGAAACATCTCAAGGATGATCAATGGAAACAGGACACACCTGAGCTCAATTTCAAGTCTCATAGCAATGGGTCTGAATACTTATGTAAATAAGGTATTTCTGTTTTTAATCTTTAATACATTTGCAAACATTTCTAAAAAACAGTTTTCACTTTGTCATTATGGAGTATTGAGTGTAGATTGATGAGGATTTTTCATATATTTAATACAAAATATGGAAAAAGTCAAGGGGTCTGAATACTTTCCGAAGGCACTGTGTCAACTGTCAAGCGTCTTCATATGTCTTAAGTGTCTTCCGTCTAGAGTGTTATGCTTGTGCGTCTGTGAGTCTGAGTGTGTGTGTTACTGGGAATTTGACTGTTAATTAAAGTGTGACCATATCATATGTGTGTGCCTGCTGCCTACCTGTCCCAGCTGTTGGCAGGGTGTCTGGTACTCTGCTCTCTGACACAAGTCCTTGACCCGCTGGTACTTAGGCAGGAAGTTCTCCTCCTGGGCCACATCTTTCCCTGGAGGCACATCACGTATGTGAAGCAGCTTCCTGTGATAACACACACACACAGTTATGGAACAAAAATATAAATGCAACATGTAAAGTGTTGGTCCCATGTTTCATGAGCTGAAATATAAAAGACAGCAGAAATTCCGTAAGCACAAAAAACGTATTTCTCTCAAATGTTGTGCACACATTTGTTTACGTCCCTGTTTGTGAGCATTTCTCCTTTGCCACCCCCTCCCCCCCCACCCCCAACTGCTCGGGTGACAGGGCCAGCACATGCTGCCCAAAGGTAGATTAAAATATTACAATTGAGAGTGCGTTAATAAGTACAAATTCACAGCGCCGACTCGTCCAAGTAGGAGAGGAAAGGCTGCCAGATTTGATCAAATGTTGATAATTTATTGTTCAGAATATATCTAATTCTTTCGTTGCCAGATAATTTAATGTTAATTTCTAATGTTCATTTAATTTCTAATGTTCATTTCATTTTAATGTTAATTTCATCACAGTCCATGTCAGAGCAAAAACAAAGTCATGAGGTCAAAGGAAGTGTCCGTCAAGCTCCGAGACAGGATTATGCCGAGGCACAGATCTGGGGAAGGGTACCAAAACATTTATGCAGCATTGAAGGTCCCCAAGAACACAGTGGCCTCCATCATTCTTAAATGGAAGAAGTTTGGAACCACCAAGACTCTTCCTAGAGCAGGCCGCCCAACCAAACAAGCAATTGGGAGAGAAGGGCCTTGGTCAGGGAGGTGACCAAGAACCTGATGGTCACTCTGACAGAACTCCAGAGTTCCTCTGTGGAGATGGGAGAACCTTCCAGAAGGTCAACCATCTCTGCAGCACTCCACCAATCAGGCCTTTATGGTAGAGGGGCCAGACTGAAGCCACTCCTCAGTAAAAGATATGACAGCCCTCTTAGAGTTTTCCAAAAGGCACCTAAAGACTCTCAGACCATAAGAAACAATATTCTCTGGTCTGATTAAACCAAGGTTGAACTCTTTGGCCTGAATGCTAAGCATCACATTTGGAGGAAACCTGGCATCATCCCTATGGTGAAGCATGGTGGTGGCAGCATCATGCTGTGGGGATGTTTTTCAGAGGCAGGGACTGGGAGACTAGTCAGGATCGAGGAAAAGATGAACTGAGCAAAGTACAGAGATCCATGACGAAAATCTGCTCCAGAGCACTTAGGACCTCAGACTGGAGTGAAGGTTCCCCTTCCAACTGGAGAACTACCCTAAACACACAGCTAAGACAATGCAGGAGTGGCTTTGGGACAAGTCTCTGAATGTCCTTGAGTGACCCAGCCAGAGCCCGGACTTGAACCCGATCTAACATCTTTGGAGAGACCTTTAAATAGCCTAACCTGACAGAGCTTGCGAGGATCGGCACAGAAGAATGGGAGAAACTCCCCAAATACGGGTGTGCCAAACTTGTAGCATCATACCCAAGAAGACTCGAGGATGTAATCGCTGCCAAAGGTGCTTCAACAAAGTACTGAGTAAAGGGTCTAAATACTTATGTAAATGTGATATTTTCAGTTTTTTTTATTTTATACATTTGCAAACATTTCCAAAAACCTGTTTTTGCTTTGTCATTATGGGGTATTGTGTGTATATTGATGAGGAAAAAATATATATTTAATCAATTTTAGAATAACGCTGAAATGTAAAAAGAAGTGGGAAAAGTCAAGGGGTCTGAATACTTTCCAAATGCACTGTACATGTGGGGCGAGGGTGTTTTTTGGTGTTGTGTGCAGTTTCTCTTGCTTTCCTCTGCATCTTTGCATGACAGCTGGTTTGGGGGACTGGGCACTTTTCTAACCTGGGGGTTACACTGTACGTATGCTTGACTGTCTCTGCACTGCTTCTGACTGAGGATGGGAGAGGGTTGAGGGCTTATTTTCCTCTGCTTGAATGGGCTGGGTAACAGTCTGTCTTATTGTCGCTTGTGCATCAGGCAGTTTCAAAGCAGAAAGTGGCCAAAGTGAAGAAGCCCATGAGGGAAAAAACAATTGAATCCATTTCAGAATGAGGCTGTAATGTAACAAAATGTGGACAAAGTCAAGGGTTCTGAATACTTTCTGAATGCACTGTACGTCCAACCGGCCTCACAACCGCAGACCAAGTGTAACCACGCCAGCCAGGACCTCCACATCCAGCTTCTTCACCTGCGGGATCGTCTGCGACCAGCCACCCGGACAGCTGATGAAACGGTGGGTTTGGACAACCGAAGAATTTCTGCACAAACTATCAGAAACCATCTCAGGGAAGCTCATCTACGTGCTCGCCTTCCCCACCAGGGTGTTGACCTGACCGCAGTTCAGCGTCGTAACCTACTTCAGTGGGCAAGTGCTCTTCTACGATGGCTTCAGGCATGCTGGATTAGTTTGCTCTTCACGGATGAATCCCGGTTTCAGCGTGTATGGCATAGTGTGGGCGAGCAGATTGCTGATGTCAACGTTGTGAACAGAGTGCCCTATGGTGGAGGTGGGTTTATGGTATGGGCAGGCATAAGGTACTGACAACGAAACACAATTACATTTTATCGATGGCAATTTGAATGCACAGAGATACCATGACAAGATCCCGAGGCCCATTGTCATGCCATTCATCCGCCGCCATCACCTCATGTTTCAGCATGATAATGCACAGACCCATGTCGCAAGGATCTGTACACAATTCCTGGAAGCTGAACATGTTACAGTTCTTCCATGGCCTGCATATCCAGCAACTTTGCACAGCCATTGAAGAGGAGTGGGACAACATTCCACAGCCTGATCAACTTTATGTGAAGGAGATGTGTCACGCTGCATGAGGCAAATGGTGGTCACACCAGACACTGACTGGTTTTCTGACCCAAGCCCCTACCTTTTTTTTAAGGTATCTGTGACCAACAGATGCATATCTGTATTCCCAGTGAAATCCATAGATTAGGGCCTAATGCATTTATTTCAATTGACTGATGTCCTTATATGAACTGGAACTCAGTTAAATCTTTGAAATTGTTGCATGTTGCATTTATATTTTTTAGGTGTATATTCAGTAGGTTGTTACTGGATGGTCCAAGATGCTAATTAGTCATGACAATATTCTGTAAACCACAGCTTTGCCTGATTTGGTTTGATATCAAGTATCAGTAGGGTAATATTAAAGGCAAGAAACTCATGAAATAATGAGGCATTGAGGCTTTCCTACTCCATACCCTATTACACACTCAGATGGATGTAACCAGATGACTTAATTGGTACACAGAGACATTCAAAATAAAGTGCAGTATGGTTATTTAAAACAGTGACATTATTACTCGTGACTCACCCTCTCTCCACCAGGAATGAGTCTCGCCACACCTTCCCCTTCTTGTTCACCTGGAACCTGAGAATCATGAGAGAAAAGGACAAATCGATCGGCCATCTCCTTCATTGACCAGGTTCTACATTCAGAACGCAATGTAACGCTTGAGGAAATTAGAATTCCTTCAGTCTGTAGAGCAGAAGCCTCCAGTGATTACTAAAGGCAACAGGTTGGAAGGGAGATCAAAACCAGCCCTGGGTCAAATGATCTCAAATGGAAATCTATTGACACCACACTTCAGGTGTTCTTTAGGAAAAGGATGGGGAAAAGAGTGATGTTGAAGAAAGTAAAAGAAAGTGTGTGGATTAAATTGGTCTCTTGTCCAGGTGCTCTGACCTTCTCCTGGCCGGGTGTTCAGATATGAGTTATCGATCCATCGACCCCCGCACTGCTCCCTCCCTCTCCCTCCCTCGCCCTTTCCTTCTCCCTCCCTCACCCTCACCCTTTCCTTCTCCCTCCCTCGCCCTTTCCTTCTCCATCTCTCCTTCTCCCTTGCCCTTTCCTTCTCCATCTCTCCCTCTCCCTTGCCCTTTTGTTTCTCCATCTCTCTTCTTTCATTGCCTTTTCTCTCGGTCTCCATCTCTTTCTCATCTCTGTGAGGGTTATTGGCATCACAGCCAGCAGTAGTGACCAGGCAGACACCCAGCACAGGTCTGCTCTCCTCCATCCCACCCAGTCTCTTGTCCTCCTCGCTTTCAAAAACCCCTCCCCACATCAGACCAGCCAGCTAGCCTCCCAGCCTCCTCTGTCTGCCAGACAATTTCACAGGCTGGCGAGTCCATCTCTCCCTGATTGCAGCTGCAAAGCTGGAAGAGGGAATAGAGAATCCCTCAACACACACACACACACACACACACACACACACACACACACACACACACACACACACACACACACACACACACACACACACACACACACACACACACACACACACACACACACACACACACACACACACACACACACACACACTCATCCGCTGGTGAAAGACCTCCCTTCACTCAATGGCGTTGGCAGGGAAGCTCCTGTAGTTATTACCACAGGTCCCCGTTGACACATCTTGGAAGAATGGAGAGGGATTATTTCATATTTTCTTAGATTTTTCTTTCATTAACGAAAGCAATATCCAAGCTGGGCAGGAGGAAAAGGTGTCGCTGGGATGTGGATGTAATCTCAACGGATGCCATGGTAACCTGGCATGCCGGGCCAGGTCCACAGTTTTGAGGAAAACTCAGGTGTTAGATTTGGCTCTTTTGCAGTGATTTTACCAGAGTATAGCAGGAACCCTGAGGGAACTCAGACCTGTCAGTGGCCTGTGCCAATGTATGACTCATAATAATATAAATCACCTAGAGGATATATAGCTACTTCTATCAGTGATCTATGGCCTGCCAACATACAGAATACACATATTATATGTGTGCCATAAAATATCCATGGGGAGGATGTTTCCCTTTTGGCTCCATATCCCACCTGTTGACTGGTCTCTCTATGTCCAGCAGCTTGAGGATGGACTTGCCGTCCATGTCAGGAGGGACGTCCATGCCAGCGATGTCCAGGATGGTGGGTGCCAGGTCAATGTTCAGCACCATGTGAGGGTTGCTATGGAGACGCAGGAGGAGATAAGGGGATAGAGGTCGTTACCAGGCATCGTCAGATGGTATCTGGTCAGTTAAAGTCAGCTGATAAGAGAGAGGGAGAAAGGGGTCTGTGTGGAGAGAGAGACAGAGAGAGAGAGAGAGAAAGAGAGAGAAAGAGAGAGAGAGAGAGAGAGAGAAAGAGAGAGAGAGAGAGACAGAGAGAGAGAGCGAGAGTGAGTAGAGGAGGCAGGGGAAGGTGACAAATAACTGCTCCAGAGATCTAGGCAGGAGGGAATAGAGAGAGGAAAAGGAAGCAGGGGGGAAGCAGGGGGGGGGGGTATTTAACCCTTAAAGCGCCAAACCCGAACGAGTCCCTTAAAAGACAGCTTCGAAAGGGAAAAAAAAGCGGCAATATTGTTTGTCCATTTTGAGACACTGTATTCCTCAGAATAGTCAGAATTAATCTAATCTGTCATTCATTTTGCAGTTTTTTCAGAGGAGATCTTATTCAAGTAATTTTACATCTAACTCCATTTTAAAAAATGTGCATGAAAAAAGAGTTGTCTCTTGTAGAATGGCAACAAAGACTTCATTGAAGAATCCCGACTGTTGACCAATCACTGAGGGGAATAGACTTCAGCTACTGACTTCGGCTTGCCTCTAGAAAAATGTATGTGTGCCCGAGCAGCAGAAAAACACATTTACAGAAGTACAAAACGAACAAAAACATCACAAAATGTTTCGGCTGGGTAGCACGCGGGAGCCTTTAGGCTCTCTCCCCCCTCCCTAAATCTTCCCCCCACTCCATCCACTTTTTCACTAACTGAGAAATCCCATGATCTCCTCGTGAAACGGCTTTTGCTGTCGTAATCTGCTTTTCCAGGGAACAGAGTGCAGAGACACCCTGCCAGTGGTAAACAACACTAATGCCCAAAACCTTGTGTCGGACTAAGGGTAGGAGAGAAAAGGAGAGGAGAGAAAAGGAGAGGAAGGAGAGCCAGAGGATTGGGGAGAGGTGGGTCCAGGTTGAAGCTGGGGTGGGGTGATAAGACTGGCTGTGCATTGCTGAGAGGTGATGACATAGAGCAGGAGTACAGAGGGACATGGATGATGGTCTGAGTGACCTAATCCCTGACTCTACAGGACTTAACACCGAGTGGTGATGTTAAACCGACTATCTAAAGCAGAGGTGTCGAATCCGTTTGATTAAAAAAATATTCTTTAAAATGACTAAAACCAAATGTAAACTGTTGTCGTGTCTTTGGCTATTATTAAGTGATATGACATGCTATTGTATAAAATAATTTCTCTGTAATTAATATTACCTGATTGAGCTAGTCATGTAAATGTAATTAACTAGAGAGTCGGGCACCACAAAATAATATTTATAGAGCTGTTATCTTCCGAATAAACTCTTAAAGACCTAGTAATATTTTACATCAATAGCAGTCAATATTAATCGTCACCTTAATTCAGTCTCATCTGAAAGTTGTAAATCTTCACGAACCCTGGCTAACAAGTTGAATCAGCAATACAAATTGGGTTTAATTATTTATTTACTAAATACCAAATTAATCACACAGAATTACACATACACATAATTAATCATAACTTGATTACAAATTACGTCATAAAGGAAATCGTCCCGAGCGGGTGGAACAGATATGACAGCTTGTTACACAAAAGAAAAGGGTCTGGTTTGAGTGAAAGAGCTGAGTAACAAAGGAAAAAATGACTTAAATGTAATGTAAATGAAGAAGCTGTGCTATCGTAAATACAGTATCTTATGCATTCTAAATTACCGCCCATTTGGAAAAGGAAAATGCAATAAATATTTACTCTGAGCTGCGCTTCGGTAGGTTGGTGGTGGATGGAAGGACGTGTTGCCAAACCGAGTCCTTTGTCCTTTGAAGAATGTCTCTGGTGGTCAATTGGATACGTTGTAGTAACGTCGTTGTGTGATAGACGGGATACTCTTGTCTGTTCCTTCCTAACCCTCGTTTGCAGCTGCTGTTGCGAACTCAACGGCTAGGAGCTATCACTTCTGTAGTGAATAAGAGTTCAAAGTTCCTACCATTCGCAACCAAAGCTCACGCTGATGTTGTCATCTTTCTGTAGTTAATATCTGAACCATTCTGATATCGGACCGTCGTCCTCACATCCTCGGAACAGGAGGTTATATTGTCGTCAAGGCTTTATATAGGAAGGAAGCGGAGGGCGTGTTTGAAAAGGGCTCCGGGCAGCCGAGCGGAAATGGAGGAAAACTCGCCTCCCTGCGGACCTGGCATCCTTTCACTCCCTCCTCTCTACATTTTCCTCCTCTGTCTCTGCTGCTAAAGCCACTTTCTACCACTCTAAATTCCAAGCATCTGCCTCTAACCCTAGGAAGCTCTTTGCCACCGTCTCCTCCCTCCTGAATCCTCCTCCCCCCCTCCTCCCTCTCTGCAGATGACTTCGTCAACCATTTTGAAAAGAAGGTCGACGACATCCGAACCTCGTTTGCTAAGTCAAACGACACCGCTGGTTCTGCTCACACTGCCCTACCCTGTGCTCTGACCTCTTTCTCCCCTCTCTCTCCAGATGAAATCTCGCTTCTTGTGACGGCCGGCCGCCCAACAACCTGCCCGCTTGACCCTATCCCCTCCTCTCTTCTCCAGACCATTTCCGGAGACCTTCTCCCTTACCTCACCTCGCTCATCAACTCATCCCTGACCGCTGGCTACGTCCCTTCCGTCTTCAAGAGAGCGAGAGTTGCACCCCTTCTGAAAAAACCTACACTCGATCCCTCCGATGTCAACAACTACAGACCAGTATCCCTTCTTTCTTTTCTCTCCAAAACTCTTGAACGTGCCGTCCTTGGCCAGCTCTCCCGCTATCTCTCTCAGAATGACATTCTTGATCCAAATCAGTCAGGTTTCAAGACTAGTCATTCAACTGAGACTGCTCTTCTCTGTATCACGGAGGCGCTCCGCACTGCTAAAGCTAACTCTCTCTCCTCTGCTCTCATCCTTCTAGACCTATCGGCTGCCTCCGATACTGTGAACCATCAGATCCTCCTCTCCACCCTCTCCGAGTTGGGCATCTCCGGCGCGCCCCACGCTTGGATTGCGTCCTACCTGACAGGTCGCTCCTACCAGGTGGCGTGGCGAGAATCTGTCTCCTCACCACGCGCTCTCACCACTGGTGTCCCCCAGGGCTCTGTTCTAGGCCCTCTCCTATTCTCGCTATACACCAAGTCACTTGGCTCTGTCATAACCTCACATGGTCTCTCCTATCATTGCTATGCAGACGACACACAATTAATCTTCTCCTTTCCCCCTTCTGATGACCAGGTGGCGAATCGCATCTCTGCATGTCTGGCAGACATATCAGTGTGGATGACGGATCACCACCTCAAGCTGAACCTCGGCAAGACGGAGCTGCTCTTCCTCCCGGGGAAGGACTGCCCGCTCCATGATCTCGCCATCACGGTTGACAACTCCATTGTGTCCTCCTCCCAGAGCGCTAAGAACCTTGGCGTGATCCTGGACAACACCCTGTCGTTCTCAACTAACATCAAGGCGGTGGCCTGTTCCTGTAGGTTCATGCTCTACAACATCCGCAGAGTACGACCCTGCCTCACACAGGAAGCGGCGCAGGTCCTAATCCAGGCACTTGTCATCTCCCGTCTGGATTACTGCAACTCGCTGTTGGCTGGGCTCCCTGCCTGTGCCATTAAACCCCTACAACTCATCCAGAACGCCGCAGCCCGTCTGGTGTTCAACCTTCCCAAGTTCTCTCACGTCACCCCGCTCCTCCGCTCTCTCCACTGGCTTCCAGTTGAAGCTCGCATCCGCTACAAGACCATGGTGCTTGCCTACGGAGCTGTGAGGGGAACGGCACCGCAGTACCTCCAGGCTCTGATCAGGCCCTACACCCAAACAAGGGCACTGCGTTCATCCACCTCTGGCCTGCTCGCCTCCCTACCACTGAGGAAGTACAGTTCCCGCTCAGCCCAGTCAAAACTGTTCGCTGCTCTGGCCCTCCAATGGTGGAACAAACTCCCTCACGACGCCAGGACAGCGGAGTCAATCACCACCTTCCGGAGACACCTGAAACCCCCACCTCTTTAAGGAATACCTAGGATAGGATAAAGTAATCCTTCTCACCCCCTTAAATGATTTAGATGCACTATTGTAAAGTGGCTGTTCCACTGGTTTCATAAGGTGAATTCACCAATTTGTAAGTTGCTCTGGATAAGAGCGTCTGCCAAATGACTTAAATGTAAATGTAAAAGTTTTATAGCCCATGTCCCTTCACAGGGGCGGGCCACTGATTGAGCAGAGCCCTACCTTATGAAAACCCAAATCTCTCATTTGGAAGCTAAAATTACATTTAATCTCTTCACCAATAATTTTATATTCAAACATTTAAATTGAACAACAATTCCATGTGAATCCGATAACTCTGATGTGTAGACTTTACACTGTAGAGTTTATGTCATCTTATCATTGATGAGAATGTCTCAGATGACAACCGAACTGACACGCTATTCATTAAGTACCACCGCATATGTTCAATTGGTCGGATTACCAGAACATAGTTAATCCCCCCCCCACCTTCTGATGTTCCCAGAATCTCTATGTTAACCAAGGGGTTTGCAAATGTAACATCAGTAGGGTAGAGAGAGGAAAAAGGGGGGAAGAGGTATTTATGACTGTCATAAACCTACCCCCAGGCCAACGTCATGACACTGTGTAGAAATGATAACGAACCTACGTTGAGATTCTTGACCGTTTCCAGCTCACTAATAGTCACCCAAATGAAAGCTAGACAGTCAAGGATCAAATAAAAATAAAAACGATGGATAGAGGACTATTTTTTGCTAATTTTGCCAGCAAGAAAATATAACCAATTTTGAGTACGGCCATCCGGACTTCGTTGAAGACTGAATGCGCCCCCCGTGGCAAAATGAGTTAGACACCACTGATCTAAATCATCCAAGCTGGATCAGGACGGGGTCTGGAGAAACAAATGAGATCTGTCTGTCGGTCCGTCCATCTGTTGGTCCGTTCGTCTCTGTCTGTCCGTCTCTGTCAGTCAGTATGTCTCTGTCAGTCGGTATGTCTCTGTCAGTCGGTATGTCTCTGTCGGTCTTCTCTGACGGTCGGTTTGTCAGTATGTCTGTCTCTGTCGGTCCATCCATCTGTTGGTCCGTTCGTCTCTGTCTGTCCGTCTCTGTCAGTCGGTATGTCTCTGTTGGTCTTCTCTGTCGGTCGGTTTGTCAGTCTGTCTGTCTCTGTCAGTCAGTCAGTCAGTCAGTCAGTCAGTCTGTCTGTCTGTCTGTCTGTCTGTCTGTCTGTCTGTCTGTCTGTCTGTCTGTCTGTCAGTCTATCTCTGTCGGTCAGTCTGTCTCTGTTGGTCGGTCTGTCTCTGTTGGTCGGTCTGTCTCTGTCGGTTGGCCTGTCTGTCGGTCAGTCTGTCTCTGTTGGTTGGTCTGTCTCTGTCGGTCAGTCTGTGTCTATTGGTCGGTCTGTGTGTCTATATAGGTTGGCCTGTCTATCTCTGTCTGTCTGTCTGTCTGTCTCTGTCGGTCTGTCTGTCTGTCTCTATCGGTCAGTCAGTCAGTCAGTCTGTCTGTCTGTCTGTCTGTCTGTCTGTCTGTCTGTCTGTCTGTCTGTGTCAGTCGGTCGTCTCTGTCGGTCTGTCTGTCTCTATCGATCTGTCTGTCTCTATTGGTCTGTCTATCTGTCTCTATTGGTCTGTCTGTCTGTCTCTATCGTTCTGTCTGTCTGTCTGTCTGTGTCAGTTGGTCGTCTCTGTCAGTCTGTCTGTCTCTATCGATCTGTCTGTCTCTATTGGTCTGTCTGTCTGTCTCTATTGGTCTGTCTGTCTGTCTTTATCGGTCTGTCTGTCTGTCTGTGTCGGTCGTCTCTGTCTGTCTTTATTGGTCTGTCTGTCTGTCCCTATCGGTCTGTCTGTCTGTCGGTCTGTCTGTCTGTCTGTCTCTATTGGTCAGTCTGTCTGTCTGTCTGTCTGTCTGTCTGTCTGTCTGTCTGTCTGTCTGTCTGTGTCATTCGGTCGTCTCTGTCGGTCTGTCTGTCTATCGATCTGTCTGTCTCTATTGGTCTGTCTGTCTGTCTCTATTGGTCTGTTTGTCTGTCTCTATTGGTTTGTCTGTCTTTCTCTATCGGTCTGTCTGTCTGTCTGTCTGTCTGTCTGTCTGTCTGTCTGTGTCAGTCGGTCGTCTCTGTCGGTCTGTCTGTCTCTATCGATCTGTCTGTCTCTATTCGTCTGTCTGTCTGTCTGTCTCTATCGGTCTGTCTGTCTGTCTGTTTGTTTCTGTCGGTCTGTCTGTCTGTCTCTGTCAGTCTGTCTGTCTGTCCCTGTCGGTCTGTCTGTCTGTCTGTCTGTTTCTGTCGGTCGGTCTGTCTGTATGTCTGTCTGTCTGTCTGTCTGTCTGTCTGTCTGTGTCAGTCGGTCGTCTCTGTCGGTCTGTCTGTCTCTATCGATCTGTCTGTCTCTATTGGTCTGTCTATCTGTCTCTATTGGTCTGTCTGTCTGTCTCTATCGTTCTGTCTGTCTGTCTGTGTCAGTTGGTCGTCTCTGTCAGTCTGTCTGTCTCTATCGATCTGTCTGTCTCTATTGGTCTGTCTGTCTGTCTCTATTGGTCTGTCTGTCTGTCTCTATCGGTCTGTCTGTCTGTCTGTGTCGGTCGTCTCTGTCTGTCTCTATTGGTCTGTCTGTCTGTCCCTATCGGTCTGTCTGTCTGTCGGTCTGTCTGTCTGTCTCTATTGGTCAGTCTGTCTGTCTGTCTGTCTGTCTGTCTGTCTGTCTGTCTGTCTGTCTGTGTCATTCGGTCGTCTCTGTCGGTCTGTCTGTCTATCGATCTGTCTGTCTCTATTGGTCTGTCTGTCTGTCTCTATTGGTCTGTTTGTCTGTCTCTATTGGTTTGTCTGTCTTTCTCTATCGGTCTGTCTGTCTGTCTGTCTGTCTGTCTGTCTGTCTGTGTCAGTCGGTCGTCTCTGTCGGTCTGTCTGTCTCTATCGATCTGTCTGTCTCTATTCGTCTGTCTGTCTGTCTGTCTCTATCGGTCTGTCTGTCTGTCTGTTTGTTTCTGTCGGTCTGTCTGTCTGTCTCTGTCAGTCTGTCTGTCTGTCCCTGTCGGTCTGTCTGTCTGTCTGTCTGTTTCTGTCGGTCGGTCTGTCTGTATGTCTGTCTGTCTGTCTGTCTGTCTGTCTGTCTGTCTGTCTGTCTGTCTGTCTGTCTGTCGGTCTGTCGGTCTGTCTGTCTGTCAGTCTGTCTCTGTCGGTTGGTCTATCTCTGTCGGTCAGTCTGTTTCTGTTGGTCGGTCTGTCTCTGTTGGTCGGTCTGTCTCTGTCGGTTGGCCTGTCTGTCGGTCAGTCTGTCTCTGTTGGTCGGCTGTCTCTGTCGGTCAGTCTGTGTCTATTGGTCGGTCTGTGTGTCTATATAGGTTGGCCTGTCTATCTCTGTCTGTCTGTCTGTCTGTCTGTCTGTCTGTCTGTCTGTCTGTCTGTCTGTCTCTGTCGGTCTGTCTGTCTGTCTCTATCGGTCAGTCAGTCTGTCTGTCTGTCTGTCTGTCTGTCTGTCTGTCTGTCTGTCTGTCTGTCTGTCTGTGTCAGTCGGTCGTCTCTGTCGGTCTGTCTGTCTCTATTGGTCTGTCTATCTGTCTCTATTGGTCTGTCTGTCTGTCTCTATCGTTCTGTCTGTCTGTCTGTGTCAGTTGGTCGTCTCTGTCGGTCTGTCTGTCTCTATCGATCTGTATGTCTCTATTGGTCTGTCTGTCTGTCTCTATTGGTCTGTCTGTCTGTCTCTATCGGTCTGTCTGTCTGTCTGTGTCGGTCGTCTCTGTCTGTCTCTATTGGTCTGTCTGTCTGTCCCTATCGGTCTGTCTGTCTGTCCCTATCGGTCTGTCTGTCTGTCGGTCTGTCTGTCTCTATTGGCCAGTCTGTCTGTCTGTCTGTCTGTCTGTCTGTCTGTCTGTCTGTCTGTCTGTCTGTCTGTGTCATTCGGTCGTCTCTGTCGGTCTGTCTGTCTATCGATCTGTCTGTCTCTATTGGTCTGTCTGTCTGTCTCTATTGGTCTGTTTGTCTGTCTCTATTGGTTTGTCTGTCTTTCTCTATCGGTCTGTCTGTCTGTCTGTCTGTCTGTCTGTCTGTCTGTCTGTCTGTCTGTCTGTCTGTCTGTCTGTGTCAGTCGGTCGTCTCTGTCGGTCTGTCTGTCTCTATCGATCTGTCTGTCTCTATTCGTCTGTCTGTCTGTCTGTCTCTATCGGTCTTTCTGTCTGTCTGTTTGTTTCTGTCGGTCTGTCTGTCTGTCTCTGTCGGTCTGTCTGTCTGTCCCTGTCGGTCTGTCTGTCTGTCTGTCTGTTTCTGTCGGTCGGTCTGTCTGTCTGTCCCGGTCTGTCTGTCTGTCTGTCTGTCTGTCTGTCTGTCTGTCTGTCTGTCTGTCTGTCTGTCGGTCTCTGTCTGTCTGTCTGTCTGTCTGTCTGTCTGTCTGTCTCTTTCGTTTTGTCTGTCTGTCTGTCTGACGGTCGGTCGGTCTCTGTCGGTCGGTCTGTCTGTCTGTCTCTGTCGGTCTATGTCTGTCTGTTGATCGGGTCTCTGTCTTTCTGTCTGTCTGTCGGTCTGTCTGTCGGTCTCTGTCTGTCTGTCTGTCTGTCTCTTTCGTTTTGTCTGTCTGTCTGTCTGACGGTCGGTCGGTCTCTGTCGGTCGGTCTGTCTGTCTCTGTCAGTCTCGTCTGTCTCTGTCTGTCTGTCTGTCTGTCTGTCTGTCTTTCTGTCTGTCAGTGTCTGTCAGTGTCTGTCAGTCGCTGTCTGTCTGTCTGTCACGGTCTGTCTGTCTGTCTGTCTGTCAGTCTGTCTGTCTCTCTGTCTGTGTCAGTCAGTCATCTCTGTCTCTGTTGGTCTCTATCGGTCTGTCTGTCTCTATCGATCTATCTGTCTCTGTCATTCGGTCTGTCTGTCTGTCTGTCTGTCTGTCTGTCTGTCTGTATGTCTGTCTGTCTCTGTTGGTCTGTCTGTCTGTCTCTATACGTCTTTCTGTCTCTATCGGTCTGTCTGTCTGTCAGTCTTTCTGTTTCTAACGGTCTGTCGGTCTCTGTGGGTCTGTCTGTCTGTTTAAGTCTGTCTGTCTGTCTGTCTCTTTCGTTTTGTCTGTCTGTCTGTCTGTCTGACTGTCGGTCGGTCTTTGTCGGTCGGTCGGTCGGTCTGTCTGTCTGTCTCTGTCGGTCTATGTCTGTCTGTTGATCGGGTCTCTGTCTTTCTGTCTGTCTGTCAGTCTCTGTCGGTCGGTCTCTGTCTGTCTGACTGTCAGTCTCTGTCGGTCGGTCGGTCTCTGTCTGTCTGTCTGTCTGTCTGTCTGTCTGTCTGTCTGTCTGTCTGTCGTCGGTCTCTCTGCCTCTGTCTGTCTGTCTGTCTGTCGGTCTGTCTGTCGGTCTCTGTCTGTCTGTCTGTCTGTCTGTCTCTTTCTTTTTGTCTGTCTGACTGTCAGTCGGTCTCTGTCGGTCGGTCTGTCTGTCTGTCTCTGTCAGTCTCGTCTGTCTCTGTCGGTCTATGTCTGTCTGTTGATCTGGTCTCTGTCTTTCTGTCTGTCAGTCAGTCTCTGTCTGTCAGTGTCTGTCAGTGTCTGTCAGTCGCTGTCTGTCTGTCTGTCCCGGTCTGTCTGTCTGTCTGTCTGTCTGTCTGTCTGTCTGTCTGTCTGTCTGTCTGTCAGTCTGTCTGTCTGTCTGTCTGTCCCGGTCTGTCTGTCAGTCGGTCTCTGTCGGTCGGTCTGTCTGTCTGTCTCTGTCAGTCTCGTCTGTCTCTGTCGGTCTATGTCTGTCTGTTGATCTGGTCTCTGTCTTTCTGTCTGTCAGTCAGTCTCTGTCTGTCAGTGTCTGTCAGTGTCTGTCAGTCGCTGTCTGTCTGTCTGTCCCGGTCTGTCTGTCTGTCTGTCTGTCTGTCTGTCTGTCTGTCTGTCTGTCTGTCTGTCAGTCTGTCTGTCTGTCTGTCTGTCCCGGTCTGTCTGTCTGTCTGTCACTGTCGGTCAGTCTGTCTGTCTCTCTGTCTGTGTCAGTCAGTCGTCTCTGTCTCTGTCGGTCTGTTTCGGTCTGTCTGTCTCTATCGATCTATCTGTCTCTGTCATTCGGTCTGTCTGTCTGTCTGTCTGTCTGTCTCTGTTGGTCTGTCTGTCTGTCTGTCTGTCTCTATACGTCTTTCTGTCTCTATTGGTCTGTCTGTCAGTCTTTCTGTTTCTAACGGTCTGTCGGTCTCTGTGGGTCTGTCTGTCTGTTTAAGTCTGTCTGTCTGTCTGTCTCTTTCGTTTTGTCTGTCTGTCTCTGGCTGTCTCTGTCGGTCTATGTCTGTATGTTGATCGGGTCTCTGTCTTTCTGTCAGTCGGTCTCTGTCGGTCTCTGTATGTCTGTCTGTCTCTTTCGTTTTGTCTGTCTGTCTGTCTGACTGTCGGTCGGTCTCTGTTGGTCGGTCGGTCTGTCTGTCTGTCTCTGTCGGTCTATGTCTGTCTGTTGATCGGGTCTCTGTCTTTCTGTCTGTCTGTCAGTCTCTGTCGGTCGGTCTCTGTCTGTCTATCTGTCTGTCTGTCTGTCTGTCTGTCTGTCTGTCTGTCTGTCTGTCTGTCTGTCTGTCGTCGGTCTCTGTCTGTCTGTCTGTCTGTCTGTCTGTCTGTCTGTCTGTCTGTCTGTCTGTCTGTCTCTTTCGTTTTGTCTGTCTGACTGTCGGTCGGTCTCTGTCGGTCGGTCTGTCTGTCTGTCTCTGTCAGTCTCGTCTGTCTCTGTCGGTCTATGTCTGTCTGTTGATCTGGTCTCTGTCTTTCTGTCTGTCAGTCGGTCTCTGTCTGTCAGTGTCTGTCTGTCTGTCTGTCTGTCTGTCTGTCTGTCTGTCTGTCTGTCTGTCTGTCTGTCTCTGTCGGTCTGTCTGTTTCTGTCTGTCTGTCGGTCGGTCTCTGTCTGTCTGTCTGTCTTTCAGTGATCTTATGGAGTCATAAAGGTGATAGACCAGCTATATAGAGGATTCAGGGGATTTGTATTTATACATTTGACTTAATGTAGGTACGGATGTAAGGATCAGTCCCACAGGGGTTAAGTCATCCACAGTGGCCTTCCGAGTAAAGATAATACAGCCATACAACACACTCACCCCCACCTCACACACACTTACATGGCTCCTGCCTCCACGTTGGGCCCTCGGATATAGAAGGGAACTCGGATGTCAAACTCATAGGGCATGGACTTGCCCTTGACCAGTCCAAACTGGCCCACGTGGTAGCCATGGTCAGCTGTGTAGATGATATATGTGTTGTCCAGTTCTCCAGTCTCAGCCAACATGTTATACACCTAGAACACAGAGCAGATATCTTCCAAACTTATCTCAACAAACAATGGGGTGTATATCCTCTTCTTGGGCCATGGAAAAGTACAGATGGGAAAGATATATAATACATGCCATTTAGCAGACACTTTTATCCAAAGTGACTTACAGTCATGTGTGCATACATTGTCGTATGGGTGGCCCCGGGAATCGAACTCACTATCCCGGTGTTGCAAGCGCCACGCTCTACCAACTGAGCCATACAGGATCCCTTGGAGGGGTGCAGGTAGGGGGCGCTCTAAGCTCACCTTCTCCACGCTGTCATCCACAGAGAGCAGGGTCTGCAGCCTCTTCCTCTGGAGCATGTTGGTGAACTCCATGTGGATGGGCTTCATAGCCCCAGTGTAACGCATGATCCAGTGCTTGTCCGGGTTTGGAGCATAGTTGTAGCTGGGAGTGCTGAGAGAAGAGACGGGGGAAGTGTTCAGAGAAGTTTAGTGACATCGTATTAACATTGACAAAGCATCTTTTAAAGGTTTTTGACTTCAGGTGATTAAAGAGTATCCTACCATGAGTGACACAAAGTCTCTGCTATAATGAAGTATTGTCCCAAGCACAGCATTAAAGGGGCATGGATGCCAGGTAGGCAGTTCCATTGTTCTGATTGTTGATGTGTTAGTCTCCCTTTAATAAAGAATGCTTACGGTGCTTTCGCAAAGTCTTCACACCCCATGAATTTCTCCATATTTTGTTATGTTACAGCCATATTCTAAATTATTTATTTTTTAATTTTCTCAATCTACACACAATACCCCATAATGACAAAACAAAAACAGGTTTTTAGACATTTTTGCAAATGTAAAAAAAAGATAAACTTAAATAGTACATTTACACACATTACCAGTCAAAGGTTTTAGAACACCCACTTCTAGTGTTTTTCTTTATTTTTACTTGTTTCTACATTGTATAGTGAATAATAGTGAAGACATCAAAACTATGAAAAAAAAGTGTTAAACAAATCTAAATATATTTCATGTTTGAGATTCTTCAAATAGCTACGCTTTGCCTTGATGACAGCTTTGCACACTCTTGGCATTCTCTCAACCAGCTTCACCTGGAATGCTTTTCCAACAGTCTTGAAGGAGTTCCCACATATCCTGCTTTTCGTTAGAAACAGAATGACCGACAGACAGACCGATAGAGACAGAAAGACCTATAGAGACAGACAGACAGACAGACAGACCAACAAGGAGTTCCCACTTGTTGGCTGCTTTTCCTTCCCTTTGAGGTCGGACTCATCCCAAACCATCTCAATTTGGTTGAGGTTGGGGGGGGTTGTGGAGGCCAGGTCATCTGATGCAGTGCTCCATCACTCTCCTTCTTGGTAAAATAGTCCAAACACAGTCTGGAGGTATGTTGGGTCACAGTCCTGTTTAAAAACTAACGAGAGTCCCACTAAGTCCAAGCCTGATGGGATGGCGAGTCGCTGCAGAATGTTGTGGTAGCCATGCTGGTTAAGTGTGCCTTGAATTCTAAATAAATCACAGACAGTGTCAACAGCAAAGCACCCCCACACCATAACACCTCCTCCTCCTCCATGCTTTACGGTGGGAAACACACACACAGAGATCATCCGTTAATCCACACCACATCTCACAAAGACACAGCAGTTAGAACCACATCTCTCCAATTTGTACTCCAGACCAAAGGACACATTTACACTGGTCAAATGTCCATTGCTCGTGTTTCTTGGCCCAAGCAAGTCTCTTCTTCTTATTGGTGTCCTTCAGTAGTCGTTTCTTTTCAGCAATTTGACCATGAAGGCCTGATTCACACAGTCTACACTGAACAGTTGATGTTGAGATGTGTCTGTGACTTGAACTCTGTGAAGCATTTATTTGGGCTGCAATTTCTGAGGCTGGTAACTGTATCTTATCCTCTGCAGCAGAGGGTCTTCCTTTCCTGTGGCGGTCCTCATGAAAGCCAGTTTCATCATAGCGCTTGATGGTTTTTGCGACTGCACTTGAAGAAACTTTCAAAGTTCTTGACATTTTTTGTCTTACAGTAATGAAGTACTGTCATTTATCTTTGCTTATTTGAGCTGTTCTTGCCATAATATGGACTTAATAAAAAATCCAATGTTCCCATCTCAAGTGACAAATAAAGTAACCAGGTTGACCGTGAGAGGGATTGAAGGGGGATTGAAGGGGTATTGAAGGGGAATTGAAGCGTGTGTGCAACAGGGAGGGGCGTTTGAATGCAAGCTTCACAAGAACAAATGAAATTGTTAAAACATTTCTAGCCTGTGGGTAACAGGGTTGACGTGTCATGCTCGACCAGCTCAGTTTTCACCACAAAACACCAGAAAACGGCCCAAATTAAATTATGTATATAATTAATTACATTTTTTTTAAACGTTTTTTTGCAAAGTTCTAAAAAACGGTTTTCACCTTGTAATTATGGGGTGTATATTGATAAGTAAAAAAAAAGAATGTAATCATTTTAGAATAAGGCTGTAACGTAACAAAATGTGGGGGAAATTAAGGAGTCTGAATACTTCCAGAATGTACTGTATGTTGTACAGAAGACAAATGTCTACAGTGAAAAATGTCTACACATGCATGGCTGCTTTGGGGTAAGAATATGGTTAGCTGGGAATGTGTGTGTGTGTGCCTGTGTGTGTGTGTGTGCCTGTGTGAGCCAGGAGAGTAATTCTATAATATATCAGGACAGTGGGAGGGTGGGGATGTATTCTAAGACGGGACTGCTCAGTGTAATTGGGGCTGGTGGCTGGTCATTGTTTTAATTAAAAAAAAACTGGCTTGCCTTTTGGCACACAGAGAGATGAGGCTCCTGTGAGTTGTGCAGTGGGAGGATGTTGTGTGTGTGTGTGATTAATGACTAGGAGCAAAGACATTCATTACTTTGCCCTGCGCATTCACACACACACACACACACACACACACACACACACACACACACACACACACACACACACACACACACACACACACACACACACACACACACACACACACACACACACACACACACACACACACACACACACAGCAGAAAACGACAAGGCGAGGGACATCACCACCATCTGAATTATCTCTTGGAAACAAATGGCTCTTATCATGTGATTGAGTTACTCCCCTCCACTTTCAACGGTTCTCTCCATCTCACCCTCCCTTCGTAACTGCCTTACTATCTCTCTTGCTTTCTCCCTCTTTCCTTTGTCCCCCTGTACCTCGCACACAGACTGTCCACTGTCCACTAGCTCTGTGCTGTGGCTTTGATAGCTGGCTCGATCCACTAATTCGCTACCTTTTGAGTGCAACAGGGAGTGGCGTTTGAATGCAAGCTTCACAAGAACAAATGAAATTGTTAAAACATTTCTAGCCTGTCTATCTGTGGGTAACAGGGTTGATGTGTCATGCTCGACCAGCTCAGTTTTCACCACAAAACACCAGAAAATGACCCAGAAGTATAGAACCAACTCACCTGTTTTTACACTGTGATTTGACTATGAGATGTTTTTTTTAAATTGTAGAAAGAGAGTGTAGTTCACGTAACAGGGTTGACCTTAAATGAAACACTAATCACATTAAATAAATAATCTTCAGAATGACTTTGTCAAAGCAACAAAATAACTAGGGCTTTACAATGACGGTGAAACTTGGAGAAAGTTTGGGGGGAAAAGAAAGTGGGTTAAAATCTCCCTAGAAGTGACACAGGGTGGACGGAGGGACAGTCAAAATGCTGCACAGATTTATTGAATTCTCCAAGTGGTCTATATTAATTAAAGGGCACTTCATTTAATAGAAGCCTTTAATTTTTATCTTTATTTTACTAGGCAAGTCAGTTAAGAACAAATTCTTATTTTCAATGATGGCCTAGGAACAGTGGGTTAACTGCCTGTTCAGGGGCAGAACGACAGATTTGTACCTTGTCAGCTCAGGGGTTTGAACTTGCAACCTTCTGATTAACAGTCCAATGCTCTAACCACTAGGCTACCCTGCCACCCCAAAATCCATTTTTAAAATCCAATATTGGTGCACAATTTCTACTTTAAATATAAGAGGGACACAAAAAGCATTTATTTTGTGGAAAGACCCAGCTGTGAGTGTGGGCAGGCTGTGCAACACAGTTCTAACGGATCAGCTGCATTTGTTTTTCTCTGGTTTAGAGTAAAATGTCCTCTCTAAACTCTAGACTTCCCTCCCTTCCACTCTCTCCTTTTCTCTCTCTCCTTCACCATGCAGGGTCTCCACTTTATTGGACAATGTTGTAATCCGTTCAATTCTCGCAGGTCTCTCTCACGTCTAAGACTCCCAGCTGCTTCTGAACCACTAAGCTATTTCCACTTAAAAGGGTAGAAAAAAATATGATTGTTGGGGTCAGGGACAATCACCACCGGGTCTCAAAGGCAATCAACCGTTTTTCCTCTCTCCCACACAGAACAACTTCCAATAATCGAGTGGAAGTTGGAATTGCACAGAAGATGGAAAAGTGAGGAATTTCATAGTTGGAGATTGGAGGCGATAGGGGTTATAGAGGGCTTGTGACACCATGGCTTGATGGAAGCAGGGGTGAAGCTACAGGGGAATGTGAGTGGAGGGGGTGAGAATAGAAGGGGGATTTGATTTGACTACGTAGGGGGCAAAAAGGTCTTTGATGAAGGGAGGAAGTGAGGGGGAGTGGTTAAGAGGAGGTTTCCATGGTGCAGGGAGGTAATTACTGGGAGGAAAATTGTGCTAGCTTTGTAGCCAAGCAGGGCAAACTGAACAGGGGCACAGAGGAATTTGACATGGTGGATTATTGGGGTAACTATAGGGAGGCCAAGGGTGTTCTGATGAATTCATGAAAGACAAGGAGGGGTTCTTTGGAGGGGTTCTTAGGGTTGAGCAAACAGTCTGGACCACAGGGACAAAACACAAGGTGCTACAGGAGAGAAAACTCCCTGCGAGTTAGAGAGAGCCCAAACTAAAAACGTAGTCCTGTATAAAGTGAAAAGTTCCTCAGAGAGCGGTAAAAGGGAGGACAGGCCGTCAGCGTGATTGAAACAGAGAAAATAAAAGCCCTCTACAGAGGAGACAGTGAGAGTACTGAGGCAATTAAAAAATAAACACCACCACATAAAATAACACACCACTAAGCAAGCAAGAGTGGCATTAGAGCGGGCTCAGCTGACACTCCAACTAATGGGTTTGTACTGTTAGAGGGGACAGATGAGAGGAACACCAGGCTCTGGAGTCAGAGTTCCTATCAGGACTATAAAGACCATCGGAGGGAGAGAGAGAGGGGTACTTCTTATGAAACGGGGATTAATAGAACGTCAGGACATTTAAAAGCCATTAGGACAAGAATAATCCATTCTTGGATCTGTACAGGCTACATGGACCACTGTTTGCTTTTTGTTCCCTGCTCATCACGACCACGGACAAACAACAACCTGCCAAACTCTCATTGATCTTTCTCTTTACTTTCTCTGTTTGTCACCATTTATCTTATATCCCCATTGTTCTCCTCATTCCCTTCACTCACCTTCTCTCTCCCCCCATTTCTTTCTTTCTATCCATCACCTCACTCTGTTTCCCCCAGTCTCTTCTCCACCCTCCCATCCTTTCCTCTCTCTCTGCCTTGCATTAGCCTGACGAAGCCCCCTGACTGTTTATCCGCTATGTATCGGAGGGCATGCCTGTTTGTTTTGTCCTACATGCAGTGTGGGCGTGACTTTCTACAGGAAGCAGGAATCAGCCATCACCTCCCCCCTTCTCTCCCTCCTCTCCCAGCCCGTTCCACCCTACACCCATCACAGTGTAATCTCCCAGCAGGCCCAGTCAGGGACCGACAGGCAGTGAAATCAGCCAGTGCCATCTCTGACAGTGTACATGATATGTGCATCGCTGCCTTCATTTACCATCAGCCCAGAGCTACAGAGGGTGAGAGGAGGAGATGAGGGGAAAGAGTTTGGCATTATCAGAGAGAGAGCGAGAGAGAGAGAGAGAGAGAGAGAGAGAGAAAGAGAGAGAGAGAGAGCAGGGAACACGGTGCACCTGAGGGGTGAGGGGTGAGGGAGAAGGTGAGTAGGGGCGAGAGAGCAGCCTCCCATCCCAGCTACAGGCTTTCAGGGGTCAAATTACAACAGCAACACATGCCAACAGGCTGTGTAGTGTAGTGTTGTGTCCAGGCAGGGTTGTGGGATACAGTTCTCTGCAGTGTGCCCAGTTCAGACGCAGCACTGCTGGGTGCCTTAGACACGATACAGCGATCACAGCCACGACACGCTGATTGTGCTTCATGGGATGCCTCTAAATCTAAAGCACAGAGCAGTGATACAATGTGTGTTGATTGTGTGCATTTGTGTGTGTTTGTTTGAATGCCTGTGTTTCAGTGTTAAAGAAAGTGAACACGTATTTGTTCAGAGGCAGGAGAGAGAGCCCACAGAGCGCACACACACACACACACACACACACACACACACACACACACACACACACACACACACACACACACACACACACACACACACACACACACACACACACACACACACACACACACACACACACACACACACACACACACACACACAACCCAGTATGGCTAGGAATGGCACCGACAAGCCCTGATGGATATGACTGCAATGAGAGTACTGGTGTGTGCAAAGATAGATGGAGGGAGGGTGTAGAACACCCTTACAGTTGCCCATGAGTACTTCTCAGGGCCCTCTCTTACCCTCTCTCAGAGACACAACTTTAAGAAACATTATTACCCCGAAGAGAGTAGAGGTACTGGGGGGGATGGGCTTTCTATTGTTCACAGACACTCTGCCCCCCAAACGTCACACCCCTGCTCCTGGAACACTCGGTTGCTAGGTCCAACCAGAGTCACATGACCTAGTCAGCCAATTAGAGGCTCTACCTGGGAGCAGCAAAAACCCCTCTGCCTCTCAAGCTCTTTAGTGGTTTACAGGAGGGCAGGTTGAGACGACTTCTATAAACTCCTGTCCTCCACCTCAACTCACATCTTGACCCCAACTGTGTGTTAGTGCGTCACTGACCATAAAACCACTTTCACAGCTACTCGTCTCCTCTTCCTGTTTGCCGTGTGTGGTAATAAAATTTTGATTATATCCCTGTCTCCTGCTGGCCATTCTAAACCGCAACGCCGGGACATTTGAACCTATATCTAAACTGGCATCTCTATCGGAGTCCGCTCTTTTTCAGAGGGAAAGAGGGAAGGGGAGGGGGAAAGAGAGAGAGGGAGAGAATGAGAGAGAATACAGGGGAAAGTGACACATTGTTCACTGGAGCCGATAACTGCTTTCCCTTGAAGATTCGGAGAAAAGGAGAGAACTGAAAATATTGCTTTATCTTAGAATCATATATAGTTCTCAACATTACTCATTGACACAAGATACCTTGTCTTATACCCAATAGCCTCACATTTAAGCCGCCATCCCATGAAAACATCACTGCATAAAAGGTTAATGTTATTGCTTTTGTAAGTGCAGGAGTCAGAATGATGTTGTTTCCTTACACAGTAAAGCCACTTCATGGTTTGTGCAATCTGTGCATGCTTGCACGTGTGTACCAGACACTCACATGTGCTGGGATGCGTTGGGGAAGGCAGTGCTGTATTGCGGTGCGGAGTCTTCCGGCCCGTGTGGGGCAGCGTGGCTCATCACCATCATCACTGGCCGGTGTGGGTATATCCTCTTAGAGGAACGGAAGTAGTTGATGCTGTCCTCTGTGATGAGATCCGTAAAGTAGTCCTGCAAGAAGATGAAATATTGATTTTTAACATCCTCACAACGAAAGGGGACGTCAGTAAATACACTTTCCACAAATGTCTGTTTTATCAGCTGGACTCTCTTAAACAGATTCTTGAAAGTCACCACATGCTAGCTCTCTCAGTACCCGAAAGATTGCTGGATCGATTCCCGAAGCTGACAAGGTGAAAATCTGTCGTTCTGCTCCGTTAACCCACTGTTCCCCGGGGCACCGAAGACGTGGGTGTCAATTGAGGCAGCCCTTGGCACCTCTGATTCAGAGGGGTAGGTTAAATGCGGAAGACCCATTTCAGTTGAAAGCATTCAGTTGTACAACTGACTAGGTATCCCCCTTTCCCTTTCCTTTCCAGAACAATGTTTCATCAAACACTTCAGATGTGTAACTAATATACTATTGCAGTAAATAGCCTCTTCAGAGAGGTCTCTTCCTCCATGAGGAAGGAGACTGGAATGACAAGGAGAATGTTCCAGATGGTGGTCTGAGAACGAGCCAAGGGGAATATGCAGTCAGTGTTCCACACTCCTCTTTTCCTCTCTTCCTCCTGCCCCTACTCTCTTAAACCCTCTCTGAGACAGAGGCCGTGAGGGATGGAGATAGAGCCTTTAGTGAACAGGTAGCGTACATCTGCAGGGAAGTGTTCCACACTCCTCTTTTCCTCTCTTCCTCCTGCCCCTATTCTCTTACCCCCTCTCTGAGACAGTGGCCGTGAGGGATGGAGATAGAGCATTTAGTGAACAGGTAGCGTACATCTGCAGGGCAGTGTTCCTGCTCCTCCCCTCCATCCCTCTCTACTGTGGGAGGAACCCATTCCTGGAAAGAGTTGGCAGGCTCCACTAGAACTAAACTGGGACCAGGTGTTGTGCTGGAGAGGCTATGGGGTGGTGCTGGGAAACAGGACAGTTAAATATCTCTATGCCGTCGGGAAACATGTTGAGAGAAGATACAGTGGGTAAATGTAGGGAAATGAAGAGTGGGTCATAGTTGATGGCTGATGTAAGATCTGAACCCTAGATTATATCGTGCACACAGCCATAGGCAGAGCACAGCACCAGAGAAGTAACACACACACACACACACAGATATTATACAGACCTTAGGGTACTCGCAGCCGTGTTTCTCTCTGACTCCGTTCCTGCACAGGGTGTAGTTGTAGAAGCGGGAGTTCTTGACCAGCCCCACCCACTCCCTCCACCCAGGAGGAATATAGGAACCGTTGTACTCATTCAGGTACTTCCCAAAGAAGCCTACATGGTGGACCACAGGACAAAGGCAAACAAGCCAATTCAATTCACTTAGTTACATCCAATCTAATTGGTTTCATCTGCACACTTCATCATTTGCTTTTCTTGTGAAAGGATGTATGGAGGAAGGAGGGATTGGGCGGTGGAGGCTGAAATGTCACTGACACGTACGTCAATACTCATGATTCAGCTGTTGGGGGTGCACTAACAAACCAACAGACGGATCGATGAAAGCATAAGCATGGGAAGTAAAAAGCTCTGGCTGTCCAAGTGCTGCTACTGCTGCTTCTGCTGAATTTGGAATGGATAAATGTCAGAGACAAGACTGATCTGCTCCCCTCCAGGTGGATTACCAGGAAGTAGCTGAGGGTGAATACTACATTATTTATTTGACATTTTGCAGAATGAAATCTCCTGAGTTTTCAAGAGACAAACAATACTTAGTAACAACAATTGTGACTCGTTTCAGGAAACTAGGTGTATATGTCGCGCACCACTACTTCACAGGAGAAACTTTTGTCTTTAATCAAAATTAGTTTTGGGGCAGAAATCCCTTCTGGAACACGTGAACTTTCATGTGTCTTAATAACAAACGTGTGTGCCATCTGTAAATATGAATACAATTGTTAAATTACGAGCCTAGTTGGTATAGCTACAGAAAAAGCCAGCAACCTTCCCGCTAGCCATGATTGGATGAGATAATGAGTGGGCTGGACATGCTGAGAGATGGTTTGGATTGGTCTGCCCTGTACTGTAGCACTCTTCTGTCTATAACATGAGCTGGTCAGTATGTGTAGGTAATCCTTTCTAACAGGGCTTTTATGAAAGAAATCACCTAGTAGAACTGCATAAGTTTTGCTCTCCACTATGCAAGTAACCATATCAATAGAATGTTCATGATGTCACTGCCACAACTGTCCATAGACGTAGCTGGTAAATTCTCCCTGGTTACCTGCTCCGATTCCAGAGCACTCTCATCTGAGTGTGCCAGAGAGCAGAATGACGGCCGAATTTACGAACGCTCAACACCCGTTGAATATGGCCTGTGTCAGTAAACATTGGCAAAAAAGCTTCATTAAATCGTTGCCAGCAGCGCAGTTACAGTCACCAACGCTCTCAATAACCTAAAAACAGCCTAACCAGCTCTGCTAAGGTGAGTAAAATGGTCAGAGTGGGGTGTTCTCTCATTTGTGTCTGGAAGTAGTTAGCAAGTTGGCCAACGTTAGCCTGTTAGCTTGGGTGCTTGACGGCTGTTGTTAGGTCAGATCAACGCTCAGATCAACCCTACTCCTCGGCCAGAGCGTCCAGTGTGCGCTCTGAACGCTCCGAGAGTGAGAAAGTTAGACGTATCATACCCCCCGAAAATGCTAACTTTCCCTGTTATTGGTAATGGTGAGAGGTTAGCATGTCTCGGGGTATATTTGCGAGACTAACTTTCTCACTCCTCATTATTCACGATTCATTCAGGATGATCCATAATCATGTAGCATCCACATGAATGTAGAAGTGTGGAGACTATGTACAAAAAGTGCTGTAATTTCGAAACGGTTCACCTGATATGGATGAAAATACCCTCAAATGAAAGCTGCCAGTCTGCACTTTAACCTCACAGTCATTGTATCATTTCAAATCCAAGCTGCTGAAGTGCATAACTACTGTCCCAATATTTCTGAAGCTCACTGTGTATACATACATAGAGTTTCTCCACCTGGTGATTTTTCTAATAGTTAAAAACAAAAAAAGTTTGTTCTTAACAGGCCTGTTTTTGCAAAGAGTCTAGGATTGCTGATATAGGATCAGTTTAGTCTTTTAGATCATAATACGATTATATGGACAGCACAGCGGGGGACCTGATTCTAAATCAGCAGAGTTAGAGTGTAAGCAGCACCACCAACCACACACTGCTGGCCCAGCCACAGTGCATCCCTCCGGGGAAAAGGGAAGTTCTTCAGGGGCTCAACGTGAACACAGAACTGATGGGCTGCCACAAGACGTCGGTGTAGACAGACGTGGGTTGCTGTTTCCGTCCGTGGGAACATGGAGGATTTCTAGAGAGTCTACTTGGAACAGCATGTCTAGTTGTCACCGAGTGCCATTTTCTGGACTGATTGTAAACTCTGTTGAGTTTCTACATTCCTGATCAGGATTTCAAAGAATGCGTGTGACAATACGACATTGGGACAGTAGTGCAGAGCTTCTCCTTTCATTTTGGAACGAGTCACAAAGATTTAACTTTAAATGTTTGTGGAAGGAGCACATAACCACATCATCAAATGCGTGTTTTGAAATTGAGTGCACGTGTGCGCATTAAACAATAACGGATCAAATCAAATTGTATTGGTCACATGCACATGGTTAGCAGATGTCATTGTGAGTATAGCGAAATGCTTGTGATACATAAAAAAAATGAAACACTGCAAAGTCTCCTAAGGACTAAAAGCGAGGCGACCCTCTCTGTCGGCGCCATCTTGATCATGTGTGTGTGTGTGTGTGTGCATGCTTGTGTGTGTATCTATAATTCCAGTGATTTCTGGAGGACAGAAAAAAGAGCATGAAGAGCAGGCTCCAGACATGTCGTTTCTTCTGTTTTGACTGTAGATACGTCTACCTGATGCAATAGGAACAGAGTGGACGAGACACAGAATGTCAGCGTCTGTGTAGGTGAAACAGTGGAGCCCATCACAGATAATGGCCATCCAATCAGAGAGGCCCGGTGTGCATCCCAAATGGCACCCTATTCCTTTTAAAGTACACTACAGTTGACCCGGGCCCATAGGGTGGCAGTGCACTTTATAGATAATAGGGTGCTATTTGGCACAGCCCCCAGTGTTCTCAGCCCCACTCAGGCTACTGCCTAGCTAGCACACTCAGCATCAGTAGAGAACAGAAAGGAACTAGGCAGTGGAAAACCCATCTAATGGCTTTCACTGATGGTGTGCAATGTGTAACCTAATTATGACAAATATTTGAGTTCCCAATTAAATGAGTGTTTGGCTTAATTGAATAGGAGATACATGCCTTCAGAGAGTTGGGTAGCCTCAGGTGTGTGTGTGTGTGCGTGCCTGTCTGTACGTCTGTGTGTGTGTGTCGCTCTGTATGGACCACTGACCTGTCCTGTAGCCGGTGTTGTTGAGGTACACTCCGAAGGTCCTAGTCTCGTGCTGGGCCTGCCAGGAGGGGGAGGAGCAGTTTTCGTTGTTGGTGTAGGTGTTGTGGTTGTGAACGTACTTCCCCGTCAGCATGGAGGAGCGTGAAGGACAGCACATGGGCGTGGTCACAAAGGCGTTGGAGAAGTGAGTCCCGCCCTGCTCCATGATACGTCGGGTCTTATTCATAGCCTGCATGGAGCCTGAGGAGGGACAGAGAGGGAGCGAGAGAAACACAAACACGGGTCAGATCTGTTCCAGGCAGACATGTAACTAGCAGGAGGTAGCCCACACGCACCACTAAACAATGCCATTTCAATAGAGGGAGAATGTTATCTGTTCTGCTAATTATGCGTGTGTGAGAAGGAAGGAGCAAGGAGGGGATATGGGGAGAAGGGCCTCAATGTCTGTCCCTCTCCTGGGATGATAAAGAGGATTAAACAGACAACACAAAGGAGAGCAGAGGAGAGGCAGGAGAGGAGAGGCGCGAAAGAAGAGGAGAGGTAGGAGAGGAGAGGAGAGGCAGAAGAGGAGAGGAGAGGCAGGAGGGAAGAGAGGAGAGGCAGGAAAGGAGAAGAGGAGAGGCAAGGCAGTAGAGGAGAGGAGAGGAGAGGAGAGGAGAGGAGAGGAGAGGAGAGGAGAGGCAGGAGATAAGAGGAGAGGCAGAAGAGGAGAGGCAGTAGAGGAGAGGAGAGGCAGGAGAGAAGAGGAGAGGCAGGAGAGAAGAGGAGAGTCAGGGAAGAAGAGGAGAGGCAGGAGAGGAGAGGCAGTAGAGGAGAGGAGAGGCAGGAGAGAAGAGGAGTGGCAGGATAGGAGAGGAGAGGAGAGGAGAGGCAGGAGAAGCAGGGGAGGAGAGACAGGAGAGAAGAGGAGAGGCAGGAGAGAAGAGGAGCGGCAGGAGAGAAGAGGAGAGGCAGGAGAAGCAGGAGAGGAGAGACAGGAGAGAAGAGGAGAGGCAGGAGAGAAGAGGAGAGGCAGGAGAGAAGAGGAGAGGTAGGAGAGAAGAGGAGAGGCAGGAGAGAAGAGAAGAGGCAGGAAAGGAGAAGAGGAGAGGCAAGGCAGTAGAGGAGAGGAGAGGCAGGAGATAAGAGGAGAGGCAGAAGAGGAGAGGCAGTAGAGGAGAGGAGAGGAGGAGAGAAGAGGAGAGGCAGGAGAGAAGAGGATAGTCAGGGGAGAAGAGGAGAGGCAGGAGAGGAGAGGCAGGAGAGGAGAGGAGAGGCAGGAGAGAAGAGGAGAGGCAGGAGAGGAGAGGAGAGGCAGGAGAGGAGAGGCAGGAGAGGAGTGGAGAGGCAGCAGAGAAGAGGAGAGGCAGTAGAGAAGAGGAGAGGCAGTAGAGGAGAGGCAGTAGAGGAGAGGAGAGGCAGGAGAGAAGAGGAGAGGCAGGAGAGAAGAGGAGAGGCAGGAGAGAAGAGGAGAGGCAGGAGAGGGGGAGAGGCAGAAGAGGATAGGAGAGGCAGTAGAGGAGAGGCAGAAGAGAAGAGAAGAGGCAGGAGAGAAGAGGAGAGGCAGGAGACAAAGAAGAGGAGAGGCAGGAGAGACAGAAGAGGAATGGCTTCACTAACAGGGGATGGGTGGGGTCTGGCTGGCTTCACTAACAGGGGATGGGTGGGGTCTGGCTGGCTTCACTAACAGGGGATAGGTGGGGTCTGGCTGGCTTCACTAACAGATGGATGGGGTCTGGGGATAACAGGGGATGGATGGGGATCTGGCTGGTGGCTTCACTAACAGGGGATGGATGGGGTCTGGCTGGCTTCACTAACAGGGGATGGATGGGGTCTGGCTGGCTTCACTAACAGGGGATGGATGGGGTCTGGCTGGCTTCACTAACAGGGGATGGATGGGGTCTGGCTGGCTTCACTAAGAGGGGATGGATGGGGTCTGGCTAGCTTCACTAACAGGGGATGGATGGGGTCTGGCTGGCTTCACTAACAGGGGATGGATGGGGTCTGGCTGGCTTCACTAACAGGGGATGGATGTGGTCTGGCTGGCTTCAATAACAGGGGATGGATGGGGTCTGGCTAGCTTCACTAACAGGGGTTGGATGGGGTCTGGCTAGCATCACTAACAGGGGATGGATGGGGGCTGGCTTCATGAACAGGAGATGGATGGGGGGCTGGCTGGCTGGCAGAGAGGAGATGCTGAGAGCAATAGGATCCGAGTAAGAATTGACCTGTGAGTTTGGCAGGGAGTTAGCTGACCTCTTTTGTAAATTCCTCCTGGCTTTTCTGAATGAACAGTAATAAAATGATCCTCTTCCTATTTAGACCTATAGTATGAATGAATCCTCCACATGTGGCTGAGTTTTATGGGCTTTGGAGGTAATGTGTACAGCCAATCCAGGCAAAGGTTCAGGAACACACACACACACACACACACACACACACACACACACACACGCACGCACACACACACACACACACACACACACACACACACACACACACACACACACACACACACACACACACACACACACACACACACACACACACACACACACACACACACACACACACACCTCTCACATATAGAGAGAGGAGGGGCCAGGAAGGGCAGGGTGAAGTGTACAGACAGAGGAAGTCCTGAGCTACTTGACCTTTTCACAGACAATCACCAGGCCTTTAACAACCAGACAAAGGTTAAAACACAGGGCTGGCCATTCAGAGAAATGTCAACATGGTGTCCTACAGAGGTTCAGACAGGGAGGGGAAAGTTCTCTTTAACATGGGAGATTTCTTTCACAGATAACAGGGCTGTGCGAGTTTCATTCCAAACAGTATTTTGTGAAATGCTACATAAGCTTGTACATTTGAAAAAAGCAAGATATTGATCGACCACCGCCTAAACGAGGAGGCACAGTACAATAGTTAATTATCCCAAAAATCTGGAGTCTTCAGGGACCATTTTCTTACAGGAAGATGCCCTCTTTTTCCACAAGCTTAATGTTATTGTAAATTGTAATTGTAATTCTTCAATCTGCTTTCAACTCTGCCTCTCCATGGCTATTGAGCTGTGTCAGTCATATCTCTGTGGCAAATGAATGGGAGCCACAATGAGACGATGGATACAGCTGATTGAACTGCATTCATGTGAGATAGGCTGCCTTTCACACTGCAACAACGTGAAAGCAAAAGGGAGGGGAGACTGAACCAAACAGAGAAGGGAGAGCGGTAACTACTCTAACTAAAGCTTTTTCCTCAATCTGGGTGGAACGGGATGTGTCCATTTTCAGGCACTCGAGGGATCTATGATGCAGTGTTGAGAGAGCTGGAGAGTGGAGAGTGGTTAGTGTTTAGGGAACAGCTGCCTCATAAATGGAGTGTTCTGAAGAGGGACCCGTTGACGGACAAGTATCCACCTGCGAGTTGTTACATCACGGTAGAGCCACATGCTCTCCAAGTCCAGGACTCTGTTTGATGCAGAGTTAGCTACCCAGTAGAAAGCCTGCATTTTCAACCATTTAGTGCTGGGTGGCCTAGAGCAGAGAGGGTCATTGGCAGAGAGCAGTGGTGGTATCTCCCTGGTCTGGCTGTCATTTCAGGTGAGGACATAACGGAATATACAGTGCATTCAGGAAGTATTCAGAACCCTTGACTTTTTCCACATTTTGTTACGTTACTTGCTTATAATAAAATGTATTAAATAATACCTTTTCCTCATCAATCTACACACAATACCCCATAATGACAAAGCAAAAACAGGTTTTAAGAAATGTTTGCAAATTTGTAAAAAAATACAAAATAGAAATACCTTATATACATAAGTATTCAGACCTTTTGCTATGAGATTCAAAATTGAGCTCAGGTGCATCCTGTTTTCATTGATCATCCTTGAGATGTTTCTACAACTTGATTGGAGTCCACCTGTGGTAAATTCAATTGATTGGACATGATTTGGAAAGGCACACCTGTCTACATAAGGTCCCACAGTTGACAGTGAAGGTCAGAGCAAAAACTAAGCCAAGAGGTCAAAGGAATTATCCGTAGAGCTCTGAGATAGGATTGTGTCGAAGCACAGATCTGGGGAAGGGTACCAAAATATTTCTGCAGCATTGAAGGTCCCCAAGAACACAGTGGCCTCCAACATTCTTAAATGGAACAAGTTTGGAACAACCAAGAATCTTCCTAGAGCTGGCCGGCCGGCCAAACTGAGCAATTGGGGGAGAAGGGTCTTGGTCAGGGAGGTAACCAAGAACCCGATGGTCACTCTGACAGAGTTCCAGAGTTCCTCTGTGGAGATGGCAGAACCTTCCAGAAGGACAACCAACTCAGCAGCACCCGCCAATCAGATCTTCATGGTAGAGTGGCCAGACGGAAGCCACTCCTCAGTAAAAGGCACATGACAGCCCGCTTTGTAGTTTGCCAAAAACATCGAAAGACTCTCAGACCATGAGAAATAAGATTCAATGGTTTAATGAAAAAAGATTGAACTCTTTGGCCTGAATGCCAACCATCCCTACGTTGAAGGGTGGTGGTGGCAGCATCATGCTGTGGGGATTTTTCAGCCGCAGGGACTGGGAGACTAGTCAGAATCGAGGGAAAGATGAATGGAGCAAAGTATAGTGAGATCCTTGATGAAAACCTGCTCCCGACCGCTCAGACTGGGGTGAAGGTTCACCTTTCAACAGGACAACGACCCTAAGCACACAGCCAAGACAATGCAGGAGTGGCTTCGGGACAAGTCTCTGATGTTCTTGAGTGGCCCAGCCAGAGCCCAGACTTGATCCCGATCGAACATCTCTGGAGAGGCCTGAAAATAGCTGTGCAGCAACGCTCCCCATCCAACCTGACAGAGCTTGAGAGGATCTACAGAGAAGAATGGAGAAACTCCAAAAATACAGGTGTGCCAAGCTTGTAATGTCATACCCAAGAAGGCTCGAGGCTGTAATAGCTGCCAAAGGGGCTTCAATGAAGTACTGAGTAAAGGTTCTGAATATTTATGTAAATGTGATATTTCAGTTATTATTATTTTTATAGATTTGCAAACATTTATAAAAAACAGTTTTTGCTTTGTCATTATGGGGTATTGTGTGTAGATTGATGAGGAAAATGTTTTTTTTTAAAGGCTTTAACATAACAAAATGTGGAAAAAGTCAAGGGGTCTGAATACTTTCCGAATGCCCTGTATGGAGTAGAGTTTTTTTTCTCTAATTTCTTTGGAAAAATATTACCAAGGATTTGAGCTATAACACCACTGGTTTCCATTTGGAATTAGTCTATTTTTCATTCCGTAACAATGAAATTCCTTTAATTTTTCTGGTTGCGGTCAGTTAATCTAGTGAGGCTCAGGGGATGAAATTCTCTATGTTATGAAGTGAGCTGGTGTGAAGCTTTGTCGTTGTAACTCAGCGCAGTGAAAATGACTGTGGCGGAAAAGTGTTTTATACCCCTCTCTCTCCTACCACCCACCATCTCCCTGTCCCGATGCCAGCCCACCACTGAACACAGCAGACATAGAGACAGAGAGAGGAGTGTTGGGTGTGCGTGCCGAGCCCTCGGCGTACGGGAAGTGATGCACTCTGTGTATAATGGTTGCTGACGTGCCAAAGGGTTCCTTCTCAATGAGAGCTCGTCACACAGTGTCTGGATTTCCTTTGGTAATGACAGATGCGTAAGAGACTGACAATTTCTCTTTCTGTCTGAGAGAATCTAGAAAGATGAGCGTGACAGAGAAAGAAAGAGATAGAGCTGGAGTCAAGCTCAGCAGCACACTCTTTACCCTTTCATTGAGATCTGTGTGTCTGACTATGTCTTACTATGTCCCGGTTACACAAAGACTTGTGTGTCCGGCATGGGTTAGGATGGGCAAGGAGGTTCTGTCTCACAGACTGCTAATCGTCTGATTTTGTTTGTTACTCACAACCGTCCAGCAGCGTGGCCTTCTCTTCCTGTGGTCAATTAAAATGGGTAGCTTTAAACAACAGTCATTGCAATGAGACAGCCATTACAAGACAGCCATTACAATGAGACAGCCATTATAATTAGAAAGCCACTACAACGAGACAGCCATTACAACGAGGCAGCCATTACAATGAGACAGCCATCACAACGAGACAGCCATTACAATGAGACAGTCATCACAACGAGAAAGCCATTACAACGAGACAGCCATTATAATTAGACAGCCATTACAACGAGACAGCCATTACAACGAGGCAGCCATTACAATGAGACAGCCATTACAACGAGACAGCCATTACAATGAGACAATCATCACAACGAGACAGCCATTACAATGAGACAGCCATTACAATGAGACAGCCATTACAACGAGACAGCCATCACAACGAGACAGCCATTACAACGAGACAGCCATTACAATTAGAGGAATAGGCCTGGAGGAAGGTTGGATTTGTTGATGATGTATTTGATGTATTTTATGTCTTCATGGTTGATTGGTGCCCATGTGGTCAGATAGTAGATGTCTTATGATCACAATGTTGAAATACCAGATGACCTTTCCTGTATAGAGGGAGGAGGATAGGATGGATGTAAAGCAGGCCTCTCCAACCCTTTTCTGGAGAGCTACCCTCATGTATGTTTTCGCTCCGACTGCCGTTGTAACTAACCTGATTCATCTTATCAACCAGCTAATTATTAGAACCAGGGGTGCTAGATTAGTGTTGGAGCGAAAACCTACAGGATGAAAGCTCTCCAGGAACAGGGTTGGAGAGCCGTATGAGAAGCCAGACTCACCGAGCTCCATGTCCTGGTCGTCAGTGAGAATGAGGATGATGTTGGGCCGGATGTTGCGGCGGTCCCTCTGGAAGCGGGCCTTGAGGCGCTGGCTGGACAGAAAGATGGAGGCCTGGGCCAGAGACACGACCCCCAGAAGCAGGAGGAGGTAACGGGTCCCCCGCCCCGCCATGGTGACCTCTGACCTCTAACCCTGCTACTGCTACTGGATCACTCTGCTACAGCTGCTGCTAGGACAGCTCCTGGAGACACAACAGGAGGACATAGGTCAGACTAAAGGAACACAGGGACAGTTCACTGGAGATGCAAATGATCACTCTTAAAGGCAAATTATGCTAGTTCAATGGAAGACACAAGAGCAAAGGTCAGACTAATGGAACACAGGAAACATTTTCTACAGATAGATGATCACATGAAACCCCAAATAGCGTTAGTCCATTGGATAACACATTGAAAGAGAGAACTTTTTTGCTTCAGTTTCTGAGTCGCACTTCAGACTGTTTATGTTCATCAGACAGTAGAGAGGAAGCTGTAAGCTCTCGACAACCGCAAAGGACCACAGCCCCAAAGGAGCATCGCTGCACCAATGAGAGCCGGGCTGGTGTACTAGTTCAGTGTAAAGTATTGGTGGGCCGCTAGGGAGACCTGCCCGGAGACTGCCGCCATCTGCCCCTCAGCGTGTCACCACGGCAACCCTGGTTTTCACCGGAGCAGTAATGAGTGCCCTCTGGGGGCGTGGTTCCTGGGCTCTGTGTGTGTGTGTGTGTCTGTGTGTGTGTGAATGTTGCATCCATTAGATTCGTCCCAGAACACACCCCCGCATGGAAAGGAGGCGCTACACCAGCAGCAGTGTCCACTCACACCTCACATGGAGAACAGGCTACAGAATCTAATGAAATGCAGAGACATCTTTTTCTCTCTCTACTCCCCATTCTCCCACAGCGTCCGTCTCAGTACTGAACAGACAAGGCTCTCAACACGAGCTCTTCTATGATGATAGTTCAATTCCAAACAGCTACTATACATTTGGACATTTGACATCCAAATAAAGAAACATTTGCCTCCTACCTAATTGAGATCATGAATTTAAAGCGTACAGCGCCGAACCATTTAAACTTCGTTATAGGTCATCTGTACAGTATTCTAATCAGGTCGTGAACCATTCTGCCTCACAGAAGTGACTGGAGAGGGAACAGATTAGTCACACTGTTACAGTGTTTTAATTACCAGCCTCCTCATGGAAATATCCTAGTAGAGCACAGGCTCTCACACACACACATCTCGACCTCCCCATCAACAGTCACATTCACAGATGAACATTACTTTTCCATGAAGATTGAAATCACAGAAACAGCTCCACATTAAAACAGACGACAACAAGACAGAAGAATTATGAAGCAGTCACTTTGAGCAATTATATGGAATATAGCCACATTGAAGTAGAATTTAATCTAGGATGTATTGCCCAAATGGTTGAATGAATTCACAATATGCGGGTCCAAACCTGGTTGTGAAGGATAATTAAGTTTTGAGTGATTTTAATTATTTCGAACACCACAATAGACTATAGCTGTTCTCTCACTTCCGTCAATTCATTTAAATCCCTACTTTCAATTGCAAAGGATGTCATTTACTTAACTCTTGTTTTTGTACAACAGTCTTAAGTAGCGAAGCCCCCTTCCTGCTCTTTGATTTCTGGGTAATCTGCATAGAGCGCTGGCCGCACCCTGTAGAGAACCATTACAAAAGACACAGTGAGGAATAAAGGACAAAAACAGCAGCCAGATACGGCACTCACACACACTCACACACTCTCACACACTCACACACTCACACACTCTCACACTCTCACACACACACACTCTCACACACACACACACACACACACACACACACACACACACACACACACACACACACACACACACACACACACACACACACACACACACACACACACACACACACACACACACACACACACACACACACCACACTTTCACAAAAGACACACAGCTTGTGGCGGTGGAAAAACCCTCACAACCACACTATTCACACAGAGTATACTGAGATTACACGCACCCCCCATCTCGTGTCACACACGCACACGCACACACACACACACACACACACACACCCACACACACAGCACGGTGGAAAAACACAACACACTATTCACACAGAGTATACTGAGATTACACACACATCACACACACACACACACACACACACACACACACACACACACACACACACACACACCATGGATGAGATTTCCCATTTTTATTCTTGCCATGTCATATTGCATGTGTACGGGATAAACATAAATCCGTCTGCACTAATCCTGTCCGCTGTTATATCACCAGACATATGTCATGTTATTCTGAGATAATAGGAAAATAGTGATTTCTAATAACTATTCTATTTTTACCTTTATCTGTCTAAAATCATCAGCTTTCATTATTAATTAGTTGAACATGGAGAGCCTCCCAGACCATGGTGTGAATGAGCGGGCTACATATGAATGGACAGAAAAACAAAAAAGTGGAGAATAAATGTATTCACACGATGTCAAGAGACAAAATCATCTCCAATAGATTGCCCTCAGTTCCCAAACATCCAGAGTAGATTGTAGATTGTGTAAGTACAGTATAAAGCAACAGAGTAACATCAGACAAAGGGACCACCAGAGACAAACGAGAGATTTGAGAGCTTCGTATTGTATTTGTGATGCACACGGCATCACACAGGTCTCTGAGATAGAGTCATGATGTTGGCGGATCCAGAGACAGAGACAGACAGACAGACAGACAGAGAGAGAGAAAGAGAGAGAGAGACAGAGACAGAGACAGAGACAGAGAGGAGGGGGGAGAGGGGTAAGGGTCGACAGGCATCCTCTCCCAGTAGCACATATCTTCGCTGGGGCAGAAAGGACGGACTGATTGCTACAATGTCCCCCCCCCCCCAAAACACAGTCTCACTCTCACCCCCTCAGCCAGCTACACCGTGGGCTCCAGCAGTCCTCCTGCAGATTTCACGCCAGGGCAGCTTTTGTCCCAAACACAGAGCCGAGGCAGCCCTGGGGCACAGAGAGTCTGTACAGCCCACTCCATGACACAGAACCACAGAATTACATCTTACAGTGAATACCAGAAACTACACAACCTCTGAGGAGAGTGTGACAACTTGTGACAGTGCACTTCTATTACAAGCCTTCAATTCATGGCTCTAGATTTATACTCCACATATATAGACCACCGCAAGTCTCATGGGAGTTCCAACTCCCTACAGACAGTCATAACCACACAGCGCTGTATATCTCAACGCCACTAGTCTCCACCGAGAATCACAGTGGCCAGACATGCTTTATACCCACCCAACTTCAGATGGAGCAAGACTGGGAGCCGGAAATACAAACCGAGATGCAACAGGGAGCCTTTACTTCAAGCCTAAAAATCATCACTGCTCTGTGGTGGATAGGAACAGATCCTAGATCCAAGTTCCTCTGACTACACAGGACAGTGAGTAGAAGCTACAAAGCGGGCAAAAGCAGATTAAAACTTTAATCTCTGATGGAAACCTATAAATAGCCTGAATGTACGGTAGACTACAGAGGATCATCACTCCATCCCTACAGACAGTGCTCTCATTACCACGAACCCAGCCAGTCCCACTCCAGCTCCCTCTCCCATCGCAGCCCTACCTCATTGCAGTGATGCCCAGGGCTCGGACTGCACAGCACCGCCTGGGATCCGACGACAAACAAAAATCCTCCACTCACAACTAAGGTTGCATGGCAGTGTAATCCCTGATGGCAGCGCTACTGAACCTTGTCTCTCTCTCTCCGTGACCCTGGCTTTATTTCTTTCCCTCTCCCTCTCTCTCTGCTGCTCTCTCTTCTGGCCCGTCTCACTATCGGAGCTCCTTTCTGCTCTTGCTTTCTCTTTCTTGCTCTGCTGAGCTCTCCCTCTCTCACTGTGCGCGCACTCTCTCTCTCTCGCTGCACTAGCTTTCCCCCCACTCTCTCCCATTGCACTCTCTCCCTGTGCACTCTCTCTCTGTGCTGCCTCCTCTATTCCCCCTCCCTCTCATGCACAGCTGCACTCTCTCCCCTTTAATTCCTCCTCCAGTCTTCCCAGGCACCCCATATCGCAGGATTGATGTGCTCTAACCTCGGGGTCTACTGTTTTCAATTTAGCGCCCACGCCTCTCTCTGTGCTGTCCTCTCTCCAGGGGGCTCTGGGCTGGGGATACGGCTAGGGATGCTGTTTCCACAAAGGGTTAACAGCTACAGAGAGAGAGAGAGAGAGAGAGAGAGCCTAACAGCACTAACACACCAGAGAAACAGAGCGCCGACCCCATCTGGGCACTACAGAGAGAGAGAGAGAGAGAGAGAGAGAGAGAGAGAGAGAGAGAGAGAGAGAGAGAGAGAGAGAGGGAGAGAGAGAGAGAGAGAGAGAGAGAGAAACAGCACTAGAGAAACAGAGAAACAGAGCGCTGACCCCATCTGGGCACTACCAAGACGTCGGGCTACAACATGAATTCAGAACCATGGACTCATACAAGGATCTCTTCGTTTATATTTCACCCTCTCTCCGTCTTTTCTCTCCCTCTCTTTCTTTCTAAGAAGCCACGTTCTCTCCTGTGTTGTGTGTTATTACTGAGCACACAGGGCATGTACGATGTATGAGTTTGAGGTCAAATCAAACATTTATTTAATTCTCCGATGGGATCGAACACCAGTACAACTTTTATAGCCATCATTCTTTGTGCTTTTGTGTTGCGGCTGACATTACAAAGGATTCCGTTCGATAGGTCATAATTCATTTTGGGACCACTTTTATGGATTCACTGACATTACAGTGATGCACAGGATATCTAGAGTAATCAAACATAAGTATTCACCATTTAAAGAAAGTATTTAATAGTGGGGCTACTTTTCTTGTCTATATCTCTTCATTATCATTGTAAAAGTTTCAGCCCCATAATAATAATAATAATAATACATTTGATATATATACATATATATATATAATATAGATGGGAATACTATGATGTACTGTAGAAGAAGGGGCAGTTTGGTAGATTGAGCAGGAGAGGACAGTGTCTACTGTAACTAAATGAACAGTGGAAATGAGTTCCTCTGGTACAGGTAGTGACAGAGCGATCCAATAACAAGTAATTTAACACCAATCACCCGTACAGATAAAGACAAAGCAGGCAATTAACAAGGCCAGTGAAAAGGCATCCAAAACAAAAACAGGAGGCGAAGAAGCAAGCTTATACAACCAACAGTACAATCTACCACAACATGAGGGATGGAATCACTGAGCTGGCAAATTCCCATCTGAGAGTTTAAAAAAGAGCCTGTCCTTGTTTTTGTCACAACAATCCAAAGGGAGAGAAAACAAAAGGAAACGTGTCAAATTGACTGTCCTATCTTTTTAATTAACTTTGTCCAGTTACTCTCCTTATCGCAGTACATTAACAACTGCCACCCAGAAAGTGTAGCAGTAAGTAAAGTGAGTGTGTGTGCGCATTTATGAGTGTGTGTGAGAGAGAGAGAGAGAGAGAGATGGCGAGAGAGAGCGGTCCCCTTCGAGTACTCAGAAAACCCACACAATGATAAGGGGAGTGGTGAGAGAGAGAGTTGGCGAGGAGAGAGAGAGAGAGAGACAGAGAGAGAGGGAGAGAGAGAGGGAGAACAAGAGAGAGGGTGACGGGGTTAGTCTGCAGATTCCAGGAGTCCTGGCTGGTCCAGTCAATAGGAAGACAATGGGTCTGGACGTCCATGCCAACAGATTAACATGTAAATTGCAAATTATTGTGATTGTGTAGCTGAGGCTGGGCTGTGGCTGTGATTAATGCAGGGGTAATTGAGTGCTTAAATGATGGATGGGGGCTCCGGTATGACTCAGGCTCTGGGGCCCCTCGCTGTCGAGTGGGGATTTAATGAACCCATGGTGGGCCAATGGGCGGCCCGAGCTCCGGAGCACATTTGTTTGATTGATAAAGTGGCATTTTTTCTTTCCAAAAATAATCTTCCCCGGAATGGCACAAGTCAATTCCCAGGCATGGAGTTTCTCTCCCCCCTGAGGTGGTTATGTGTTACTGCTACCGATGGGACAGAGACACCGGTCCTGCGGCGATGTCTCACTCCTGTGTATTTCAACGTGCTAGAGATGACTACTAACATATACGCATGTCAGAGACGTGCTGATAAAGACACAGGAGAGCCCTAATCTTGCCCTGGACATTGATGCTTTATCACACTAGTCTAATGGTCCTCATCACGGTGTGTATTAAATCCCATGACAGAAGACATAGATAGGACTACCTAGTCATCCAGTGTGTATTTATGACCCTATATCACCAGGATTTTCTCTTGCTCCTCCTCTCTGCCCCTCACCCATCCTCCTACCACACTGCTTACGCAGTATACAACACCACAGTGGTGCAGATCCTGCCGAAACATGCTCACTACAGCAAAGCTCTGTCACTCATGCTAATGAGCACTGAATAAGGCAACCTCCTGGGGAATATACTGTATTACAGGGTTTGATACACTGTTAGCCTGGTATGACTGTGTACTAGTAGTAGTCTTGGTCCTGGTTGGATATCTCAGCGTATTTGCTCTTTTCTATCATTGCTTCTGGTTTTATTGGTTGCCGTGGAGGAGGAGGAGGAGGAGGAGGGGGAGGAGGAGGAGCAGGAGCAGGAGCAGGAGCAGGAGCAGGAGCAGGAGCAGGAGCAGGAGCAGGAGCAGGAAGGAGAAAAGTGGGCAGAGCATTTGAAGAGGTTTTATATTTTATTTATATTGAACCTTTAGTTAACTAGGAAAGTCAGTTAAGAACAAATTCTTATTTTACAATGACGGCCTACCCCGCCGAACCCTCCCCTAACCCGGGCAACGCTATGCCAATTTGGCACCGCCCTATGAGACTCCTGTTCACGGCCGGTTGTGATACAGCCCGGGATCGAACCAGGGTCTATAGTGACGCCTCTAGCACTGAGATGCGGTGCCTTAGAGCCCAGGAGGAGGAGCAGGAGGAAGAGGGGGAGGAAACTAGGAAAGCATAAACTAGGTAGGTGAGTAGTAGAAAGACAGCAAGAAGGGTTTTATAAAAGGGTTTGAGTAGTTCTCTCGGTCCCTGAGTGTGACAGGCATGCTGAATCCAGATAGACAGGCGATAGTAATGACAGTTAATCTCCTTCATTAGTGTCAGTGTGTCTGTCACAGTGTAATTGCATGGCTGGTAATTACATCTCGTGTGGAGAGATTACATGCTCCTCGGTCATAGTGTATAAATCTCTGCATGGCATCTTTATCAGTTGATGAGCTGTCCAGTGCTGGATTGTGTTGACGTAATTGATGGTGTAGTGAAGGGCGGTAAAGCCAAACTAATTGTCCTTTAACAACCTCTGAACAGGATTATTCATCAGTATATATTAGCATCTAATTAGAAGAGAAGATAAGGCATTTCTATTGTCAATGGGGACTAGTTTGTTGGCGATAAACATCTTTCCGCCGTGTTAATGTTTCTTTGTTAGCTAATTGTTCGGTTTCAATCCCTCCACTGTGCTTCTGGACAAGAGATAAGGCAGTTTTCAGACCCAGAATGCAAATAAAAACAACTTAAGCAGAGTTGGTTGAGCTCATAGGTCAAAGTCTCTGTGACCCCTGTCCAACACTGCATTTTTAACTCTAAAGAATTCATTACCAGTTCATCGGCATCTTTGGGTGTATTCGAGGTGCCCTCTATAATGTGTGGGAGCTAGTTTGCCTTGCCCAGGGCTCCTTGCCTCGCCTCAGTGTGAACACACAAGCGAGGATATAGTGCGAGGGCCTGTCAAGGATTAAGCACTAAGCTTGATCCCTGTGGTAATGATTTGTAATGGCAGATATTGAGCAATAAGCCTGCACAGCTACAGCAGTTACAGACAGGCAGCATTACTCCACCATGTCGTCTCTGCTAGCTGACAAATGTGACTGTAGCGATCGCTCTGCGCCAAATCAGCTTACGAAGGCCACAATGTCACCCTTATTATGGATTCAGGAAACCTCCGAATACCACAAAATGATTTATCCACAAGAAAGAAAAACACAAGTCAGCTCTCTAATAACAAGTCTGCAAGTGTGCATAGCGCTGCCACAATACCTTATCTTAATAGCTCATCAACGTTTTGTCCGAGATTACTCGCATTTGCACTATCCCCTCCTCCTCGCTCACTGTTTCTTTCAACAATAAATAAAACACTTCTTCTGGGGGAGTGAATAGGTGACCCATGCCTGGATCTTGAATTGCTGGCCACCTGCCAGCGCACACAATTCATTTGCTCATTAATGAAACGTGTGTAATTGTCACACGAGGTTCCATCAAAGCGGTGGGAAAGATATAGTATTCTGTCTTCCAACACGTCAGTCCTGAGAACCAAACATAACAAACAAACATAACTCAAACTGTTTCTCAACTTAATGAGTCTTTTCATCCAGGAGAAATGGTTATTTCCCTCTTTTGTTTGGAGCAGGAATATATTGTATAAATAAAAAAGAGGCCCTTGCTGCTCTTCGTTCTAAGGCATAGTTCTGTAGCAGCAGTTACCAAATACCACTGCTTGGCCTTCCGTGTCCCTCCAAGTTCTGAGAAAGGCAGTGGGTGGATGAGTAATTCTTCTTCTTTGCTTGTGAATCTGAGCAGATTCCTGGAAATAGCATCAACCATCAACTGCAGTAGGTAACTTCAAGAACAGTAGGCAGCAGCTGTGTTCCTTTGATATGGTGATATATAGCATGTGTACAGTTTTACTGAACCTTGTTCTCCTCAATCCTCCTCCTGCCATTCCAGTGTAAAGAGAGCGCGACGCCATCTCTGGCTCAGAGCCTCTACACCTGTCTGCTGTCCCAGCCTCAACGCTGCGTGATCATCATCAGGCTGCTTCACAAACTGAATTGAACGGAAAGTTTCGCCGAGATAGTTTTTGTTAACTAGGTAAATAGAGTCTCAAACACACAAAGGAGAGCAGAGGAGAGCACTCTTACATAACCCCGTCCAAAGATACACTACCGGTCAAAAGTTGACACACCTACTCATTCCTAGGTTTTTCTTTATTTGTACTATTTTCTACATTGTAGAATATTAGTGAAGACATCAACACTATGAAACAACACATATGGAATCATGTACTAACCAGAAGAAGTGTTAAACAAATCCAAATATATTTTAGATTTTAGATTCTTCAAAATAGCCACCCTTTGCCTTGATGACAGCTTTGCACACTCTTGGCATTATCTTAACCAGCTTCACCTGGAATGGTTTTCCAACAGTCTTGAAGAAGTTCCTACGTATGCTGAGCACTTGTTGGCTGCTTTTCCTTCACTCTGCGGTCCAACTCATCCCAAACCATCTCAATTGTGTTGAGGTCGGGTGATTGTGGTGGCCAGGTCATCTGATGCAGCACTCCATCACTCTCCTTCTTGGTCAAATATCCCTTACACAGCCTGGAGGTGTGTTGGGTCATTGTCCTGTTGAAAAACAAATGATAGTCCCACTGAGCGCAAACCGGATGGGATGGTGTATTGCTTCAGAATACTGTGGTAGCCATGCTGGTTAAGTGTGCCTTGAATTCTAAATAAATCAGTGACAGTTTCACCAGCAAAACACCCCCACACCATCACACCTCCTCTTCCATGCTTCACCGTGGGAACCACACATACAGAGATAATACATTCACCTATTCTGCATCTCACAAAGACACGGCGGTTGGAACCAAAAATCTCAAATTTGGACTCATCAGACCAAAGGTCAGATTTCCACCAGTCTAATGTCCATTGCTTGTGTCTCTTGGCCCAAGCAAATCTCTTCTTCTTATTGGTGTCCTTTAGTAGTGGTTTCCTTTCTGCAATTCAACAATGAAGGCCTGATTCATCCAGTCTCGTCTGAACAGTTGATGTTGAGATGTCTCTGTTACTTGAACTCTGTGAAGCATTTATTTGGGCTGCAATTTCTGAGGCTGGTAACTCTAATAAACTTATCCTCTGCAGCAGAGGTAACTCTGCGTCTTCCTTTCCTGTGGCGGTCCTCATGAGAGCCAGTTTCATCATAGCGCATGATGCTTTTTTGTGACTGCACTTGAAGAAACTTTCAAAGTTCTTGAAATTTTCCAGATTGACTGACCTTCATGTCTTAAAGTAATGATGGACTGGCGTTACTCTTTGCTTATTTGAGCTGTTCTTGCCATAATATGGACTTTGTCTTTTACCAAATAGGGCTATCTTCTGTACCACCCCTACCTTGACACAACACAACTGATTGGCTCTAGCGTATTAAGAAGAAAATAAATTCCACAAGGCACACCTGCATTCCAGGTGACTACCTCATGAAGCTGGTTGAGAGAATGCCAAGGGTGTGTAAAGCTGTCATCAAGGCAAATGGTGACCACTTTGAAGAAGATCAAATATCAAATAAATTTAGATTTGTTGAACCCTTTTTTGATTACTACATGATTCCATAGGATTCCACATTATTTCATAGTTTTGATGTCTTCACTATTATTCTGCAATGTTGAAAATAGTATAAATAAAGAAAAACCCTGGAATGAGTAGGTGTGTCCAAAATTTTGACTGGTACTGCATATTAAGCCTCTTTACTCTAGAGGTAAATGTTTCTGAAGTTGAAGCTCATCGCATGTAAGAATATTAAAATAAAAGTAATCTCTGGCGAGCAGGAGGATTCAGAAACGCACACCCACCCAGCCAGACAGACATTCATGTGCTAATAGTTGAATTTGGGCCCTATGGGAGGCCACTTTGTTTTCATATTACTTTTCTGCCTCTCTCCAACCCTCAGCAGTACAGTCTCATCTCAACATAGAGAATATTAATGGGATGGACTACAGAGGAGGAAAAGAGAAAGAGAGTGAGAGGGAGAGAGAGGAATGGAAAGAGAAAGGTAGAGAGAGAGAGAGAGAGAAAAAGAGAGAGAGAGAGAGAGAGAGAGAAAGAGAGAAAGAGAGAAAGAGAGAGAAAGAGAGAGAGAGAAAGAGAGAGGAATGGAAAGAGAAAGGTAGAGAGAGAGAGAGAGAGAAAGATTGAGAGAGAGAGAAAGAGAGAAAGAGAGAAAGAGAGAGGAATGGAAAGAGAAAGATAGAGAGAGAGAGAGAGAGAGAGAAAGAGAGAGAGAGAGAGAGAGAGAGAGAGAGAAAAGAGAGAGAGAAGAGAGAGAGAGAGAGAGAGAGAGAGAGAGAGAGAGAGAGAGAGAGAGAGAGAGAGAGAGAGAGAGAGAGAGAGAGAGAGAGAGAGAGAGAGAGAGAGAGAGAGAAAGGAATGGAATGAGAAAGGTAGAGAGAGAGAGAGAGAGAGGAATGGAATGAGAAAGGTAGAGAGAGAGAGAGGAATGGAATGAGAAAGGTAGAGAGAGAGAGGTAGACAGAGGAATGGAATGAGAAAGGTAGAGAGAGAGAGAGAGAGGAATGGAATGAGAAAGGTAGAGAGAGAGAGGAATGGAATGAGAAAGGTAGAGAGAGAGAGAGGAATGAGAGAGGTAGAGAGAGAGAGAGAGAGAGGAATGAGAGAGGTAGAGAGAGACAGCAAAGGGAGAATACAGGTTTTCGTGTACTGGGGAGTTGAATGTACTCACTGCGTTTAGCATTTAAAAAATGCCTATTATGCAAGAGAAAGAGATTGGGATGGAGAGAAGGGAGGGGGCTGCTGCCTTTCTGACAAACCTCCAGTAGATCTAAGGGCTGTCCAGATTCCTTGAGGGAGTGGTGTGTGAAAAATAGACGAGACGCAAATGTAATCAGGCGACGGACACCAAGCTAATGTGACTGACGCGAACATGCCTGGCCATTCATCTGTTTCCCTGCCACCGCTGATTTCTTGCAGCAATATAGTTTTATTATTTATATATTTTCCAAATGTCTGAAACCATTAGCTGTGCCTGGGGTTCTTCTGGGTAGACGTTGCTTCCACTTTGGCTTTCTGCATACAGTTCCAGTGGGAATATGTAAACTCGCTTGGGCTCCTTTCAAATTACCAACAAAAAAAGGCATTCAAATTCAAATCGAGTCATGACAAGCCGCTTTGCTTAACAATTCTGTTTTTTGGGGTTGCTGGTAGGAGAGGAGGGGTCTGGGGGATAAATAATGAAAAAATAGTGAGGGTGAGAGTGAGGGCTGGACGTGCCACCTGCTCGTGTGCAGTGTGCCGGGTCATCCATTCAGCTTCCCTCTTGCAGCATGGCCTCAACCCCCCTCTACGGCCATGCAGTTTGTGCTCATGTAAACATACATCAAATCATCTACATCCTGTTAGCAGACATATCAGATGTAGATCATCTCAGTGCCCCGAGGGAAAACAGTCCTGGTGATTATCATATCTATTCAAACGCTGCTCAGATCTACCAACCCTTGTTATTGAAAAGCTGACTTTGTCATGGCAACTATTATGTTCATTACGGGATAGATGCACATTCTCTAGGGTGGATACAACACAAACTGAGCCAGATACAGTCGTTCATAACCAGCGCTTCAGGGGACCTATTGTACTGTGGTGTGTGTGTGCGTGTATACCAGGCATGTGTGTGTGATGTGTGCCCAACGCAAGATATGTATGCTGTCCATCCACATTATTTCCAATGAAATCAACTGTGAGTTGATGTGTTCCCATTCTATCCATGTGCAGAATAGCATCGTTCCTGAGTGGTTAGAAACATGGTGCAGTAGATGGATGGAGGATGGATAGTCAGAGGTCAAGCTCTGCCAGCGTTATTTTCTGCAGTCCAATCCAACCATATCCTATGTCCCATACCCAGATCTCTAGATCTTTCACCCAGCTGGCTGTGTTCAGTGAGAAACAGTTGGAAAGAGAGCCATTCCCAGTGGGTGACACCCTCCACTGACACTGTCCACCAGCTCATCTAGTCCCTGGCTCTCTCTACATCTCTGTTTCTCAGTCCCGTTCTCTCAATAGGGAACACTGGACCTCTCACACAGATCCCATTAGTGCTAAAAGTTGGACCTAGAGACTCCCCAGGGAGGCGCACGCGCACACACACGCGCACACACACACACCTCAGTGCATGCCAGAACAATGTCATATGCTATGGTCAAGCCTCAAACAGGCAGATATAACCTGGGCACTGATTGAGCCCCTTATTACACTTGATAGGAAAGAAATGACTCATTGTCTATTTCTAGCTGTCTACCCCTCACTGTGTTTCTCCACCACTGGTTCCAGGCATGGCTCTCTGATCATGTGGTGAGTCAGTTTCCTGTAAAGCTTCCAGAGATGGACCAGTCATCCCAGATGAGTATCACTCATAGCAACACCACATCCCTACGGTTACGTGGCGTAAAAGGACTAAAGAAGGAGAGTTACTGTCTGTACTCACTTATCTCTGCTTGATCTCACCTAATCCATCTCTCTCTCTCTGAAGAGGCACTCCATAGGATAGGACAGCCTCATGCTACTTCTGTACAGGAGAAGTCATGACATAGGCTAATGTGGGAGCTACAACCAGGTGCTCTGGGGGTTACAACCAGGTGCTCTGGGGCTACAACCAGGATCTCTGGGGGCTACAACCAGGATCTTTGGGGGTTACAAAAAGGATTTCTGGGGGCTACAACCAGGATCTCTAGGGGCTACAACCAGGAACTCTCTCTTTCTGTCTGTCTGTTTGAGTACTCCAAACTCAATTCTCCCACTCAGCAGGTAATCCCGAAATGAAATGGAAACTCCAATTCACACCGTACAATCTCCAGGCAAGGAATCGACACACACACACACACACACACACACACACACACACACACACACACACACACACACACACACACACACACACACACACACACACACACACACACACACACACACACACACACACACACACACACACACACACACACACACACACACACACAGGACTGCTGCAGTAACAATCAAGGGATACAAATGTATCAGACAGATTGGATTTCCTGTTCCCACACGGTCAAGAGATGAGAAGGGAGAAGCTTGTCAGCTCGTGTTAAACACGACTAGCTGAATCTTAGTTTTTGGCACAGAGTAGACAGCCTTACTGGATTTCCCATAGGCTAAATCTACCGCCACATCTGTTGGCTGGGCTTGAAAACAGCTGTTACTTTCTTCAGCACAAACTTATGTAAGTGATTTGCTGCTCTGAAGAGGGAACTTGCCGTCTGTGGGAATCTCATATGGGTTAGTGCTTTAGCACACAGCTAGGCTACTGTCTGTTTCTCTGTCAGAATGGCTTGAATATACCAATATCTGTCTCCCTCCTCTTCTTCCCACCTGGTTAGGTTTCTGTAGTGAGATGTGAAGGTTGAGGGGCTGGTTGATCGGTCATTTGTCAAACTGAGAGTGGTTACTGGGTGGGGCTGCACAGCTGGTTCCCACACACGTTGAGCATGCGTGAAAATGTGTGTGTGTGTGTGTGTGTGTGTGTGTGTGTGTGTGTGTGTGTGTGTGTGTGTGTGTGTGTGTGTGTGTGTGTGTGTGTGTGTGTGTGCGTGTGTGTGCTTCTCATCTGACAGAGCTCATATAGCTCTGCTCTTTTCTCAGTGAACCTACATTATTCTGGCCTGCCACTACCTTATTCTCTCTATGGGCAACAGGCGTTACACTAAGCCACTTCTCCTCATACAACGCTGCCCCCTGTGCCAGGCCTGTGCCAAGCCTGTGCCAAGCCTGTGCCAAGCCTGTGCCAAGCCTGGGCCAAGCCTGTGCCAAGCCTGTGCCAAGCCTGGGCCAAGCCTGGGCCAAGCCTGTGTCTCACTACAGCCCACTGTGTTTTGTACTGTCCCTCTCTCTCTGCTGACACAGCAGACTACAGTGTTTTGATTTCTTTCTAAGCCTGGTGTTTCATAAACAGTGCAGACTATGAGTCGGGGCTTGTTCTTCTGTGTTTGTCCCTGGCAGTTTGAAAATAAGTGTTTCGCAAATAGAAACAGCTGTGACACATTTGACAGTTTCTAAATAAATGACTTTGTAATTTTCCTCTGAGCCACAGAATGTGACAGATTCTCTGTGCCTGGAGTCACTAAGAGACTTCCACTCAGTCAGCCTCACAACGCATCTCTAAACAATAAGAAAAACATTCACTTAACAGCATCTCTCTGTTTGACTCCATCAATCAAGCTATGTTACATCTGAGCTCAGATGACACCTGGACAAACTGACTGGCTCCATTTGAACTTCTTTCTGAGTGAATCTCCAGGCTGCATGATGTAACATCCTGCCCCACAACATCACCACCATCATGTCACCCTCCTGCATGTCGTCGTCCCCCCCCCAGCAGAAGCCCTGTTCTGTTTGGTGTTCAGTAGGAACCAACGTGACGTCTTATCCTGTAATGCTTGCTGATGTTAAGTAAGGCTGACATAGAGCTGGAGGTCATGGAAGGGGTGACGAGTCTACGAGACGATAAACACAAGGAAGGGACCGGGGACCTTGAATTAACACACTCAGGGAAGGGACTGGGGACTGTAAATAAACACACTCAGGGAAGGGACTGGGGACTGTAAATAAACACACTCAGGGAAGGGACTGGGGACTGTAAATAAACACACTCAGGGAAGGGACTGGGGACTGTGAATAAACACACTCAGGGAAGGGACTGGGGACTGTGAATAAACACACTCAGGGAAGGGACTGGGGACTGTAAATAAACAAAGGGAAGGGACTGGGGACTGTAAATAAACACACTCAGGGAAGGGACTGGGGACTGTAAATAAACACACTCAGGGAAGGGACTGGGGACTGTAAATAAACACAGGGAAGGGACTAGGGACTGTAAATAAACACACTCAGGGAAGGGACTAGGGACTGTAAATAAACACAGGGAAGGGACTAGGGACTGTAAATAAACACAGGGAAGGGGGACAAGGAAGGGACTAGGGACTGTAAATAAACACACTCAGGGAAGGGACTAGGGACTGTAAAGAAACACAGGGAAGGGACTGGGGACTGTAAATAAACACACCAAGGAAAGGGACTGGGGACTGTGAATAAACACAATGAAGGGACTAGGGACTGTAAATAAACACACACAGGGAAGGGACTAGGGACTGTAAATAAACACAATGAAGGGACTAGGGACTGTAAATAAAACACACAGGGAAGGGACTAGGGAAATAAACACACACAGGGAAGGGACTAGGGACTGTAAATAAACACACACAGGGAAGGGACTAGGGACTGTTAATAAACACAGGAAGTGACTGGGGACTGTGAATAAACACACTCAGGGAAGGGACTGGGGACTGTCAATAAACACAGGGAAGGGACTAGGGACTGTAAATAAACACACTCAGGGAACGGACTGGGGACTGTAAATAAACACAGTGAAGGGACTAGGGACTGTAAATAAACACACTCAGGGAAGGGGCTAGGGACTGTAAAGAAACACAGGGAAGGGACTAGGGACTGTAAATAAACACAATGAAGGGACTAGGGAGTGTAAATAAACACACACAGGGAAGGGACTAGGGACTGTAAATAAACACACACAGGGAAGGGACTAGGGACTGTTAAGAAACACAGGGAAGTGACTGGGGACTGTGAATAAACACACTCAGGGAAGGGACTGGGGACTGTCAATAAACACAGGGAAGGGACTAGGGACTGTAAATAAACACACTCATGGAACGGACTGGGGACTGTAAATAAACACAGTGAAGGGACTAGGGACTGTAAATAAACACACTCAGGGAAGGGACTGGGGACTGTGAATAAACACACGCAGGTAGGGACTGAGGACTGTAAATAAACACAGGGAAGGGACTAGGGACTGTAAATAAACACAGGGAAGGGACTAGGGACTGTAAATAAACACAGGGAAGGGACTAGGGACTGTAAATAAACACACTCAGGGAAGGGACTAGGGACTGTGAATAAACACAGGGAAGGGACTGGGGACTGTAAATAAATACAGGGAAGGGACTAGGGACTCTAAATATACACAAGGAAGGGACTAGGGACTGTAAATAAACACACTCAGGGAAGGGAATAGGGACTGTGAATAAACACAGGGAAGGGACTGGGGACAGTGAATAAACACAGGGAAGGGACTGGGGACTGTAAATTAACACAGGGAAGGGACTGTAAATAAACACACCCAGGGAAGGGACTGGGGACTGTAAATGAACACACTCAGGGAAGGGACTGGGGACTGTAAATAAACACAAGGAAGGGACTAGGGACTGTAAATAAACACAAGGAAGGGACTAGGGACTGTAAATAAAAACACTCAAGGAAGGGACTGGGGACTGTAAATAAACACAGGGAAGGGACTAAGGACTGTAAATAAACACAGGGAAGGGACTGGAGACTGTAAATAAACACAGGGAAGTGGACTAGGGACTTTAAATAAACACACACGGGGAAGGGACTGGGGACTGTAAATAAACACACTCAGGGAAGGGACTGGGGACTGAAAATGAACACAGGGAAGGACTAGGGACTGTAAATAAACACACTTGGGGAAGGGACTGGGGACTGTGAATAAACACATTCAGGGAAGGGACTGGGGACTGTGAATAAACACACTCAGGGAAGGGACTGGGGACTGTGAATAAACACAGGAAAGTGACTAGGGACTGTAAATAAACACAGGGAAGGGACTTGGGACTGTTAATAAACACACTCAGGGAAGGGACTGGGGACTGTGAATAAACACACTCAGGGAAGGGACTAGGGACTGTAAATAAACACAGGGAAGGGACTGTAAATAAACACAGGGAAGGGACTGAGGACTGTAAATAAACACAGGGAAGGGACTAGGGACTGTAAATAAACACAGGGAAGGGACTAGGGACTGTAAATAAACACAAGGAAATGACTAGGGACTGTAAATAAACACACTCAGGGAAGGGACTGGGGACTGTGAATAAACACAGGGAAGGGACTGGGGACTGTAAATAAACACAGGGAAGGGACTAGGGACTGTAAATAAACACAGGGAAGGGACTAGGGACTGTGAATAAACACACTCAGGGAAGGGACTATGGACTGTAAATAAACACAGGGAAGGGACTGGGGACTGTGAATAAACACATTCAGGGAAGGGACTGGGGACTGTTAATAAACACAGGGAAGGGACTAGGGACTGTAAATAAACACACTCAGGGAAGGGACTGGGGACTGTGAATAAACACACTCAGGGAAGGGACTATGGACTGTTAATAAACACAGGGAAGGGACTGGGGACTGTGAATAAACACATTCAGGGAAGGGACTGGGGACTGTAAATAAAACACAGGGAAGGGACTAGGGACTGTAAATAAACACAGGGAAGGGACTGGGGACTGTGAATAAACACACTCAGGGAAGGGACTGGGGACTGGGAAGGGACTGGGGACTGTGAATAAAAATAAACTGTAAATAAACACACTCAGGGAAGGGACTAGGGACTGTAAATAAACACACTCAGGGAAGGGACTAGGGACTGTAAATAAACACAGGGAAGGGAAGGGACTAAACACAGGGAAGGGGGACTGTAAACACAGGGAAGGGAAACTGTTAATAAACACAGGGAAGGGACTGGGGACTGTGAATAAACACATTCAGGGAAGGGACTAGGGACTGTTAATGTAAATAAAACACAGGGAAGGGACTAGGGACTGTGAATAAACACAGGGAAGGGACTAGGGACTGTAAATAAACACAGGGAAGGGACTAGGGACTGTAAATAAACACAGGGAAGGGACTAGGGACTGTAAATAAACACAGGGAAGGGACTACTCAGGGAAGGGACTGTTGAATAAAACACAGGGAAGGGACTGGGGACTGTGAATAAACACAGGGAAGGGACTGTAAATAAACACAGGGAAGGGACTGTGAATAAACACATTCAGGGAAGGGACTGGGGACTGTTAATAAACACAGGGAAGGGACTAGGGGACTCAGGAAGGGTGGGGAAATAAAACACAGGGAAGGGACTATGGACTGTTAATAAACACAGGGAAGGGACTGGGGACTGTGAATAAACACATTCAGGGAAGGGAAGGGACTGGGGACTGAATAAACACACTTAATAAACACACAGGGAAGGGACTGGGGACTGGGAAGGGACTGGGGACTGTGAATAAACACAGGGAAGGGACTAGGGACTGTAAATAAAACACAGGGAAGGGACTAGGGACTGTAAATAAAACACTCAGGGAAGGGACTAGGGACTGTAAATAAACACAGGGAAATGACTAGGGACTGTAAATAAACACACTCAGGGAAGGGACTGGGGACTGTGAATAAACACAGGGAAGTGACTGGGGACTGTAAATAAACACAGGGAAGGGACTGGGGACTATAAATAAACACAGGGAAGTGACTGGGGACTGTAAATAAACACAGGGAAGTGACTGGGGACTGTAAATAAACACAGGGATGGGACTGGGGACTATAAATGAACACACTCAGGGAAGGGACTGGGGACTGGGGACTGTAAATAAACACAGGGATGGGACTGGGGACTATAAATGAACACACTCAGGGAAGGGACTGGGGACTGTGAATAAACACAAGGAAATGACTGGGGACTGTAAATAAACACAGGGATGGGACTGGGGACTATAAATGAACACAGGGAAGGGACTGGGGATTGTAAATAAACACAGGGAAGGGACTGTGGACTGTGAATAAACACAATCAGGGAAGGGACTGGGGACTGTGAATAAATACAGGGAAGGGACTGGGGACTGTAAATAAACACACTCAGAGAAGGGACTGGGGATGTAGGCATGTAGGGCTCTATGTGTGTTTGGTACGGTGGAGTTGAAGAACCATGGGGTAGGAAAGCAGGAAGTGAGCATGTTATGTGAAATAGTAAATAAACAACTACATCTCCACAGCAAGTGAGAAGCCACTACGGTCAAAATACAACTTTGATGCTCTCTTTCATTTTGCTATGACTCATCCTCGCTCTCCCTATCTGGAAATTCTTCATTCTGAAAGTGCAACCACTCAACAACCTCTCAGTGGTGCAACTGTGAGAACACATTTGTATGTGTATGTGTGTTTGTTAATACATAAACATGGACTGTGTGAGTGTGAGCATGGGTATTTACAGGCTACTGCTCCCCTGGAGTCTGGCATTTCTCCCCTCGCTGGTCCTGCTGGCAGGGAAACGGGTCCCTCTCGCTCCTCTCCACAACCGTATCCACAGGCAACCAAATGGAATGGCGGGCGGTGTGGGGGCCATGGGGCGGCTACTGGGGCATTCTGGGAAGTGAAAAGGCGGAGTGACCCGGAGGTCAGGGCACTTTGGCTCCCGCTGCCTGGGTCACAGCACGGTGACCGCCCTCCGCCCCCTACCCGCCGAGAGAGAGAGAGAGGGGCACACAGCTACAAGAACCCCCACCAGGTCACAAAATGGCTCCAGTGGCCCTGGATTAAGGGAAGAGGAAACCACACTAGGGAAGGCAGGCAGGAAGGAAGGGCCAGTCTGTCTCCCACTCAGCAGGTTAAGTGGGTGCTTAGCACAGCGGTTTAGGGGGTTGAGAGTGTAATTACCATTCAAACCACGTCCAACCAGGCAACAGAAAGGGACTAAGAGCGGGAGGAAAAGAGTATACTTTACTTCTGCCATCTTCAACAAGAAGGCAGGTTGGATGACATCACTGTGCCAACATACAATCACCCCATCTCTTGTTCTCTCCCTCTCCCTCTCCCTCTCCCTCTCCTTCTCCCTCTCCCTCTCCCTCTCCTTCTCCCTCTCCCTCTCCCTCTCCCTCTCCCTCTCCCTCACCCTCACCCTCTCCCTCACCCTCTCCCTCACCCTCTCCCTCTCCATCTCTCTGAAGGGGAGATACAGATACTGCCTTCACAGTACTTTCTCTACCTCTGTACTTATATTTCATTACAGTGTAGTCAGCTTGAGCAGCATTTCTCCCCTCCCTAAGCTGTCAAACTCAATCATGTTCCCCTCACCATACACACTGACAGAGAACCTGCCTTAAAGCCTGTGTGTGTGTGTGTGTGTGTGTGTGTGTGTGTGTGTGTGTGTGTGTGTGTGTGTGTGTGTGTGTGTGTGTGTGTGTGTGTGTGTGTGTGTGTGTGTGTGTGTGTGTGTGTGTGTGTGTGTGTGTGTGTGTGTGTGTGTGTGTGTGTGTGCCCGCTTGTGTGTTTTAATGATCTGCTAAAAGCAAATATGTCTTGCCGCTGGAAGCTGTGAACTAAACTAATTATGACATCCCCTCTGTTCACTTCAATCCCAAATGTGTAAGATATGAATACAACTAGGGGAGAATGACACTCACACTCTCGCTCAGGATTCTAATTCCCTCACGGCATCTTTCAGCGGTACTCCTTTCTAAAACAAGCGTTGCAGTTTGAGGAAGACTATTATCGAGCACCAAGAAGACAGACTAAATACTGATAGGGACAGTCCCAACAAAACTCCACACTGCGTGCCCCCCAGTTACTCTTAAGCATCTTTCAACGAGGCCTGAATGTAGAACCCAAGTCACTTTACTGATTTCGGGTGTAAATAAGACACACCTACAAGGTTTTCCTCAAGTCTCTTGTTTCCATGGCATTATCATCACCATGGCCAGGAGAAAATCACTATTTATGGCAGAGTGAGTCAGTAATCTATGTTCGGAATACTTCCCATCAGTCATTTGTGACTCAGCTGGCTCCTGTATTTCCATCATTCGTTATTTGACTTATTTCATTTTAACAATGTGTTCTTCACATAGGTCTGAGCGGCCAGTCGATTAGAACACAGCGTTATTGCTTCGGGACCTTAGTAAGCGCGCCAGCCTGCCGATGTATTCAAACATCACAGTGAAGTTCAGAGACAGAGCAGAAGCAGACCATAATGATGTCCTTCCCTGATGACACCGTATTCCCTTAATAACGCACCGACAGTGTGCCATTAGGGACTCACACAAAGCCCTTTAAAGACCAGACTCCTCCGTAATGACGTCATCTATAGGCCCAGATCTCATTTGATAATTAGATAAGGCTTCCACCAATAGGATTTAGTTGATGAAATTAAAGATGAATTGATAAAAGAAGTGGACTGTGATTCTGGCTCGGTGGAGGCTCGGAGGCTACCCTCCATGGCTGCTGTGACATTACCTTTGCCTCATAAAAAGGCAAGATACAAAAGACCTTGTCAAACGTTCCTATAAATCCTTCCCACTTTCCGTATGCAGTCCAGATCCGTGTATGTCCCTGTCTGGTCCCTCTCCTCCACAGTGTTCTAGCGTGGTGGGGATATTAGAGCCAGTGTTCTCTGTTCTCTGGCTTACCTGTGATGACGGCCCAGCCAGTTGATTCTAGTGTTTGGTTCTGTTTGGGTTGGGTCTAATCTGGTTCTATCTGGGTGCCTTGCTGTGTTGTGCAGCGCTGTGCAAGTGTTTTCCAGTGGCTCTCTGCTGTGGGCCCTTGGTTAGCCCCTGTGACGGCACTGCCTTTCTTTAGTCCTTGAGAGATTGATGAATCCATTATTTATGCTCCCGGCCCATAAATCTCAGAGTCGAGCCCTAAAGTGAGCACCTCGCGCCACGTGGCTTCTCACATTACCCCCTTATTCATCATGTTTAATCATTCATTTAGGCCGCGCGGCCTGCCGCAGGGGAGGGGCACGGCACAGGAACACGCCTGTGGGTTGCTCTCTCCTGTGACACGTGTGTGTGGGTGTGTGCGCCGGTGTCTGTGCATGTGTGTGTTCTAGCCAATGGGCTCTTGGTTGGTTAACCCCAGGAGACAGTAAGAGATTGGCCGTCTGTCGGTCCTTTGGTAAATGTCAGCACATTGATAGAAGGGTATGATGACATATGGAGAGGAAATGTCAGCAGGCACAATGAGTATAAATGTCTGCATGTGTGTGTGTGGATGGATGGAGGTAGTGGACCAGGGGGATTGTGGAGATCCCCAAGGACCCCAGAGGACACAAAGCAACTGCTGTTCTGGTGACACTGTCTGGGGGGTAGAGAGAGAGAGAGAGCAAGAGGAATAGGCTGGGGGAATACGCCTTTATTTGTTTGTGTTCATCCAGTTCTCCTCATGTCCTGCAGAGTCTGACCCAGCAGTGGGTACTCCTCTCTGGCTCTCTCTCAGAGCACTCTGTCTAAATCACCTACCAGTCACATGGAGAGTATAATTAACATTGACCTAAAGCCACGACCAGAGACACCTGCATTTCCTAGAATGGGGAGAGATGGTCTATACTGTGACCTGCTAGAGACTTGGAGAGGTGAACATATCCTCATAGGTAAACAAACAAACATCACCCTCTTTTCCCCCCTGCAATTCTCGAGAGACACACACATCACACCCACAAACACACAAACTCCCCTTCCTTCCCACACAAACATATTTTGTACGCATTAGCTTGTGTTAAGTGACATTTTCTCCTTACGGTGCCATTCCCTGGGGGCTGAGGGGCAGGCTGGGAGTACAGGTGGAAATATTCAATTGCTCCGAGGTGCCACAATAGTGATGACACGGACACCTCTGGCACTGATGCTGCCGCGCATATGAATCATCCTCTTAATTACTCACTTCCATCCTCTTACACTACTTTACCTAGGCTGTGTCACACACTGGGCTCAGCAGAAACAGCTCCCCTTCTCTCTCCTCTGCCTCCGTTATAACACAGCCAGTCTCTTTCTCTCCCTACTATACCCCTCCTCCCCATCCCTTCCTCACCACCCCCAGGTATGACTAGAACACAACACAGCACAGCACAGCACAATCCCCTCCACCACCACCCTAAACCATTACAAAAGACAATCCCATCATCCTTCAGTCGCCCCCCAGAACCCCAGCCCTACCTCAGTAGGCAAAGGTAGCTGAAAAGATGTCATTACAGCCATGTCATCATTTGACGTAATCTCAAGCCAATTTACCCGCAATCCCCTCTGAAAGGGCAGGCTGCACATTCAGAATAATGTGGCAGTGGTTGAGCTGAGACAGTAGTGTTATCTACATGTGAATGTCGCTTGGGATGGGTGGAGGCCCTCAGGCAGGCAGCTCTATCTCAGGCCCTGGGCTGCTTTGAGCCTCCCTGGGACCACTACCATACTGCTGCTGCTGGGGTGATCCGATAGGCAAGACATTGACCACCAGGCCAGCCAGCCAGTCAGAGCACTCAGTGACCTGGAGGGTGGGAAAAGTCACCTCAACCTCTGAACCTAGAACAGGTGATAACATGTAGCGGTCCAACTGTCTCATAGCTGGAGTTGGATCGACTGAACTCCACTGCCCTCATCAGGTACCAAGAGGAAGATAAACTGTAGTAAATGGTTTGCCAGAGTTGACCTCTGTGTGACATCACATAATGTACCCATGACCTTGGAATGTAGTCATCTTCCTGAGAGTACCACAACTAGGCTCAGAGAACACAACAGACTCCCAATACCAACCAGCTCACATATTCTACATGACCAATCATTGAGTCCTCCCACACTTTTATGAGTATATCACCCCCCCCCTCCCCCAGTTAAGATGGGGCTTCCCAGTGCGACCACTGGCTAATTGGCCGCGCCATCCTAACGAGCAGCAGGTTGTAAATGCCACCTCATGCAGCGTGGAGGATCCCCTGGCTGCTCCTGGTCTCTCCTGGTGTAGCTCAGGACTGCCTGGTCCTACTGATAACAGGTCCTGTAGTGAGCCTCCTACCAGCAGCCTTCAGCCTCCTAATGACTGGCTCATTAATAATGCATCCACATAGACCTCCTCTGGATCCCTCTAATTGCCGTCATTTGTTTCTCCCAGCAGAGTGGGGGCTTTAAGTGTAATCCATACTGGACCAGCGACTCACAATTAAACACTCTTACTGAACACACACACACATGAAAGCTAGCATGTACATAAGCACAGTTAACTAGTAGCCTACTGCACGTGCACATTATTGCATATAGGCCATGGTGGAAATACAATCAGTTACTGTAGCAGCAGCTCAGTCTCTGATTACAGGAGATAGTGGTGATTGAAGTGAAAAAGGTGTGGTGAGAGAAGAGGAGAGGAGAGAGAGAGAGAGACAGAGAGAGAGAGAGAGAGAGAGAGAGAGAGAGAGAGAGAGAGAGAGAGAGAGAGAGAGAGAGAGAGAGAGAGAGAGAGAGAGAGACAGAGAGACAGAGAGACAGAGAAAGAGGAGAGGAGAGAGAGAGAGCGAAGAGAGGCCAGGGACCTAAAGAGAGCTGAGGGAACAGAGGAATGGGAGAATGGGAAAGATGCCTAGAGTCCCTGTGTGTCTGAGCCATAGAGGCACCTCAGAAACAGGATACACTTCCCACAGAAAGAGCAAGAGAGAAAGAGGGAGAGAGAGAAAGAGGAAGAGAGAGAACAAGAGTGAGAAAGAGAGAGAGAAATAAAGAGGAAGAGGAGAGAGAGAAAGAAAGAGAGGGAGAGAGAGGGAGAGAGAGAGAGAAAGATAAAGAAAGAAAGAGGAAGAGAGAGAGGAAAGAAAGAGGAAGAGAGAAAGAAAGCGAGAGAGAGAGAGACATAGAGAGAGAGACATAGAGAGAGAAAGAGACATAGAGAGAGAGACAGAGAGAGAGAGAGACAGAGAGAGAGAGAAAGAAAGAAAAGAAAGAAAGAAAGCGAGAGAGAGAGAGAGAGAGACAAAGAGAGAGAGAGAGACACATAGAGAGAGAGAGACATAGAGAGAGAGAGAGAGAGAGAGAGACATAGAGAGAGAGAGAGAGAGAGAGAGAGAGAGAGAGAGAGAGAGATAGACATATATATAGAGAGAGACATAGAGAGAGAGAGAGACATAGAGAGAGAGAGAGACATAGAGAGAGAGAGAGAGAGAGAGAGAGACCGAGAGATTGAGAGAGAGAGAGAGAGAGAGAGAGAGAGAGAGGAGAGAACTGTGATGTCCATGGTTTATGTGAGGAGGAACCAGGTGAGTGATGTTAATTTCATCCTCTCTGTTTCTTTCCAGTGTTTCATGGGTTCTATGAGTCCGTTTCTATTCCTAGCCCCTGGTGGATCCTTCTGCACATTTACAGGTTGTGTCCCAAACAGCACTCTGTACCCTATATAGTGCACTAGTTATGAGCAGGGCCCATATGGTTCGGGTCAAAAGTAGTGCATTACATAGGGTATAGGGTGACATTTGGGACGCATCACAGAGGGAAGCCATGGCCCTTCGTGGAACTCCCTGTGGACAGTAAAGTCAGGTATTACAGTACTTTATGAGCCTACATTATGTGTTTACTGCCTGTGAAGCCCTGCCTGCAGCTCACAGCCTGGGGCAACAACAGCTTCATCACTTTCATTAGACACAGACAGGTAGAGGCTGCCATGACAGGGGGCTCAGCGGACTATATAGTGCACTACTAGGAAGCAGTTTGAAATGCAGCTCTAGTGTATTGGAGGAGGTGGGGATGAAAATGACCCCTCTGAGGTAACGTGAGCCCCTGCCTGGCAGTGGGTCTTCCTCCTTCTGGGATCACAGCCCTAATGAGTTCTAGAGACAGGCCCTGTTCTGCTCCCTTCTGGGCTGCCCTCAACCATGCCACTGGGCAGCACACACACACACACACACACACACACACACACACACACACACACACACACACACACACACACACACACACACACACACACACACACACACACACACACACACACACACACACACACACACACGATGGCTTGTCCAAGTCTTTCTAAACCAGCAGCTGCTGCCATTATGCTTCCTCAGGAGCACAGCTGTGTCACCAGCCACCACCACTGCCACTGTCATGGCTCCACTCCACACCAGAGATGGGGGTCAGGGGAAGCAGTTATCCACCCCGTTCTCATTAGTTAGTCCGTGCTGTGGTTGTTTACCAGCTGGATTGTATCCTCATTCCTTAAACACACAATATATAAACACAAACAGTGGCCTTTATGGAGACAGAAACTCTCTTCCTCTCTCTCTCGTTCACTGTCGCACGCACGCACGCACACACGCACACACACACACACACACACACACACACACACACACACGCACACACGCACACACACACACACACACACACACACACACACACACACACACACACACACACACACACACACACACACACACACACACACACACACACACACACACACACACACACACACACACACACACACACACACACCTCCAGCTAACTCCTAGTACTGCTGATGAGGCAGAGCTATGACACCAGGATGAATAGGTGTGTGGTGAGTGTCTCTGGGCTCTGCTCTGGGGGAGGACGACGTAAAAGATGCTAAATCACCCGGTTCACAGCCCATTGGGGAGCTTACGGGTAAGAGCTGGCAATCCGGGAACACACTCATCCATTCCCCCTATCCATCCTGGAAGAGACACACACTCATCCATTCCCCCTATCCATCCTGGAAGAGACACACACTCATCCATTCCCCCTATCCATCCTGGAAGAGACACACACTCATCCATTCCCCCTATCCATCCTGGAAGAGACACATCCACTCATCCATTCCCCCTACACTCATCCTATCCATCCCGGAGGAGACACACTCATCCATTCCATCCATCCCCCTCCATCCATCCCCGGAGGGACACACATCCATTCCCCCTATCCATCCCGGAGGAGACACACTCATCCATTCCTCCTATCCATCCCGGAGGAGACACACTCATCCATTCCTCCTATCCATCCCGGAGGAGACACACTCATCCATTCCTCCTATCCACACCGGAGGAGATGTTCTCAGTATGAGACATCCCCAAACAGACCTGCGATAGGCTCACTCTGACTACAGACCCATTTTCACATCAGAGGTTGATGTTACAATATAAGTGAGTTCTGATCGGAGGGACTGATTCCATCGCAGTTCAACAACAATAATGGTAAAGGGATATGGGATAACATTATCATAGGGTTCTTTTTAAATGTCTAGTTGACATTAATGGTGTGTATAACATTGACTCCCAGGGCCCTGCCTCTACCATACTACACAGTGTGAGCCTGTTCCTTTGCTTTGGGACAGATCCAGCAGTGTGAGAGTGGTGGCTTGGCTCTGGACTCTGTGTGGGCTTTCTGGTTTGTGTCTCCCGACCGCTTCCCACAGGGAGGAATTCTCACATTGTAATGTGGTAGTTTAGAGAACCACTTCGTCTGCTCTCTCGCCTCCTACTGAACTGTGTGGGCCAAAGCGTCATTCAGAGTCAGGCAAAAGCAGGATTGAAGATAGAGGAACACACACATTAGGAAGGAGAACAGAGAACCACAGGGACAGGAATCCCAGTCTGCCACCATACACACTGGAGTTGCACTACCATGTAGGAATGTGGTGGTCCCCCTCTGGAATGGTCCATATTACATGAATATTAAGACTTAATGACAATGGCACTTACACACCAGGCAGCCCAGGTGTGGTGTAGACACAGTGAGAGAGATCTACCAGCATTTAGCTAGCTGCCGATGGTGGTGGTTGTGGTGGAGTGAGTCAGTGTGAGCACGTCTGGCCCTAGGCTGGCATGGGTTCAGACAGGACAGCTTTGCAGAAGGGCCCTGAGTGGCGGTTGGTTGGGAGCCAACGGACAGCCCACTAAGGACAAGGACAGACTGGAAGACAGACAGCCGTCCATGAGATGTCGGCTTTTATAGACTCTCTCTCTCTCTCCACACAATACACACAAGCATGTCAAGTTCGAGCTCTCTCATTCATATGGCTTCTTGTTGTTACACAACATATCTAATTACACAGCTATACAGTTTTGAATACAAAAACAGATAGCAGCATTTCTACAAAAACAGACACTGGAACACACAGTGAGGTAAACAACCTCCCTCTGCTGCTCCTCTCTTGCCTCTCCTTCTACTGCGTTGCATCCTGCACTTGTCTCAGTTCATGAAATGTTCTGAAACATTTCCCCCTCTGCTTTAGGCTGACAGAAGTCTCTCATATTTAACATCCTGGTTTTGGAGTTTCTCCCTCCTCTCCATCTGTTTTGGAAGCTCAGGGCTGGCTTCCCTTTGTGGTGGGCTGAGCTGTAAAAGTGTATGTGCCGTGCCAGTGTACTGTCAGCTCCTTCCCCACACCTCCCTCCCTCCCTCCACCCCAGTGACATTAACTCCATCTACAGGGCCTCAGGAAATGAGATAAATATGTCTTAGAGGACATGATGAGTCGGCACTTTCTGCTGTAGAGTTCAGCACTTAACGTCGAGAGCAGGGGAAAGAGAGAGCGAGAGAAAGTATGAGAGAGAGAGAGAGAGAGAGAGAGAGAGAGAGAGAGAGAGAGAGAGAGAGAGAGAGAGAGAGAGAGACAGAGAGAGAGAGAGAGAGAGAGAGAGAGAGAGAGAGAGAGAGAGAGAGAGAGAGAGAGAGAAAGAGATGGGGTAGAGGTAGAGAAGGCAGGAGAGTAGGAGAGGAACAATGAAACGGTGAGAATAGGAGACGGCGAGGACAGTGAGGCGAAAGGGAACAGATGGATGAGAAAAGGAGATGGAAGGGGGATAGAGAAAGAGAGAGTATTGATGCAACTCTCTCCATTCGTGAGTCAAGGCTATCGGCACAGTACTTTAGTGAGAGAGAGAGAGAGAACAGTGAGTTTGAGCCGAAGGACGTGTTAGACACTAAAACCTCTGTCTCATCTCCTGGGATCAGCAAAATGGCTGTCAAAGACCTGGGGGCTATTTCTGTTCCCTCTGCCCCAACTGCTGGTTCATAACTGAGCCTGAGCTCGGTCAGAGCTGGCCTGTTTCATGGAGGAGGGAGGAGGAGCTGCTGATCTCTCTATAGGATGACAATGTTATCTGATTGCAGCCCGAAAATCTCCCTATTGCCTAATAACGGCAATAAAACAGCGTGCTGGTGCAACGCCACTGACTCACTAAAAGAAGGAATGAGGATACAGAAAGAGGAAATTATTCATAGACTTTGTGTGTATCAGGAGAAGAATTGAATGTGCGTCACACAGAGAAAAAAATGTACGTGTTTGTGACTGTTGTCAAATAGATATAATAGGGTCTGGAAAGCCCTTGTTTCCAGGCAGAGTTAGAACCACAAACCACCACTGCTGCACTGGCTACAGCCTGTCCATGTAGGGTGGCAGAGTCCTAACTCTGGGGTGGAATCTGGACCACAATCTGGCTGCATGCCTGCATGCTGGTCTCTGTGGCAAGGGCACAATGGACAAGGACATACAGTGGGGAGAACAAGTATTTGATACACTGCCGATTTTGCAGGTTTTCCTACTAACAAAGCATGTAGAGGTCTGTAATTTTTATCATAGATACACTTCAACTGTGAGAGATGGAATCTAAAACAACAATCCAGAAAATCACATTGTATGATTTTTAAGTAATTTGAACTGTAACTGTCCTGGGTGGCCTGGTCCTGTGGTGCCTGCCTGCTCTGCTTGCTCTAATCTCAGTGTGACCAACCACCCCAGTGGAACAGCCTGAACACAGAGGGGCACATAGGTGACAAAGTGACACGGTGCCTGAGCCCACCACTGGCTCTGTGTGTGTGTGTGTGTGTGTGTGTGTGTGTGTGTGTGTGTGTGTGTGTGTGTGTGTGTGTGTGTGTGTGTGTGTGTGTGTGTGTGTGTGTGTGTGTGTGTGTGTGTGTGTGTGTGTGTGTGCATGCACCAGTGGTGCCATGCACAGCTACAACCTCAAGTGTGTATGTACCAGTATGTGTGAAAGCGGAGGAGCATTTAGAGCTGTAGAGGGTTTGTGTTTTCTGTGTTTCAGCCTCAGAGGAAGCAGAATCCTACCAGAGCCGACACTCATTAGAGAGAGCGGTATTGACGGAGTGCCATCGAAGATGTGTGGAGTGTGTGGCGCCGGTGTATTCAAGCATGCAGCATCACAATACAAGCACGCCTCCAAGGAGGCCTGTCGCTGTGTTATACAAGCAAATAAACAAGGCCCTATTGATCCCTACACAACTGACAGGCAGCAAAATGAGCTCTCAGTCACACATGAAGAAAACAAGTGGTAAATAGTCTGTCTCCCTCAATCACTCAGTCCTCCACTGGACATTAATCAGGATCAATGGGTGTATATAATTAGTGTTTCTGCTATCTTGAACTACGCCAACATCAAGCTAAGACACTTGAGTGGCCCTCAGACTTGAGTGGCCCGCTGTAGCTCAGTTGGTAGAGCAGGGCCCTTGTAATGACAGGATAGTGGGATCGATTCCTGGGACCACCGCTATGTAAAATGTATGCACGCATTACTGTAAGTTGCTTTGGATAAAAGCGTAAACTAAATGGCATGTATTATTTATTCCTTTAGGCTCCAAACATAAACAGGAGCAGGAATTCTGCTCTGCAGCAGTTCTAAGAGAAACAGATCAGGATGAGGACATTACATTTACATTACAGCACATTAAGGTAGTTGAATAAAGCCTTTGTCTTCATGGCCTGCCAGGTCAGGTTCCCCTGCCATGGGTAATGTCTGATTTTAGTCTCCAGTATGCCTTACCACAGTCTGATAAAGGCTGGGTCGCCTTCCCCAAAGTTAGCTATAAATACCCCACTGAGGGATCAGGTAGCTGCTATGCTACTGTAGCTCTGCCTGAATAACGCTGTCCACAATAACAGATCAGGACCCAGGTAATTATATTGGCTACTGGCTATCAGCCAGAGAGAGAGAGAGAACGAGAGGGAGGGAGAGAAAGAAAAGAGAGAGAGAGAGAGAGAGAGAGAGAGAGAGAGAGGGGGGGGGAGAGAGGGACATAAAGAAGTGTGACAGGAGAAAAGGATGGAGGAGAGAGGGAGAGAGGCAGGGGATAATGTGAATGACAAGGGACAGAAAGGAGGAACGGATGGAGGAGAGAGGGAGAGAGGCAGGGGATAATGTGAATGACAAGGGACAGAAAGGAGGAACGGATGGAGGAGAGAGGGAGGGAGGCCTGGGATAATGTGAATGACAAGGGAAAGAAAGGAGGAAAGGATGGAGGAGAGAGGGAGAGAGGCCTGGGATAATGTGAATGACAAGGGAAAGAAAGGAGGAAAGGATGGAGGAGAGAGGGAGGGAGGCCTGGGATAATGTGAATGACAAGGGAAAGAAAGGAGGAAAGGATGGAGGAGAGAGGGAGAGAGGCCTGGGATAATGTGAATGACAAGGGAAAGAAAGGAGGAAAGGATGGAGGAGAGAGGGAGAGAGGCCGGGGATAATGTGAATGACAAGGGAAAGGAAGGAGGAACGGATGGAGGAGAGAGGGAGAGAGGCCTGGGATAATGTGAATGACAAGGGAAAGCAAGGAGGAAAGGATGGAGGAGAGAGGGAGGGAGGCCGGGGATAATGTGAATGACAAGGGAAAGAAAGGAGGAACGAAGTGACAGGTGGAAATGGAAAGGTTAGGAAAGATGGAGAGAAAGAATGAAAAAGATGGGAAGAGAGACAAGAGTGGGCGGGTTTCTGCAATGTTGAGAGGATAATGTCTCCCCGTACACATCTTTTCTCCAAGCACAGAATCAACTCTTTTGCATGTATTGTTTGGAGCAGCAGTAGTGAGTGACTGGGCCGTCTCCGATTTAGCCTACATTAGCCTCCTGTCAGATGGCAAGGCTGCCATTACAGGCAGCTGTGTGGTTCTCTCTGAGCTCCTGCAGCTTAGCATGGTTAAACCTCACCACCACCATACACTGCAACTCACAATAACACCACACAAAGTCTGCTCTGCTCCGTAACCAGGAAGTGGCCACCTTTCACCATCATGACCTCAAAAGCTTCAAGGGAAAGGAACAGGAAACCTGCAATTAAAAGTCATGTGACAGTGGATGTCCTGATCTGCACCACATCTGTGGCTCCTGCACCCGTTGACCTGGTGACTGATCCAAATCTGCTGTGGCCCCTGTAACCAGCGGATTATCTGGTCCAGAACAGTAGAGGCCCTCCAGGAGGCGTGTTACACAACCTGGGAATGTCACTCATTCTCTAATTCCATCCAAACACACATTCATAACATACGGCCCAACATTCAAGTCTTTAATCATGAGTTATTGGGGATTATGCAGCAATGTACTGCAGTGTGTACGGGAGATAAACATTAAGAGAGAGAGTCTGTTAATAGTGAGAATGAAAGCAAGAGAAAGAGAGGGAGGGAGAGGTAGAGGGCGAGAGAGAGAGAGAGAGAGAGAGAGAGAGAGAGAGAGAGAGAGAGAGAGAGAGAGAGAGAGAGACTCCCTCTCATATCATTACCAAGCCCTGCCATTTTGAAGAGTCCCCTCATCCAGCTGGTCCTGGGGCTGAGTTCACAAAACTGTTCCACTGACGCACTGAAGCCTCAGGACCAACACATCTAACCAACACATCTAACCAAATACACCAAATTACCACACAGTCAAAACTACACAGGGAAACACAAAATCAAGCACAAAGCAAAATGCAGTGCTATCTGGAACTAAATTGGCAGCACAACAACTATTCGACCATGTTTACTGATCAAAATCTTAGAAAAACCCTGACAAAGTGCAACCACTTCACCACAGCAGAACCTGAGACAGAGATGCGTTTCCTGACTAAATGTAAAAAACATAAAACAACTAGAGTGTAATTTCCTGATGAGACTCGGATGCAGAGAGATGTGGGTTAGAAGTCGCATTACATTACTACCTGTCATAAGATGAGGGACAGTGTCTGACAGACCAACCAACCTACACATATTGTTATGATACATTGTATGGTTATTTTTACCCTTGATTATTGTTGCTACTGATTGTCCCGGTGGCAATATTGATTACTATTTGGCCCTAAACAGAGAGTACACAGTGGCAGAATACCTGACCACTGTGACTGACCCAAAGTGAAAGTAAGCTTTGGCTATTTACAGACTCAGTGAGCATAGCCTTGCTATTGAGAGGCTGCCGTAGGCAGACCTGGCTCTCAAGAGAAAACAGGCAATGTGTACACTGCCCACAAAATGAGGTTGAAACTGAGCTGCACTTCCTAATCTCCTGTCAAATGTATGACAATATTCGGGACACATACTTCTCTCAGATTACACAGACCCCCCCAAAACTTCCAAATTTGATAAATTCACATATCTATTGGGTGAAATACTACAGTGTGCCATTACAGCAGCAAGATTTGTGACCTGTTGCCAGGTGCAACCAGTGAAGAACAAACATTACTGTAAATACAACCCATACTGACGTTGATTTATTTTCACTTTTGAACTCTATTTGCACATCATTATAACACTGTACAAAGCCATAATATGACAGTTGAAATGGGTCTATTCCTTTGAAACTTTTCCTTTTTAAAAATTATCTATTTCACTTGCTTTGGCAATGTAAATGTATATTTTCCATGCCAATAAAGCCATTTGTATTGAATGGGGGGAGAGAGAGAGAGAGAGAGAGAGAGAGAGAGAGAGAGAGAGAGAGAGAGAGAGAGAGAGACAGAGAGACAGAGAGACAGAGAGACAGAGAGAGGGACAGAGAGAGACAGAGAGAGAGAGAGAGAGAGAGAGAGAGAGAGAGCAAGACTTAAAACACAATTTTACAGTAGGTACAAAAGACAAAGAACACACTAAAGTCTATTCATATCTGGGCTTAAAAATAAGCTCCAACGGAAATTTCTGCTTCGCTGTCAATGAACTGAAAGAGACTGCGAGAAGGGCTTTTTACTCAATCAAAAGACAAATTCAAATTAACATACCGATTAGACCCTGGCTCAAAATATCAAAATCTACAATTGAACCAATTGCCCTAAATGGAAGTGTGGGGTCCGCTAACCAATCTAGACAAAAAAATACAAAAAATGGTACAAACATGACATTTAAATCCTGCATGCAGAATTCTGTAAAAACATTTTTGGAGATCAGAGAAAATCCCCAAATAATGCATGCAGGGCAGAATTAGGGCAATATCCATTACTAATTAATATCCAAAACAAGCCATCAAATTCTATAACCACCTAAAAACAAGTGATCCCCACTCCTACCACTACATAGCCCTGAAATGCTAAGAGATTAATATAGAGAAAAGTTCACAAACCACCACCAACCCAACAAAGCCTCAGGACAGCACTCAGACAATCTGGCCCAAACAAATTATAGCCAAACAAAAATGTTATTATATCACTTAAAAAGTGTGACCTGTTGCGATATGAAAAAGGTAACCAGTGGAGAACAAACACCAAAGTAAATAGAACCTAGGCCTATATTTGTCCCTTTATTTAATTTCCTTTGACATTTTTACTGAAACGTTTTACACATACAGCATACCTGGCTGAGGGGGCCCTAGTGGAGCCACCTGGCTGAGGGGGCCCTAGTGGAGCCACCTGGCTGAGGGGGCCCTAGTGGAGCCACCTGGCTGAGGGGGCCCTAGAGGAGCCACCTGGCTGAAGGGACCCTAGTGGAGCCACCTGGCTGAGAGGGCCCTAGTGGAACCACCTGGCTGAGGGGGCCCTAGTGGAGCCACCTGGCTGAGGGTGCCCTAGTGGAGCCACCTGGCTGAGGGGGCCCTAGTGGAGCCACCTGGCTGAGGGGGCCCTAGTGGAGCGACCTGGCTGAGAGGGCCCTAGTGGAACCACCTGACTGAGGGGGCCCTAGTGGAGCCAGCTGGCTGGGGGCCCCTATGGAGCCACCTGGCTGAGGGGGCACTAGTGGAGCCAGCAAGTTGTGTAAGGAGCGAGTAGTTGAATAAGCCTGTGAGCTAATTAAACTTAATTTATAGGCAATTTGACATTTCATTTAAATTCCACTGAGGGCCGAAGGTCTGCAGGTTTTTTTCCCCCTTTCAATTAAGACCTAGATAACCAGGTCAGGGGAGGTCCTTACTAATTAGAAACATTAATTCATCAATCAAGTACAAGGGTGGAGCGAAAACCCCGCAGACACTCGGGCCTCTGTGGAATGAGTTTGACGAGATTTAGAGTGTATAGACTGACAGCAAAATCACAATCTACATGAACATAGCAATACTCAACCATAAAGCATTGAAGCCCAAAAAAAGTGCATGCTGCATGCTAAGAAATGCTATAGAGGAGGGTAATGTAAAATATATCTACTGTATATCTGACCTAGTGAACATAACACGTGTGAACATAACACATTTCAATTCAAGCAGAAAACCTAAGAAAACTAACAACAAAGAGAAATGTTTTGATGAAGAAAGGAAAAAATATAGAAAGAAATGGATAAACCTATCCAATCAAAAACACAGAGATCCAAAAACCTTAGCCTATGGGGAAACACTAAAACTGTACAGAAATACAACAACAAGAACATAAGGAACAGCATGTCAGAAAACAGCTCAATGTGATTGAAGAATCCATAGAATCAAATCACTTCTGGGAAAAGGGGAAGCCACTAAACAAACAACAACATGAAAAGGTACCTATCCTAAATGGAGACGTATGGATAAACCATTTCTCCAAACTTTATGGCCATATAACAAAGAACCAAGAACAAAAACATGACCATTGACAAAATGTAGAAACAGTGTTTAAAGACATTGGATGAGCTACAGGACAAAATACAGACCTTCCAACCCAAAAAGGACTATGGTGTTGACGGTATACCAAACAAAATGATCAAATATACAGACCACACATTCAAATGGGCTTAAACTCTTCAGTATTATTCTCAGCTCTAGCGTCTTCTCCAATATTTGGAACCAAGGTCTGGTACCCCAATCCACAAAAGTGGATTTGACCCCAATAATTATCGTAGAATCTGCGTCAACAGCAATCTCTGAAAACCCTCTGCAGTATCATCAAAAGCAGACTCCAACATTTGCTCTGTGAAAACAATGTCCTGAGCAAATGTCAAATTGGCTTTTTACCAAAATACCCTACGACAGACCACATACACAACCTGAACACCCTTATTGACAAACAAATAAACCAATATGAAAGCAAAGTCTTCCCATGCTTTGTGGACTTAAAAAAGGTTTTGACTTAATTTGACGAGGGTCTGCTATACAAATTGATGGACAGCGGTGTTGGAGGAAAAACATATGACATTATGAAATCAATGCACACAAACACACAGATGACATTATGATATCAATTGGCAATAAACAATCAGTTTCTTTCCTCAGGGCCGTGGGGTGAGACAGGGATGCAGCTTGAGCCCCAACCCTTTAACATTTACATCAATGAATTGGTGAGGGCATAAGAACAATCTGCAGAACCCGGCCTCTCAGTAAGACAAAAATAATAGGGTTCAAAGAAAGGTCCAGTTGCCAGGACAACAAATACCTAGAACACACAATGAATTATAGCTACCTCAGCCTAATTATCAACACCACAGGCAACTTCCACAAGGCTGTGAACGATCAAAGAGACAAGGCAAGAAGGGCCTACTATGCCATCGAAAGGAACAAAAAACTTGACATCCCAATTAGGATTTGGCTAAAAACACTTAAATAAGTTATAGAACCCATTTTGCTCTATGGTTGTGAGGTCTGGAGTCCACTCACCAATCAACAATTCACAAAATGGGACAAACACCCAAATGAGATTCAGCATGCAGAATTCGGCAAAAATAAGCCCCAAACAATGCATGCAGAGCAGAATTAGGACTATACTTGAGCTGTTAAATTCTACAACCACTTAAAAGGAAGCGATGCCATGAGAAAAGGGCAACCAGTGGAGGACAACAACATCGTAAATATAACCAATATTTATCTGTTTGTTTATCTCCCCCCACTATTCACACTACAACTATTTGCATATTGCTAAAACACTGTACATAGCTGATAATATAACACTTGACATGTCATTACCTTTTTGAGTGCAATGTTTACTGTTCATTTCAAATTATTTGTTATTGATGTTGTTAAATTAGTTTCTTCTTACTTTTGTTTGTTTATTTCACTTGCTTTGGCAATGTAAACATACAGTATGTTTCCCATGCCACTAAAGCCCCTTTGAATTGAATTGAATTGAATTGAGAGAGAGAGACAGACAGAGAGCGAGGAGAGACAGACAGAGACAGAGAGACAGAGAGAGAAATACACAGGTCCAAACCTATCTCCTTTGCTGACTCACCACCCATCAACCCGCTCTCTGCCTCGCCCTGACACGCCCTGACAATGGTGCCATTATGACCTCTTCCTCTCCTGGCATCATCCCAGTCCCCCATACTCAGCACCCCCACCCCCCCACCCCTACCCTGCAGCAGAGATTAACCACAGCAAATTGGTCAATCAAATTAACATTCACCCTGCACCCCCACGTTCTGCTCCAGGTCAGATTCACAGTATTACTTAAAGTAATGCCTCTGATAACAGTCCTGTAAATGGGGCCTTAAGGTCTGGTTAGTGTTCTGTCCCAGTGGTTGGGCCTTAAGGTCTGGTTAGTGTTCTGTCCCAGTGGTCTGGTTAGTGTTCTGTCCCAGTGGTTGGGCCTTAAGGTCTGGTTAGTGTTCTGTCCCAGTGGTTGGGCCTTAAGGTCTGGTTAGTGTTCTGTCCCAGTGGTTGGGCCTTAAGGTCTGGTTAGTGTTCTGTCCCAGTGGTTGGGCCTTAAGGTCTGGTTAGTGTTCTGTCCCAGTGGTTGGGCCTTAAGGTCTGGTTAGTGTTCTGTCTCAGTGGTTGGGCCTTAAGGTCTGGTTAGTGTTCTGTCTCAGTGGTTGGGCCTTAAGGTCTGGTTAGTGTTCTGTCTCAGTGGTTGGGCCTTAAGGTCTGGTTAGTGTTCTGTCCCAGTGGTTGGGCCTTAAGGTCTGGTTAGTGTTCTGTCCCAGTGGTTGGGCCTTAAGTTCTGTCTGGTTAGTGTTCTGTCCCAGTGGTTGGGCCTTAAGGTCTGGTTAGTGTTCTGTCCCAGTGGTTGGGCCTTAAGGTCTGGTTAGTGTTCTGTCCCAGTGGTTGGGCCTTAAGGTCTGGTTAGTGTTCTGTCCCAGTGGTTGGGCCTTAAGGTCTGGTTAGTGTTCTGTCCCAGTGGTTGGGCCTTAAGGTCTGGTTAGTGTTCTGTCCCAGTGGTTGGGCCTTAAGGTCTGGTTAGTGTTCTGTCCCAGTGGTTGGGCCTTAAGGTCTGGTTAGTGTTCTGTCCCAGTGGTTGGGCCTTAAGGTCTGGTTAGTGTTCTGTCTCAGTGATTGGGCCTTAAGGTCTGGTTAGTGTTCTGTCCCAGTGGTTGGGCCTTAAGGTCTGGTTAGTGTTCTGTCCCAGTGGTTGGGCCTTAAGGTCTGGTTAGTGTTCTGTCTCAGTGATTGGGCCTTAAGGTCTGGTTCCCAGTGGTGGGTTCTGTCTGTCCCAGTGGTTGGGCCTTAAGGTCTGGTTAGTGTTCTGTCCCAGTGGTTGGGCCTTAAGGTCTGGTTAGTGTTCTGTCCCAGTGATTGGGCCTTAAGGTCTGGTTAGTGTTCTGTCCCAGTGATTGGGCCTTAAGGTCTGGTTAGTGTTCTGTCCCAGTGGTTGGGCCTTAAGGTCTGGTTAGTGTTCTGTCTCAGTGATTGGGCCTTAAGGTCTGGTTAGTGTTCTGTCCCAGTGGTTGGGCCTTAAGGTCTGGTTAGTGTTCTGTCCCAGTGGTTGGGTGGTTGGGCCTTAAGGTCTGGTTAGTGTTCTGTCCCAGTGGTTGGGCCTTAAGGTCTGGTTAGTGTTCTGTCCCAGTGGTTGGGCCTTAAGGTCTGGTTAGTGTTCTGTCCCAGTGGTTGGGCCTTAAGGTCTGGTTAGTGTTCTGTCCCAGTGGTTGGGCCTTAAGGTCTGGTTAGTGTTCTGTCCCAGTGGTTGGGCCTTAAGGTCTGGTTAGTGTTCTGTCCCAGTGGTTGGGCCTTAAGGTCTGGTTAGTGTTCTGTCCCAGTGGTTGGGCCTTAAGGTCTGGTTAGTGTTCTGTCCCAGTGGTTGGGCCTTAAGGTCTGGTTAGTGTTCTGTCCCAGTGGTTGGGCCTTAAGGTCTGGTTAGTGTTCTGTCCCAGTGGTTGGGCCTTAAGGTCTGGTTAGTGTTCTGTCTCAGTGATTGGGCCTTAAGGTCTGGTTAGTGTTCTGTCCCAGTGGTTGGGCCTTAAGGTCTGGTTAGTGTTCTGTCTCAGTGGTTGGGCCTTAAGGTCTGGTTAGTGTTCTGTCTCAGTGGTTGGGCCTTAAGGTCTGGTTAGTGTTCTGTCCCAGTGGTTGGGCCGTAAGGTCTGGTTAGTTTTCTGTCTCAGTTGTTGGGCCTTAAGGTCTGGTTAGTGTTCTGTCCCAGTGGTTGGGCCTGGCTTTTTACAAACAGATGCGGATGAATAATAAGAGATGATGGACTGAGCGTGTTTGGGAAATAGTTGTAACCAGACCAGAGATGGCGATGAAGGGAGGTTAATTTGTGTGTGCCAGGTCAGCCGGTTGGCGACCGCAGTATTTTCAGAGCTCAGATGTGTCCCTGCATTAGGCAGTCTCTCTCTCCATCTCTCTGCTGCTCTCAAATGGGCACTATTACCGCAGCAGTCAGGCATTTTCACTTACGCCTCATTTTTGTCTTTTACTAGTTCTGTCCATTCTATGTCTGTCTTTTCTCTCTGCTCATTTCTTCTAGATATTTTAGCCATATCTGCAAATGACCATTTTCATCATTACCAATACTCTCCCTCGCTGCATTTAACAAGATCCCAATACAGACAGTGTTGTATTGAGTAAAGTGAAATATGAGTTTGGCTTAAATTCTACAGTGAAAATAACTATGCCGTCTGTTGTTGAACTCTTGATTCTTCGGTTAAATGAAAATGTATTTTTAGCTCGATTTTGCCTGCATTGGAAATAATGTCAGTTTGTGTTGCTCTTTGGCTGTATAATCCTCTCGAATCCAAACGCTAAGAGAAATTATTTAAAAAAAATGTTTTAAAATGGTGTAGTTCAAATTATAAACGTTAAACTCCCAACATCTAATAAAATAATCCTTCTAGCAGACACTTCAAAGTTTCTCAGACAGTGTCATGTCTCCCTACTACTGTACAGTGTCTTCAGAAAGTAGTCACAAGCCTTGACGTCTTGTTTTTGTTCTTGCGTTTCAAAGTGGGATTAAAATGGATTTAACTGTACATTTTTTTGTCAATGATCGACACAAAAGACTCTAATGTCAATGTGGAAGAAAAATTCTAAGACATGAAAAAAAATATAAGCATGAAAAATGAAACACTAACATTCTGTATCTTGATTAGATAAGTATTCAACCACCTGAGTCAATACATGTTAGAATCACCTTTGACAGCAATTACACCTGTGAGTCTTTCTGGGTAAGTCTCTAAGAGCATTTCACACCTGTATTGTGCAACATATGCCCATTATTATTTTAAAAATAGATTTTCAATCAGATTTAAGTCAAAACTGTCACTCAGACACATTCACTGTCTTCCAGTCTAGATTTGGCTTTGAGTTTTAGATTATTGTCCTGGTGAAAGGTGAATTCATCTCCCAGTATGCTTAGCTCCATTCCATAAATGTTTTATCCTGAAAACCTCCCCAGTCCTTAACTTCTTGGAACTCTAGGGGCGCAATTTCATTTTTGGATGAAAAACGTTCCCGTTTTAAACAAGATATTTTGTCACAAAAAGATGCTCGACTATGCATATAATTTACTGTTCGAAAGAAAACACTCTGACGTGTCCAGAAATACAAAGATCTTCTCTGTGCGTCTTTAACGTGAGCTTCAGGCAAAACCAAGATGAGATGGCATCCAGGAAATGACAAGGATTTTTGAGGCTCTGTTTGTCATGATCTCCTTATATGGCTGTGAACGCAAGAGGAATGAGTCTGCCTTTTCTGTCGTTTCCCAAGGTGTCTGCAGCATTGTGACGTATTTGTAGGCAGATCATTGGAAGATTGACCATAAGAGACCACATTTACTACGTGTAACGAAATTGGTGCGCAAAAGTCACCTGCCAGTATTTTTCCAAACAATACAGAGAGTAAAGCAATTCACGAACTGCATGTCAATGAAGAGATATGTGAAAAAACACCTTGAGGACTGATTCCAAACAACGTTTGCCATGTTTAGGTCGATATTATGTAGTTAATCCGGAAAAAGTTTTACGTTGTAGGTGACTGCATTTTCGGTTCGTTTCAGTAGCCAGGCGCAATGTAGAAAACGGAACGATTTCTCCTACACACAGACGCTTTCAGGAAACACTGCGCATTTGGTGTGTAACTGAGAGTCTCCTCATTGAAAACATCAGAAGCTCTTCAAAGGTAAATGATTTTATTTATTTGGTTATCTGGTTTTTGTGAAAATGTTGCGTGCTACATGTTATTCAAAATGCATTGCTAGCTTTGCATACTCTTACACAAATTAGTCAATTTCTATGGTTCAAAAGCATATTTTGAAAATCTGAGATGACAGTGTTGTTAAGAAAAGGCTAAGCTTGAGAGCAGATGCATTATTTTCATTTTATTTGCGATTTTCAGAAATCGTTAACGTTACATTATGCTAATGAGCTTCAGGCTATAACTGTATACAGGGTTTTTTCATAGCCAAACATGAACAAAACGGAGCGATTTGTCCTACACAAATAATATTTTTTGAAAAACTGCACATTTGCTATGTAACTGAGAGTCTCCTCATTGAAAACATGAAGCTCTTCAAAGTTAATGATTTTATTTATTTGGTTATCTGGCTTTTGTGAAAATGTTGCGTGCTACATGCTACACAAAATGCTATGCTAGCTTTCATACTCTTACACAAATTAGTCAATTTCTATGGTTCAAAAGCATATTTTGAAAATCTGAGATGACAGTGTTGTTAAGAAAAGGCTAAGCTGAGAGCAAACGCATTATCTTAATTTTATTTGCGATTTTCAGAAATCGTTAACGTTGCGTTATGCTAATGAGCCTGAGGCTTTAGTCACGATCCCGGATCCGGGATGGGGAGTTTCAACAGGTTAACGATTGCAAGCATACCCATAACATGATGCAGCCACCACTTTGCTTGAAAATATAGAGAGTGTTACTTAGTAATGTATTGCACAGGATTTTCCCCCATAGCACTTTGTTTTCAGGACAAAAATGTAATTGTTTGCCACATTCTGTGCAGTATTACTTTAGTGCCTTGTTGCAAACAGTATGCATGCGTTTGAATATTTTTATTATGTACAGGCTTCCTTATTTTATCTGTCAATAAGGTTAGTATTTTGGAGCAACTACAATGTTGATCCATCTTCAGTTTTCTCCTAACACAGCCATTAAACTGTAACTCTATTTTTACCCATCTACCAATAGGTGCCCTTCTTTGCGAGGCATTGGAAAACCTCCCTGGTCTTTGTGATCGAAATTCACTGCTCGACTGAGGAACCTTACAGATAATTGTATATTTGGTGTACTCAGATGAGGTAATCATTCCAAAATCAGGTTAAACACTATTATTGCAAACAGAGTGAGTCCATGCCAACTATTTCATCAAGTCTCTCCATCTCTGTCCATACTCTCCAGTCTTGAACAGGAGATGAACAGTAATCAACAGCAATACCACGAGGAACAACCCTCTGGGTAAACTAACCTCTAACCTCTAACCTGTAATGTCTCTTCACATCACTAAATGAAAGCACACCGGCCAAGCAGCACAGACATAATTCAAGCGACAAAAACTTTGGGAAAAGCTTGAAATAAGGTAGAACATTACCAAAGCTAAACTGCTGCTACCCATCACCTCATTATAGCCTGTGGAGAACTCCAATCCCCACTTAAACCCATACAAGTAATTACCTTATCAGTGGGACTGAGCTCGAGACAGGCTGAGAGGAAAATTAGCCTCCCAACTGTTTAAACCACACAGCAGTCAGAGTGGACTCGCAGGAGAACCGTTCTGCTTGGGCGCTGACAGGGGCTGAGGCTGCTACCCGAACTAATGCTAAGTTTGTGGTTGTGGCTGAGGCTGGGTTAGCTTCCCAAGCCCCTTCAAGGTCGAGTCTCTAGAGGTAGGTGCACACAGACAAAGCAGAGCACTGGCTCAGACACTGCAGTGGCATAGAAATCCCACCACAGAGTCACGGTTGGGGAGAAACTTGCTCTATCCATGAGGGAACAGCTTGTCTGGAACCTTGAGTCTTCATGCGGATCTAACCAAAACACAATCCCCCCTTTCCCTGTCTCCTGATGTTGCCAGTCAAAGATAGCCCCTCCCTCCTTTCACCCTCCTTACCCTTAATATTCTCCATCAATTTGTTCTCCACTTTCCTGCTCCTTTATTTTCCCCTCCCTCCCGTCTGGGGTGTGGTCTGTGTTAACCCATTAGGCCAGATCTCCAGCCCAGAGCCTAACCCAGCCCAGAGCCTAACCCAGCCCAGAGCCTAACCCAGCCCAGAGCCTAACCCAGCCCAGCCCTGAAGCAAAAATACCCCCGACTTAATTAGCCTGGCGCTGATGGACCCTGGCACAGCCAAGCACCCGTCCACAGCTTCCTGCCATGTGACTAATGAAAACACACTCAAATTACAGAGCGCACACACACACACACACACACACACACACACACACACACACACACACACACACACACACACACACACACACACACACACACACACACACACACACACACACACACCACAGGGGTGAGACAGGTTGTGAGGAGGAGGGAGTTAGGGTGGTCCACCCAATCCAGTCTGGCCATATGGCCCGAGCTTCACCCCATCACGGAGTCTGCCAAACACCCCATCATACAAGGACCAGGGGGCAAGAGGGAAATGCACACACACACACACACACACACACACACACACACACACACACACACACACACACACACACACACACACACACACACACACACACACACACACACACACACACACACACACACACACACAGCCTGACAATGGTGCATGCATTTCTCCATAGGGAGGGGGTAAAGGCTGTTGGGTCATGCACATCTAGAAAAGAGGAATGTGTTTGTACTTGGCTGGTCTGTTAGTACCATTGACAATGTATCTCACCTGCCAGTAAGCAGTGCCCAGTGCCCATGCTCTGTGTTTAAGTGTATACCCCCTCCCATCAGCCCCGCATAACATCCCACAATGCATTGTGCTAAATGGACTGTGGCCCTGGCATCAGTTGGCACTCTTGGCAGCCTGGAAGGCATACAGTGGCGTTTAGGGGTGTGGGGATGAGGAGGGTGAAGGAGAGAAGAGGAGACGGGGGTGTTCTGGAATGGTGCATGGCCAAATATTGACAAAGCTGGTATCTCCTGCTGTCAGGGCATTCTGTGAGCGCAGGGTGGAAGAAAAATCAATTAGGCTCGCCCACAATGGCTGCTTTTCTCTCCTCTTCCCCTTCCCTCCTCTTCTCCTCTGGTTGGAGGCTGCTGCCGGGGATGTGGCTGGGCAGATTGGGGGATTCACACACACAGAACAATGTGTCACAGCAGCCGCAGAGAAATACTATTACAGTCTTATAGAGGGCAGAGCATCGCACAAAGCACTATGCCGAATGCACACACACACACACACTGAATTATACACACTACGTGTGGCTCTGACGGCTAAGACAAAGCAAAAACATTGCAACCAGTACTCACAACTGTTGTTCGGCAAAAAGTAGTTGTGGATCAATGACTGTCACAATGACATAGTTCGACAATAAAGGAGAGGACGTAGCACAACTACCTGGTAGGGATGTAACGATTCACCGATAAGGTCACCGGTTCAAATGTTTAAGATATGAGTTCATCAGTCCAAGGGAACCAAAACCAATCAAAATGTAGCATGCATCGGTCAGAAAATGGCTTCAAGCATTATGAAATTGGCAGTTCGCGAAAATGTTTTGCTCAAATTATTTTCTTTCTACCTTCCGAAAATAGCAAATATTTTGTAAGAACTGCAAACTCTCTTTCAGTGTTGAACTAAGCATGTCATTGTGTCAACAGTCATTGATCTACCACAAATTTTTGCCGAACAACTGCAAACAATATCAGTAGTCAAACTTCACACGCTGACCAACGAGAGGTACAGTAGTCCTTTTCCTGATCTGGCACATCTGCAAGTCACGTTCAACATGAACATTTTTGTAATATTGCTTGCACAATATTAGTATTTTTAGTTGATGGACAACCAATGTAATTGTCTAGGTTATTTTGATGAAATGCGCTGTTGAAAAGGGTGTTTAACTGGAATAAACACAGCCTAAGCTACACCTGGAGACACAACTCTCACCTGATCAGGGCTTACATTTGTTTTTATTTTGATGGTTCAGGTTCTCCACCAACAATAGTTTTGGTAGTTTTTATAGGAACAAGATAAATATTCACACATTGCTAGCTCTAACACTTTTAATCTGCAAGAATGATAAATTAATTAGTGGGGTGGGGAGGAGGGACATAATTTACACACGCGTCAGCTCAGACAGATCCAGCTCAGCTAGGCCCAGCTCACAAGTTTCCTCAGCAGCAGATTTTAATTGATGTTTTTAATGAATGTTTATACAACACATGTTAGTGTATAGAATCATATTGCATTGAACTGCATAAATTTGTTCCTTTAATCAAACCGAATCGCACCGAATCATTTCAATCTCAAACGTATCGTTCTTGTATCGTATCGGAGCCCATGTATCTAAATACATAGACGCAACATGTAAAGTGTTGGTCCCATGTTTCACGAGCTGAAATAAATTGTTTCATATGCACAAAAAGCTTATTTCTCTCAAATTTTGTGCAACGTCATTTTAGAGCGTTTGGCAGTACGTCCAACCGGCTTCACAACTGCAGAACACGTGTATGGCGTTGTGTGGGCAAGCGGTTGGCTGATGTCAATGTTGTGAACAGAGTGCCCCATGGTGGCGGTCTGGTTATGGAATGGACAGGCATAAGCTATGGACAATGAACACAATTGTATTTTATCAATGGCAATTTGAATGCACAGAGACACTGTGACGAGATCCTAAGGCCCATTTTTGTGCCATTAATCCACAGCCATCACCTCATGTTTCAGCATGATAATACACAGCCCCTTGTCACAAGGATCTGTACACAATTCCTAGAAGCTGAACATGTCCCAGTTCTTCCATGGCCTGCATACTCACCAGACATGTCACCCATTGAGCATGTTTGGGATGCTCTGGATTGACGTGTACGACAGCGTGTTCCAATTCCTGCCAATATCCAGCAACTTCGCACAGCCATTGAAGAGGAGTGGAACAAACTTCCACAGGCCACAATCAATAGCTTGATCAGCTTTATGTGAAGGAGATGTGTCATGCTGCATGAGGCAAATGGTGGTCACACCAGATATAGACAATTGTTTTCTAATCCACACCTTTAACTTGGTCACAGGTATCTGTGACCAACAGATGCATATCTGTATTCCCAGTCATGTGAAATCCATAGATTACGACCAAATGAATTTATTCAGTTTCGACATCATGAATAGAACATTGGAAGAGCTCGCTTTACAAGAATTGGACGTGAGAAGTCAACTCCTAAAAGCCAGGAAAGGGATCAGTCTTGTCCATTCATAAAGTTCTTGGTAAAACATGAGGCGTTGTATTGTAACCTAGCTGTAGGAACAGGTGCAGCGGAAATAGCCTTTCAACCCCCTATTCAACTCCCAGCCCAACAGGCACCAGAGGTATGATTTGGACCTGCGTTAAAAACCCCACTGTTATTGTTCTAATCCAACTACCCAGCTAGAAAGTTGGCCTTTTTAACAACCCTTTGTAAAAACTTTCATTTTCCTCTGCAGGCTGCTTAAAAAGTCCAGGAATTAAGCAAAAGGTTGCAGGAAATTATTCCAGGCAGCTCTTGACAGCCTAGGAAGGGCTGGAACACTTCCTTCTCTGATGGTTCTACAACAATAACGAGCATAAAACCCTAACGAGGGAGCAGGCACAAATTGGATTGCCGGATATGTCTTTGCTGAAGGCGCACGGGCAAGGCCAACTTCCTGTCATTCTCACAGCTCTCTCTTTCTCTCTCGCTTTCCTTCTAGTTCTGTTTCATGCCATTTATTCTCCTGTCTAGTCTAACTGCCAAAGTGTCTCAAACGCACACAAAAACAGACATCATCTTCACACATGACGAACAATGATCTCATCATGTCTGTACACAGATTGCCTGACATACTCTGTCAGCTCCAGGCAGAGTGAAGAGATAAGAGGTGTGTTCTATTGCTACACGGTTCACATGCTGTACTGACAGACAGATAGACAGATGTTTAGCCCTGAGCCCAAACCCTTTATTTTCAGCTAGGAGATAGTTTACTATAACATGTCTTCCAACCAGGGGGAGGTTATACATGCAGTGCTGTAAGTAGAGAGATAACCCAGAACAACAACAATCTGTGTTCTCTCTGAGTGGACTCTAACCTACCAGCTCCAGGGATATCATAGCAGGGTTTTGGTAAAGTTCCAGAGACAGGCTGACCCCCCCAGGGGAACCATTGTGTAGGAGGGATACTTCACTTAAATGTGTTACCGTGCTTCTTAGGTAACAACCAAATAACTCATCATATCTCATAACGAACTCATAAAGACTCCATAATACAACAACCAATCAAGCATCACTAGTCCATTGGGTTGTTTAATACACCAGACACGGTCCTCTTTCTTCTTTAATCATGTCTGGGCTTGGAATGTATTATGTTCCGATAGGTGTGTAGAACAACAGATGGCTTGCTGTTTTATACAGTGCCAGAGAGAGAAAAGCTCTCCTTTGAACATGTGAGCTTTGATTTCTCCACTTTCTCTGCTCTATTCAACTCTCCCCCAGCAGAGCAGAGCAGAGCTGTACAGGTTGTGCTTGGCCACGGGCTCCCCCACTAGGAGAACAGAATGAGAAGAAGGAGCGGAAGAAGAGAGAGAGAGAGAGAGAGAGAGAGATAAAAAGAGAGAGAGCAACAGAGAGAGAGCAACAGAGAGAGAGAGAGAAACAGAGAGAGAGAGAGAAACAGAGAGAGAGAGAGTGTGAGGCTCTGCCATGCTTACATTGTTCTCTTCCTCTGAGTTTGAGAGACAAAAAGTGAGAGCTTGGTGCAGCAGAACAAGAAAGAGTGTACAAAACACACCAACGACGCTACCTAGAGACGGAAACAAACAGATGGTTTTTATTTGTGAACAAATCTGTTTTAAAATTGAACCCGTTGGGTCTCTCCCTAACACAAACCGGTTGGAGGTACAAGCTGGGAATCTCATTATGAATTCAATGATGGACGGCTTGGGGCTCTAAAGAAAGGCAGAAAACATTAAAAGAATGTTGAAAGTAATCTTACTCACAGGTTTAGACAAGGTGCCACTAAAACAGTTGAACACAGCTACAAAGAAAATACAGGTTAGAATTAGGTTAGAATTAAAATAAATAGTTGTAATTTTTTAACTACAACCGTTCCTCATGTATGTAATTAGTAATTTGGGGGGTTAGGCAGCTGTGTACACAAGCTCACATCTGCTGGCTGCTTCTCCATGGGGAATACAGTCCTCTAGGTTGCTCTGCTGTGTTGCTTGATGACTGTAACGGAGACCACCCTAGTGGTTGAGGAGGCAGACGAATGGACCCAGTGCAGTGCCCAGGGGGTGGGATTTCATTACTGGAGTAAACACATCAAGCTATGTACACTTTGTACGTCTATGTACATCTAACAAAATAACAAACATAACGATGAGGATATAATGAATATGAATTCGGAGGGAAGAAATTATTAAATATTAAAGCATTAGACCTCTCACTAAAGGCTTCCGTCATACAAAAGTTATACTTAAATCCAAACCGGTTTTCTAGCAGTTTAGAAAGAATGTCTCAGCCCAGGTTCAAGAATGGCCTTTTTCGATTTGTTCAGATTACAACTGCTCACTTTCAGTTATTTGTAAAGGAAATCATCTCCCAAATATTGCTATTTTTAAAACCATTTAAATTTAATCCACCAGAAAAGACAGAACAAATAATACAAAAAATATTGTAGTTAAACTCAAATATACTAATGAATTAAAAAAACATTTTAAAATGATTTTAAAAAAGAAAAAGGAAAAAAAAATATATGTATATATATATATAATCTTGATATAATAAATAGGACTGGTGGAGTTATGTCACACATGCAGCTAATAAAAACACATGGAGATGTCTGCTCTACACAACATTGTAACCAACTCATTGCAGCATTTCTGCAAAAATGAAAGAGGAAAGTGGAAGGGGGGGAGAAGTAAGGAACTTGTCTGTCGACACAGGATTCACAACATAACATTTTTAAATTTCAATTATTATACAACATTCTTGCAACCAATAGAATGTTATTTATGTGGGGGATACAACCTTCCCAGCTCTGCAGATTTTGCTGTGAAGAGACAGAATCATTAGATCACTTGTTTTGGTACTGTTCATATGTAACTCGTTTTTGGTCACAGGTCCAGGAATGGCTGAAGAAGTGCAATATTTACCTGGAGCTAACTCCGCAGATAGTAATACTGGTTGATTTGGAAAGCCATAGTCAATCAATCAATAATATAATAATAATTTTAGCAAAAAAAATAAAAAATACAATCTGTAGAAACAATGAAAATAGAAAGTTTTCGAACTTTTGTGAAACATCACAGCACAGTTGAAAAATGCAAATAAAAATCCAAAATGGATGGTGTTCAGAGACAGACGGGAGGGGTTGAATGGAGGTGAAGGTTGGGACTAATAACAACAAGATAACTCATATAAAACATACTGTCTGCAAAACGTATATAGGTTAAGAACTTTTGTGAAAGAGCATAGTTTGAAAGAAATGGCAAATAGAAATCAAACCGAATGGACATCAGAAATAGATGGGAGAGGTTGAGGAAGGACAGGAGTAAAAACAAACTAAATATAACTATTGTAAAATAGATTGTGTCCATAAAATGTATGCTACCGTTCAACAGTTTGGGGTCACCTAGAATTGTCCTTGTTTCCATAAAAACATACATGAAAAGAGTTGCAAAATGAATAGGAAATACAGTCAAGACGTTGAAAAGGTAATAAATAATGAGTTTTACTTGAAATAATAATTGTGTCCTTCAAACTTTGCTTTCATCAAAGAATCCTCCATTTGTAGCAATTACAGCCTTGCAGACCTTTGGCATTCTAGTTGTCAATTTGTTGAGGTAATCTGAAGAGATTTCACTCCATGCATCCTGAAGCACCTCCCACAAGTTGAATTGGCTTGATGGGCACTTCTCACGTACCATACGGTCAAGTTGCTCCCACAACAGCTCAATAGGGTTGAGATCTGGTGACTGTGCTGAGATCTGGTGACTGTGCTGGACACTCCATTATAGACAGAATACTAGCTGACTGCTTCTTCCCTAAATACAGTAGTTATTGCATAATTTGGAGCTGTGCTTCGGGTCATTGTCCTGTTGTAGGAGGAAATTGGCTCCAATTTAGCAACGTCCACAGGGTATGGCATGGTGTTGCAAAATGGAGTGATAGCCTTCCTTCTTCAAGATCCCTTTTACCCTGTACAAATCTCCCACTTTACCACCACCAAAGCAACCCCAGACCATCACATTGCCTCCACCATGCTTGACAGATGGCATCAAGTACTCCTCCAGCATCTTTAAAAAAAAATCTGCATCTCAGAAATGTTCTTCTTTGTGATCCGAACGCCTCAAACTTAGATTTGTCTGTCGAGCCATACTGCTCGTTCTGTGTGTGATTTCCTGCAAGACAGGAATGTCAGTGTTCTGCCATGGCCAGCGAAGAGCCCGGATCTCAATCCCATTGAGCATGTCTGGGACATGTTGGATTGGAGGGTGAGTGCTAGGACCCTTCCCCCTGGAAATGTCCGGGAACCTGCAGGTCCCTTGGTGGAAGATTTGGGGTAACATCTCACAGCAAGAACTGGCAAATCTGCTGCAGTCCATGAGAAGGAGATGCACTGCAGTACTTATTAATGCAGCTGGTGGCCACACCAGATACTGACTGTTAATTTAGATTTTGACCCCCCTTTGTTCAGGGCACATTATTCAATTTCTGTTAGTCACATGTCTATGGAACTTGTTCAGTTTGTCTCAGTTGTGGAATCTTGTTATGTTCATACAAATATTTACACATGTTAAATTTTCTGAAAATAAACACAGTTGACAGTGAGAGGATGTTTCTTTTTTTGCTGAGTTTATTTGTATTTATGAGTATGTATGTATGTACACAGTTGAAGTCGGAAGTTTACATACATCTTATCCTAATACAATTAAACTCAGTTTATCACAGTTCCTGACATTTAATGCCAGTAAAAATTCCCTGTCTTAGGTCAGTTAGGATAGCCACTTTATTTTAAGAATAAAATGTCAGAATAATAGTATAATAATTATTAATAATTATTTATTTCAGCTTTTATTTCTTTCATCACATTCACAGTGGGTCAGAAGTTTACATAAACTTAATTAGTATTTGGTAGCATTGCCTTTAAATTGTTTAACTTAGGTCAAATGTTTCAGGTAGCCTTCCACAAGCTTCCCACAATACTTTGGGTGAATTTTGGCCCATTCCTCATGACAGAGCTGGTGTAACTGAGTCAGGTTTGTAGGCCTCCTTGCTCGCACACACTTTTTCAGTTCCGCCCACAAATTCTCTATAGGATTGGGGTCAACATTTTGTGATGGCACTCCAATAACAGCCTTTTTCCTTGCTGAGCGGACTTTCAGGTTATGTCGATATAGGACACGTTTTACTGTGGATATAGATACTTTTGTACCTGTTTCCTCAAGCATCTTCACAAGGTCCTTTGCTGTTGTTCTGGGATTGATCTGCACTTTTTGCACCAAAGTACATTCATCTCTAGGAGATTCATCTCACGTCTCCTTCCTGAGCGGCATGACAGCTGTGTGGTCCCATGGTGTTTATACTTGCATACTACTGTTAGCACAGATGAACTTGATACCTTCAGGCATTTGGAAATGGCTCTCAAGGATGAACAAGACTTGTGGAGGTCTACAATTGTTTTTCTGAGGTCTTGGCTGATTTCTTTTGATTTTCCCATGATGTCAAGCAAAGAGGCACAGAGTTTGAAGGTAGGCCTTGAAATAGACCACAGGTACACCTCCAATTGACTAAAATGATGTCAATTAGCCTATCAGAAGCTTCTAAAGCCATTACATAATTTTCTGTTTAAAGGCACAGTCAACTTAGTGTATGTAAACTTTTGACCCCCTTGAATTGTGATGCAGTGAATGATAAGTGCAATAATCTGTTAACAATTGTTGGAAAAATTACTTGTGTCATGCACAAAATAGATATCCTAACCGACTTGCCAAAACTATAGTTTGTTAACAAAATATCTGTGGAGTGGTTGAAAAATGAGTTGTAATGATTCCAACCTAAGTGTATGTAAACTTCCGACTTCAACTGTATATATATATATATATATATATATATATATATATATATATATATATACAGTTGAAGTATACACTTAGGTTGGAATCCCTCTAAAAAAATATATCATATTAATATAATGATAACTGGACAGGTAACATTAACTTGAGATAAATGAAAATAATTCAAATGAAGTTTGAGCTCAATAAAGTTAACAGGCCTCAATCATGACTGAATACATACTGACAGCATGGCAACCTTCCCCTGTCTACCTGGAACATACAAACACTGACCATTCACAATTAACAAGTTGAATTAAAGGCATTACATGTACAATAACATATTTAGGCAATAATTCATAATTTCCAAAATACATAGCCACTTTCAATCACCGTGTAAACCATGCATCATAGAAATCTGAACAGACTGAGGAAAGGACACACACACACACACACACACACACACACACACACACACACACACACACACACACACACACACACACACACACACACACACACACACACACACACACACACACACACACACACACACACACACACACACACACACACACACACACACACACACACACACACAGAGCTCTCAGAACAGTAGGAATAGAAGTGTGCCTATTTCCACCTCGGTCGCTATCATCAACTATCATCAAGCCCACTGTGCACTTTGGCTCCACTGACTCCTCTAGTCTCTGAACTGTGTGTGTGCATTAATGCAGGACAGTGGATACTAGTGTGTGTGTGTTTATCTTTGCAGGTGTCAAAGGATGCTGAGAAGCTAATATGAGCATTGTTATTCTGCATGCATGCATGAACACAGTTACAGAGAGAGAGAAAAAGAGCAGGAGAGAAAAGAGAGGAGAGAGAGAGAGAGAGAGAGAGAGAGAGAGAGAGAGAGAGCAGGTGAGAGAGAGAGAGAGAGAGATAGAGAGCAGGCGAGAGAGAGAGAGAGAGAGAGAGATTGAGAGAGGAGAGAGAGAGAGAGAGAGAGAGAGAGAGAGAGAGAGAGAGAGAGAGAGAGAGCATTAGTGAGAGAGCAGGAGAGAGAGCAAGAGAAGGGGGAGGTATAATGCATTCTGTACCAAATGCTCCTGTTGACTTTCCACATGATTACTGTCCCTTCATGGCTCAGTCAGTCAGTGAGGTCACAAGGTCCGGCCTCCTCACCAGGGCCAGCCAGCCAGCCAGACAGACAGACAGACAGATGTCTCTGCTTAATGCAACCACTCAATCCTCATTTTGGGTCTACAGAAACCTACCTCCAAACTCTCTACTAACCCTCTTCCAGTCCAAAACACCAGGAGCAGAACGCCTGCTGTGAGACAGCAGAGTTTGAATGAGGTAGTGCTGGTTGTAGAGGTTTGGACAAAGGCTGAGTGTGGTGGTTGCTGTGGTTGTGTGAGTGCATTTGGCTGTGTGGGGTTGTGTTGGACGGTGAAGGTGAGGATGGATGTGGGAGTGTGTGGTGGTGAACTGGGATGTTCTGCAGTCAGCCAGTGTAATGAGTATGCCAGGCGTAATGTTTCCTCCCTGCCTGTCGTTCCTGCTCTGAAAACAGGCTGAGGCTGATATATCAGCTCTCCAACCCGCTCCAGCAGCACCACTGCAGGACACTAACTCCAGAATCCAGGATGAGTTTGTGTGTGTGTGTGTGTGTGTGTGTGTGTGTGTGTGTGTGTGTGTGTGTGTGTGTGTGTGTGCGTGTGTGCGTGGGCATGAACACACTCCCGCTGCATGTGTGTGTTAGCCTCTGCCTGTGTAAAGATTGAATTGGGCCCTGCTATATTAGAACAATAAATGACTATCTAAACGATACAGCCCCAGTCAGGTATCTAATGAGAGGAGTAGATTCAACCCTGAAGAGATGACAGGACGCCATACATCATCACACAGCAGTCCTTTATCACACCCTCTGACCTCATCGCTGTCTTCTCTCCAGCAGGATCCAGTTATTACAAACCATTATGTACTGCCTCGGCTGGGGATCAAATCTAAAGGGATTCACTGTTGGCTCTGCTGCCCATCGTCATGGAGACGGATGGCCCTGGTGGGCGTGGTGGGGTCGTGGGGTCAGGCTGTGGTGGAGACTGGAGATTTGATGCTGGAGAGGGGTCCTGTCCCCCCCCTGCCCCCCCCCCCCTCCACCCTTTTCACTGTCCTCTCTGACTCAATCACGTGACGCCGTGGCGACAGGGCTGGGGAAATGTTGCATTCTCTGAGCCGTGAAATGGTCATTGTTTTTTTCCTATTAGAGTGCAGCGGTCCAGGGTCATTGGAAACAAATTGGAGAAGCTGCAGCTACAGCTGAGATCACTTTCACCCTGCAACTAGTCTTACCTTTCACTGTCAGGGTGCGTTTGAATTATCATTCTATTTCACCTCCCACTTCTTTTTTGATCATAGCATTCGGGATGGCAATACACTTTCACCTGCCCTTCAGAGGTCCTGCTACAACAGGAACACCTTCTCCTCTCACTGGCTCTGTGGTGTTGTGATGTTGCATAGATAAGCACAGTGTGACTCAGTGAATATGCATTAGAGAGACACTCCAACAAAGAGACGGACAAATGGACAGACGATCAGAGACAGACACACAGACAGAAGATACAGAGGGAGAAGCCTGGCTATTGTTATCACCATGTCGCTCCAATTCTCTCTGTGGAGAAGGTTGTTTGCAGTAGAAATGCTGGCTGTATTAGTCCCCAGAGGCCCATGGTGGCTTCACAGCTAACAGTCATCCTCACTAACAGAACTATTCATGTCCCCCGGTGCCACCGTGGCAGCGGAGGTAACTAGGCAACAGCCCAGAGGAATATTGACGGGTGAGGGAAGTGGCCCACTGTCACTAACAGGTTGTTAATGAGTGAGAGGGCTTGTGTGTGTGTGTGAGAACAGTGATATGAATTACTAACACAAACGAACAGATAACACAAGCCGTTAGTAGGACAAACACAACAGGCGTTGATAGAGAAGGTCTGACCTTAGCTCTAGAGTAGTGCTCAGCAACAGGCAGCCCGTGGGCCAAAACAGGCATGATTTATTTTTGCCATATTCTGGGGTGATTTTAGTTTTTAGTAAAAAAAGACACTGAAATCATGAGGAATTCAGTAAAATAAATGCTGGATTTAGGAACTCCGTATTCCCACAAATAAAAAAAGGCACATACTCTATGTGAACGTGTCTCAATGGAATCAAGGTATGGAATTACTGTTATTTTCAAATACAATCTTAGTTGTGGTCAATTTGCAGTGGTGGAAAAGGTAGTAAAGATACCTTAATAGAAAATGACTTAAGTAAAAGTGAAAGTCACTCAGTAAAATATTACTTGAGTAAAAGTCTAAAAGTATTTGGTTTTAAATATACACTACCGGTCAAACGTTTTAGAACACCTACTCATTCAGGGGTTTTGTTTATTTGTACTATTTTCTACATTGCAATAGTGAAGACATCAAAACTATGAAATAACACATATGGAATCATGTAGTAACCAAAAAAGTGTTAAACAAATGAAAATATATTTTATATTTGAGATTCTTCAAATAGCCACCCTTTGCCTTGATGACAGCTTTGCACACAATTTGCAGTTTAAATGATCATGTTCCGAACCCCCCAAAAAAATCTGAATCTAGTTTCCTACCCCTGCTATAGAGTCTAAGCAATGGAGGATAATCAGTCAACCTCTTGTTTCCTATCCACAGTGACCCCTGCACTCTGATTATACAGACTCTGACCCTTGACGCCACAGGCACTCTCCTCTCCCCTCCTGTGGCAGTGGAGGTATCTAGGCAACAGCCCAGAGGAATATCACAGGTCATCGACTGTTCAGTGAAGTGGCCCACTGGTGCCATCTGAGGCTAGAAGTATCACTAACAGGTTGTTAGTGCGATAGAGAGAGAGAGAGAGAGAGGGAGAGAGAGAGACAGAGAGAGAGACGGAGAGAGAGAGACGGAGAGAGAGAGAGAGAGAGAGTGAGAGAGAGAGAGAGAGAGAGAGAGAGAGAGTGTGTGAGAACAGTGATATGTATAACTAACACAAACACACAGACATAACACCAGCCATAAGTAGAACAAACATAACAGGCACTGATAGAGAAGGGGGAAGACAGAGGTCTGACCTTAGCTCTAGAGTCTAGACAATGGAGGACAATCAGTCAATCTCTTGTTTCCTGTCTACAGTGACCCCTGCTCTCTGCAAAGGCCAGGGAGAGAACAGAACATGTAATGTGTGAGTGTGTGAAGGGGTTGGCCAAAGAAGGGTAACCCCTCACCAATGTGTCAGTGGGCTGTGTGAGGTTGGACATGAGCTGGTGATGGATCCCTCTATCTGATGATACAGACTCTGGCCCTGACCCCACAGGCCCTCTCCTCTCCTTCCTGTCTCCTATCCTCCTTGTCAACTAATCAACCCACAGCCTCTTATCTCCTCTCCAACCCACAGCCTCTCTTCTCACCTCTCTTCTCATTCCCTCTCCAACCCAAATGTCACATCTGTCTCCTCACTGGGGCAGAGATGTGTGAGGATGACATCTTGACAAACTACAATGAGAACCTACACAGCTAGGACCCAACATGGACAATTAACCTTAAACACACTCCAAAAGAAGCAGAAGGCATACACTGAGTGCACAAAACATTAAAACACATGCTCTTTCCATAACAGACAGACCAAGTGAATCCAGGTGAAGCTATGATCCCTATTTGTCACTTGTTAAATCCACTTCGATCAGTGTAGATGAAGGGGAGGAGACATGTTAAAGAAGGACTTTTAAGCCTTGAGTCAATTGAGACATAGATTGTGTATGTGTGCCATTCAGAGGGTGAATGGGCAAGACAAAAGATTGAAGTGCTTATGAACGGGGTATGGTAATAGATGCCAGGTGCACATGTTTAGGTCAAGAACTGCAACACTGCTGGGTTTGTCACACTCAACAGTTTCCCATGTGTATCGAGAATGGTCCACCACCCAAAGGACGTCCAGCCAACTTGACCAACTGTGGGAAGCATTGGAGTCAACATGGGCCAGCATCCCTGTGGAACGCTTTAGACACCTTGTAGACTCCATACCCTCAAATCAAATCAAATCAAATTTTATTTGTCACATACACATGGTTAGCAGATGTTAATGCGAGTGTAGCGAAATGCTTGTGCTTCCAGTTCCGACAATGCAGTAATAACCATCTAACTAACAATTCCAAAACTAATATCTTATACACAGTGTAAGGGGATAAAGAATATGTACATAAAGATATGAATGAGTGATGGTGCACAGCAGCATAGGCAAGATACAGTAGATGGTATCGAATACAGTATATACATATGAGATGAGTATGTAAACAAAGTGGCATAGTTAAAGTGGCTAGTGATACATGTATTACATAAGGATGCAGTAGATGATAGAGTACAGTATATACGTATACACATGAGATGAATAATGTAGGGTATGTAAACATTATATTAGGTAGCATTGTTTAAAGTGGCTAGTGATATATTTTACATCCTTTCCCATCAATTCCCATTATTGAAGTGGCTGGAGTTGAGTCAGTGTGTTGGCAGCAGCCACTCAATGTTAGTGGTTGCTGTTTAACAGTCTGATGGCCTTGAGATAGAAGCTGTTTTTCAGTCTCTCGGTCCCAGCTTTGATGCACCTGTACTGACCTCGCCTTCTGGATGATAGCGGGGTGAACAGGCAGTGGCTCGGGTGGGTGTTGTCCTTGATGATCTTTATGGCCTTCCTGTAACATCGGGTGGTGTAGGTGTCTTGGAGGGCAGGTCGTTTGCCCCCGGTGATACGTTGTGCAGACCTCACTACCCTCTGGAGAGCCTTACGGTTGTGGGCGGAGCAGTTGCCGTACCAGGCGGTGATACAGCCCGCCAGGATGCTCTCGATTGTGCATCTGTAGAAGTTTGTGAGTGTTTTTGGTGACAAGCCGAATTTCTTCAGCCTCCTGAGGTTGAAGAGGCGCTGCTGCGCCTTCTTCATGATGCTGTCTGTGTGAGTGGACCAATTTAGTTTGTCTGTTTTGTGTATGCCGAGGAACTTAAAACTTACTACCCTCTTCACTACTGTTCCATCGATGTGGATAGGGGGGTGTTCCCTCTGCTGTTTCCTGAAGTCCACAATCATCTCCTTAGTTTTTTTGACGTTGAGTGTGAGGTTATTGTCTTGACACCACACTCCGAGGGCCCTCACCTTCTCCCTGTAGGCCGTCTCGTCGTTGTTGGTAATCAAGCCTACCACTGTTGTGTCGTCCGCAAACTTGATGATTGAGTTGGAGGCGTGCGTTGCCGCGCAGTCGTGGGTGAACAGGGAGTACAGGAGAGGGCTCAGAACGCACCCTTGTGGGGCCCCAGTGTTGAGGATCAGCGGGGTGGAGATGTTGTTGCCTACCCTCACCACCTGGGGGCGGCCCGTCAGGAAGTCCAGTACCCAGTTGCACAGGGCGGGGTCGAGACCCAGGGTCTCGAGCTTGATGACGAACTTGGAGGGTACTATGGTGTTAAATGCCGAGCTGTAGTCGATGAACAGCATTCTCACATAGGTATTCCTCTTGTCCAGATGGGTTAAGGCAGTGTGCAGTGTGGTTGAGATTGCGTCGTCTGTGGACCTATTTGGGCGGTAAGCAAATTGGAGTGGGTCTAGGGTGTCAGGTAGGGTGGAGGTGATATGGTCCTTGACTAGTCTCTCAAAGCACTTCATGATGACGGAAGTGAGTGCTACGGGCGGTAGTTGTTTAGCTCAGTTACCTTAGCTTTCTTGGGAACAGGAACAATGGTGGCCCTCTTGAAGCATGTGGGAACAGCAGACTGGTATAGGGATTGATTGAATATGTCTGTAAACACACCAGCCAGCTGGTCTGCGCATGCTCTGAGGGCGCGGCTGGGGATGCCGTCTGGGCCTGCAGCCTTGCGAGGGTTAACACGTTTAAATGTTTTACTCACCTCGGCTGCAGTGAAGGAGAGACCGCATGTTTCCGTGGCACTGTATTGTCCTCAAAGCGGTCCGTGTCTGAGCTGGATTTCATCTTGTAGTCCGTGATTGACTGTAGACCCTGCCACATACCTCTTGTGTCTGAGCCGTTGAATTGAGATTCTACTTTGTCTCTATACTGACGCTTAGCTTGTTTGATAGCCTTACGGAGGGAATAGCTGCACTGTGTGTATTCGGTCATGTTACCAGTCACCTTGCTCTAATTAAAAGCAGTGGTTCGCGCTTTCAGTTTCACGCGAATGCTGCCATCAATCCACGGCTTCTGGTTAGGGAATGTTTTAATCGTTGCTATGGGAACGACATCTTCAACAGCAGGACGTTCTAATGACCTGTGATCGCACACCGAATCAGCGTCTTCTTCAATGTTGTTGCCTGACGCAATGGCTGCACCGAGTCCCAGTCCACGTGATGGAAGCAGTCTTGGAGTGTGGAATCGGATTTCATCAACCTTGTAGTCAAGGACTGGACAGCGTTGGACAGACCTCAGTAGTCTGGGAGCTTCTTGTTTTAGTTTCTGTCTGTAGGCAGGGATCAGCAAATCTGAGCAGGTCATAGCTCTGCTGTAGCCTCATGAAAACAATCAGTCCCTCACTGGGTCACACAGTCCCTCACTGGGACACACAGTCCCTCACTGGGTCACACAGTCCCTCACTGGGTCACACAGTCCCTCACTGGGACACACAGTCCCTCACTGGGTCACACAGTCCCTCACTAAGGACATACAGTCCCTCACTTGGACACATAGTCCCTCACTGGGACACACAGTCCCTCACTGGGTCACACAGTCCCTCACTGGGACACACAGTCCCTCACTGGGTCACACAGTCCCTCACTAAGGACATACAGTCCCTCACTTGGACACATAGTCCCTCACTGGGTCACACAGTCCCTCACTGGGTCACACAGTCCCTCACTGGGTCACACAGTCCCTCACTGGGTCACACAGTCCCTCACTAAGGACATACAGTCCCTCACTTGGACACATAGTCCCTCACTGGGACACACAGTCCCTCACTGGGTCATACAGTCCCTCACTGGGACACACAGTCCCTCACTGGGTCATACAGTCCCTCACTGAGTCACACAGTCCCTCACTGGGTCTCACAGTCCCTCACTGGGCCACACAGTCCCTCACTGGGACACACAGTCCCTCACTGGGTCACACAGTCCGTCACTGGGTCAAACAGACCCTCACTAAGGAAATACAGTCAGTCCCAGTTCTGATTCCAGACCTCAGAGAGGAGGGAGAGGACACACACACACATGCACATACACACACTCACCACATACAGGTAACTGCTAAAATAATAGAAACACATTAGTAAATTAGGGATACAAAGTTTATTGAAAGCAAGTGCTTCCACATTAACTCAGGTGTGATTGAGTTAATTAAGCAATTAACATCCCATCATGCTTAGGGTCATATATTAAAGTACTGGGCAGGCCATTACTTCGGCCACCATGCCTATGCCCCCATAGGATGACAATACCCCCATCCACAGGACAGGAGAGGTCACTGAATGGCTTGATGAGCATGAAAACAATGTAAACCATATGCCACGGCTGTCTCAGTCACCAGATCTCAACCCAATTCCAAATTAAATCAAATTGTATTTGTCACATGCATCGAATACAGCAGGTGATTACAGTGAAATGCTTACTTACGAGCCCCTAACCAACAATGCAGTTAAAAAAATCAAAAAATATGAATAAGAATAAAAGTAACAAGTAATTAAAGAGCAGCAGTAAAATAACAATAGCGAGGCTATATACAGGGGGTACCGGTATAGAGTCAATGTGCCGGGGTACAGGTTAGTCGAGGTAATTGAGGTAATATGTACATTTAGGCAGAGTTAGATGATGACAACAGAGAGTAGCAGATAGTCTGGGCAGCTATTTGATTAGATGTTCAGGAATCTTATGGCTTGGGGGTGGAAGCTGTTTTCTTGGACCTAGACTTGGTGCTCTGGTACCACTTGCCGTGCTGTAGCAGAGAGAACAGCCTTTGACTAGGGTGGAGTCTTTGATGATTTTTAAGGCCTTCCTCTGACACCGCCTGGTATAGAGGTCCTGGATGTCAGGGAGCTTGGCCCCAGTCACGTACTGGGCCGTACGCACTACCCTCTGTAGTGCTTTGTGATCGGAGGCCGAGCAGTTGCCATACCAGGCAGTGATGCAAAAATAACTTTTTGAGGATCTGGGGACCCATGGCAGATCTTTTCAGCCTCCTGAGAGGGAATAGGCTTCGTCAAGACACTACGTTTGTGTTTCCTTTATTTTGGCAGTTACCTGTAGATGTGCACACACAGTCTCCAATCTCTGCCTCACTTTCATATGAGACTACAGCCTGAGATGTAAAATTCATACAGCTCATGCGTAAGGTATGTAACATGCATCAATTAATAACGAACTTCAACTGGAATGTGAATCAAAGCACGTACAGCTAGCCAAGAGCACGGATTAGTGTGTGTGTGTGTGTGTGTGTGTGTGTGTGTGTGTGTGTGTGTGTGTGTGTGTGTGTGTGTGTGTGTGTGTGTGTGTGTGTTGCATGTAGGTGGGCATGCCGTCTTTCCAGCCTCCTACTCATTCCACTTCATTTTCTAAAGGAGAAAACAAAGTAGATCAACGAGAAGTAAAAAGAAATCTGAACAGACTGAGGAAAGGACACACACACACACACACACACACACACACACACACACACACACACACACACACACACACACACACACACACACACACACACACACACACACACACACACACACACACACACACACACACTCAACGTGTGAAAGATGGCCGTCTTTGTCGAAGTCCTATCTTACAGTATCTCTGAGCAGTGGGGAGATAGTGTCCCTGTGGTGGTTGTGAAGTAGGTCTCTCTTAAATATGCACAGAGGAGGTGAGCGGGTCCAATTCCCCATAGCACTAAAGCACAGAGCTCTCCCTATTCTCTCCATTCTCTCCTCGCTGGCTGAGCTGCAAGGTGAGATAACATTCAGAAGGGTATAATTAATGTGGCGATGAATATATATTTTATAGGTTAACTTGACAGGTGAAGGGCGTATCTCTGGGCTCATAACTTGTTATGTCTTTAGGGAGACGAGGACATACTGAGGCACTCTGAGCCAGTCAGTCAGTCAGTCAGTCAGTCAGTCAGTGTACACACCAGACGGTGTTGTGGGGCGGTAAAAGGATGCCTGCATGGATGGGGCCCCCATGTCTGTTGGCCAAGGTAAGGTGTGCTCAATGGTGCTACTAAACCTGATAGACCAGTCAGCTGTAAGGCTTCTCTTTATAGAACTCTCCAGATTCACCACTAGTGTGCAGATCACGTCTATCTACACCAAATCATTTTAGTGCTGTCAGCTTTTATGTGGTCAGTGAAACATCCCTTTGCCCAGTCACACAGTTGATGAAATGCAGATGGATGCAATTAGCATGCGAGGAGGGAGACAAATGAACAGTAACTAAACGATGCTGAATTAAGTGGTGTTTTATTGATCAGCAGTGCTCCATGAGAATCAGAACTGTTCAGTCTGGAATCCTGCGTGATAATAATCATCAATGGAGCGTCACCAACAAACACCTGCCACACATCTGCAGGCCCGACATGTCACAGCTCTACTGCAGACTGCAGCTGGAGCCGTGCAAACCAGGACTCCACGACACACACAGCCAACATCTGCATCAATACAGACATCTGTTATAGACGTAGGCTACAATCTTATCAGTCTGTACAATCACACATCTAAATACGTATAGTAAGTTACTACCTATACAAACAGTCACAACACATGCACTTGTCAAAAAGCACCCATTTCCAATGTCTTCATTTGCATTCAGTGGTGTGGTTTTATTTTTAACAGATTGTTGTCGTTGTTAGAATCATATTGTATTGGGTGTATTCCTATTGGCTCCCAGGATGGCAGCATGTCAAGTCGTTTGTCTGTGACTAGTACATTTTAACCTACTAATAACCTATTTATTTATGGTAGAGTAACTTCGTTGTTGTGTAGTGCAAACTATTTTATTTTTGCTGGTGTAAAGACCACGGGTCCTCCTCAACTCGGCACTTCATTACTTGAAGTTGACCAAAGTAACCCTGTCTCTCTCTGTCTGGCCTGAGTTCCTCCTTCGTCTGTGGAGTGTCTCGTCCAAGCTGCTCCTCTTTGCTCTTCGCCTGGCTGTCAGTGGCAGCTCAACAATCTCAACGTTCTCTCTATCGACCTCAACACCCAATCTACTCACACGCGCAAACACTCACATTCAGACTCATACATACACGCTGTCTCTCTCTCCCCTTACCTTCATTGGCCTCTAATTTTTTATTTTCTTCTGTCAGTTAAAGTGACCGTTTTCATGTTATTGCTTTGTGCACTGACTTTACTGAACTCTGGAGAAAACAAACACTGTCGCTGGGTGAGTACATTTGACAACGTGCTCTCCCGTCCATTGGACATTTTGTCTGCAGGAACTCGCTCTTTTTCACCCGGTCCACTCGTCCAAGTGCCGATGTATTTGTGGCATGATGTGAACAGTACAAATGTGTGTCTAAAACCAAAGTCGAATGGTTTTAAATGAATGCTTTGTATTGTCTGGAAACTCACTTGTAGAATTCGCTTGCAGTAGGTCTCTTAAAAAAGAGAAGCTGTGCAAGGTTATTAAACAGAGGTGCCTAGTTATTCTTCTTTTGTTGATATCAGGTAACGTGCAACCTAACCCTGGCCCTGATATGCAATGTCTCCAAACCCCCTCTGATTTTAAATCAAGATCTGGTTTTGGTATTTTTCATTTAAATGTACGCAGCCTGTTTTCAAAAATTGATGGGGTTAGGATTTGGGCTAAATCAACTGATGCTGATGTAATTGTGTTGATCTTGATTGGTGATCTCAACTGGTGTTGGTTAAAGCCGGTGTCTGATGATTTAAAAATGTTTTGTAATTCTATGAATCTTACCCAGTTGATTAACTCACCCACTCGCCCAAATCTTAAATGCCCAGATAAATCTACCCTGATTGATTTGATATTGACAAATGTTCCACTTAAAGATTCTGCCTTTGGTGTTTTTTTGTAATGATTTAAGTGACCATTGTGCTGTTGTTGCTGTTAGAAATACTAAGGTTCCAAAGACAAACCCACGTTTTATTCGTAAGAGAAATTTGAAGTGTTTTAATGAGCAGGCTTTCTTTCATGGTTTGTTTTATTTTGACCTGAGCAAGATTGAGCTTATCCCTGATGTGGAAACTGCCTGGAAATTCTTTCATGATGGTTTTTCCCAAATAGTAAACAAACATGCCCCATTCCGCAGGTTTAGGGTTAAAGGGCGGGATAATCCATGGTTTTCTTCTGAGCTGTCTTGTATTATTCACGACCGTAATCTAGCCTGGGCTAAAGCAAGGAAATCATGTTCTGATGCTGATTGGCTTATTTTTAGGCAGTTAGGAAACAAGTGTTCTTTTCTTCTCAGGAAGGCCAAGTCTAAATATTTTATGTCTGTTACCACTGATAACCTGAATGACCCTAGAACGTTTTAGAAGGCTATTAAGTCTATGTCTGGTAACAGTAATGTTAATGAATTACCATCATGTGTTTTGATGGACTCTGTTGCTATATATGACAAAACTGAAATGCTGAATTGTTTCAATGAGCACTTTGTATCATCATGGAAGGCTGTTTGATTCAGTGTCCTCTGTCTCTGTACTACCCTGTGTGGATGAACCAGTCTCCTCTGTCTCTGTACTACCCTGTGTGGATGAACCAGTCTCCTCTGTCTCTGTACAACCCTGTGTGGATGAACCAGTCTCCTCTGTCTCTGTACAACCCTGTGTGGATGAACCAGTCTCCCTGTCTCTGTACAACCCTGTATGGATGAACCAGTCTCCTCTGTCTCTGTACTACCCTGTGTGGATGAACCAGTCTCCTCTGTCTCTGTACAACCCTGAGTGGATGAACCAGTGAGAGCTGGTCAAACTTTTAGCTTTTTGCCATTCTCAGTGCAGGTGGTTCATAAAGCACTGAAATCCTTAGATCAAAGAAAGCCTGCAGGTCTTGGTCTTCTTGATCCCTGATTTTTAAATCTGGCAGCTGATTTCATAGCTGAACCACTTACATCTCTGTTCAATCTAACCCTGGAATGCAATGAAATTCCAAAGATCGGGAAATCAGCATTTGTCATACCACTTTTAAAAGGGGGAGATCCAACTCTTTTAAATAATTATAGGCCAATCTCACCCCTGGTGAAAATACTTGAAACCCTTGTAAGTGAACAGCTAAAATAGTTTTTATTTACTAATTATATTTTATCAATGTACCAATCGGGCTTCAGGAAGAAGCATTATACATTTACAGTAGCCATGAAGGTTTTAAATGATATCACTGAAGCCATTGACAAAAACAGCACTGTGTCTCACTTCTCTCTAAGGCTTTTGATACAGTTGATCATGCTATACTAAGGCAGAGATTGTCGAGTGTAGGTCTTTCGGAGCATGCAGTTGCATGGTTTGCTAACTATCTGTCTGATAGAACTCAGTGCATTCAATTTGACGGGCTTATGTCTGTTAAATTGTCTGTCTTGAATGGTGTGCCCCAATGCTCTGTACTTGGTCCTCTCTTATTCACTATTTATATAAATGATTTAGACAAAAATGTCCAAAATGCACAACTTCATTTTTATGCTGATGATACTGTTATTTACTGTTGTGCCTTGTCTCTTACAAAAGCTTTCCAGAACATGCAAACTGCTTTTTATACTGTTCAACTTACCTTGTGTCAATTGAAGCTTATCCTCAATAATGCCAAAACTAAACTAATGGTGTTTTCTAAAGCAAGAAATAGACCTCTGAACCTTTCACCTATTACTACCTATCAGGGCAAGGAGATTGAGGTTGTAACCTCATATAAATATCTTGGAATTTTAATTGATGACAGCCTCTCTTTTAAATTGCATTTTCAACAACTTACAAAAAATTGAAGCTGAAATTAGGATTTTATTTTAGGAATAAGGCCTGTTTTTCTTTTGAAGCCAGAAGGAGGCTCGTATCAGCTACATTTATTTATGCCTTTACAAGACTATGGGGATATTCTATATATGAATGCTTCCGCTCTGTCACGAGTCCGACTGAGGGTGGTTTCCCTTCCCGGTCGGGTGGCGCCCGGCAGTCGTCATCACCGGCCTATTAGCTGCCACTGATTGTCTTTTCTCCCCCTCCTTGTATGTTTATTGGTAGCACCTGTGTGTATGATTAGTTTGTCTTTATTAGACAGCCGGCCCGCCTGGTTGTTGTGCGGGATTATTCTTTGTAACCTTCTGCTCTGTATCAGAGGAACGTGTTAGTTCCTAGTCGTGCCTTTTTTGAATCGTCATTTTGACATTCCTTGTGTTTTGGGGCCGTGATCATTGTTAGCACCCTGAGGTGCGTTTAGTGCATTAAAGAGCACAGCATTGTACTCTCTGTCTCCTGCCTTTGACTCCACACCCACGACACCCGGATTGTTACACGCTCAGTGTTTGACATCAATTGACACTCTTTACCATGGCACTTTGAGATTTATTTTAAACTGCAAAACCCTTACGCACCACTGCACTTCGTATACCAGGATTGGCTGGCCTTCTCTCGTAGGCTCAGTCACTGGTATACTTTTATTTACAAAGCCATTTTGGGTTTACTACCTTTTTATTGTTCAGAAATGTGGTGGGTATTCTCTTCGTTCGCTGGACTTTATCCTGCTAACTGTTCCAAATGTCCGAACTGAATTTGGTAAAAGGGCTTTTATATACTCTGCGCCATCATCTTGTAAAACCTTACAAAATACTTTTAAACTGGAAGAACTTGTCCCGATTGGTGGTTTTAAATCACTGATGAAGGATTTTGAGGCTGATTCCCTGACCTGTCAATGTTTTTAATTTGCTGTTTTATACTCTTATGAATTCAATGGTTTTTACTAGATTACTTGTAGTTTTGTCTGTCTGTAAGCATTTGTATTGACTTGGTGCTGCCTATCTTGGCCAGGGCGCTCTTGAAAAAGAGATTTTAATCTCAATGAGAACGTCATGTTTTTTTTTTAAATGTTTTAATTTTACCTTTATTTAACCAGGCAAGACAGTAAAGAACAAATTCTTATTTTCAATGACGGCCTAGGAACAGTGGGTTAACTGCCTGTTCAGGGGCAGAACGACAGATTTGTACCTTGTCAGCTCGGGGGTTTGAACTTGCAACCTTCCGGGTTACTAGTCCAACGCTCTAAACACTAGGCTTCCCTGGTTAAATAAAGGTTAAATAAATAAATACAAATCTGCAACCATCTTTCTAGTGTGGCTTTGCAGTTTTACCTTTAATCTCTGTTGCATCTGTAATGATCTGCAACGCTATATCAGAGTGTGTCTGTAATGATCTGCAACGCAATACCAGAGTGTGTCTGTAATGATCTGCAACGCAATACCAGAATGTGTCTGTAATGATCTGCAACGCAATACCAGAGTGTGTCTGTAATGATCTGCAACGCTATATCAGAGTGTGTCTGTAATGATCTGCAACGCTATACCAGAGTGTGTCTGTAATGATCTGCAACGCAATACCAGAGTGTGTCTTTAATGATCTGCAACGCTATATCAGAGTGTGTCTGTAATGATCTGCAACGCTACACCAGAGTGTGTCTGTAATGATCTGCAACGCTATACCAGAGTGTGTCTGTAAGGATCTGCAACGCTATATCAGAGTGTGTCTGTAATGATCTGCAACGCTATATCAGAGTGTGTCTGTAATGATCTGCAACGCTATATCAGAGTGTGTCTGTAATGATCTGCAACGCTATATCAGAGTGTGTCTGTAATGATCTGCAACGCTATATCAGAGTGTGTCTGCAATGATCTGCAACGCTATACCAGAGTGTGTCTGTGAAACAGATCAGAATGCATCTTCACCAGTCTTTCTGCCTGTCACCTCACCTGTCTGTCTGTCTGTCTGTCTGTCTGTCTGTCTGTCTGTCTGTCTGTCTGTCTGTCTGTCTGTCTGTCTGTCTGTCTGTCTGTCTGTCTGTCTGTCATTCACCTGTCTGCCTGTCACCTCACCTGTCTGTCTGACAGTCTCCTTACCTGTTTTATGTTGGCAGGCAGGCAAGCATTTAGAGGGATAACAGACACGATGCACCACGCAGAATAAATTCCCATAATGACAGATTTAAATCACAGATGGCCGCCCGTCACCATGACATCCCGCATGCAGAGGGTTCTGTGGCATCAGCTAGTCTCCTCTCTCTCCAGCTTTCTCCCTCCTGTCAGGTGTGACATTAACCAAACAGCCTTGACAGTGACTTTGTCGTCTTCATGTCACCTAATTAGTCTAAAGGACCCTTAATGATGTTCCCGGTGTGAAATTAAAGTAATGTCGGATTGAAAAGAGAATGACACACTAGAAAGTAAGTGCTATTTGAGAAGATTGAGAATTGTTCCTTCAGGCCTCCCATCAGTGGGAATGGACTCCTAGCACAGTATTGGTGATGCAGGCAAAGCACTGGCCCCTGAGTTGATGAATCACGTGAGAGACAGGTGGGGGTACGAGTTCTGGGAAAGGTGTGGGGATGAGTGACAATGTGACACCCCTGACAGAAGACTTAAGCCACCCTTTCCCCTTACTAATTTACATTTCATCTCTTTAACCAAGCCTGTCAACAGGGCAGAGTGACTTTCTGGATGAGAGGGGAAGATAAATTTATGGGAGCCGGTGTTTTCCTGACAGTGCAGAGCAGTCACCTCCTAACGAATGGCTCTGGCCTTCATACATATACAAGACTTGGCCTCACGGTGGACAAGATATGGCCTCACGGTTAATTGGAACACGACTGGCATACAGGGATGCAAAGAAGTCGGATTGGACAAGGCTCTGGCCAACAACAGTACAGAGCTGTGTGATTGAAGGCCAGCCTGAGCACGTGGTTAGGATCAGCACAGGGTCTAGAGTACAGAAGTGAAATGGGCACTGATTAGAGAAGGGATACTGTCTTTCATTTGAGTTGGAAGCCAAAGCATTGCAATTGCAACCTTCAGAGGGAAAACCAATCAAGCCTGCACAACTCAGTTAGTTCAAATACATAAACATTTTGGTAAAGCATTAGATTTATCAAAGGAACATAAAGCCAACGTAGTCTCAGAGCATTTACGAATGATTCTGTATGTAAATCCAAGACACTCAATTTAGCATGATGTGGGACGTTTCATATGGTATGTATTCATTTGTGGATGTCCATCGTCCATTTGGTATAATATGTTAAGAATTACTATTTGTATGATATATAATTAATTGCAAATCATACAATATGTTCCGAATTTGCAAAAGGTATATGTTACAAATTCCAATTGGTTAAAGCTAATATTAGCTAGGTGGCTAACGCTAACATTACTAGCTGGCTAACGTTAACTAGGCTAGGGGTTAGGCTTAGGAGTTAAGGTTAGGGTTAAGGATAGGATTAGGAGTAAGGTTAAATGGTTAAGGTTAGGGGAAGGGTTAGCTAACATGCTAAGTAGTTTCAAAGTGGTACGTAGTTGCAAACAATGTTCCCTCTAAGCTGCGCAGCTCCCTTTGGACTCCTGCACAGAAGAAATATCAGCTTAAAGTTCACCCTGTTAGTTAACACTATCAACGTTTCCCTTTACTCTGGAAATTGTGATTGAATCAGGGCATTGTTAGCACCTTTCAATGCAACATACCGAAACAAAACCAACTATGCATGAGATTTTGCTGTAGGCAGAACACGTCGGAGTAGGATTCTATTGCATTGATAGGCACTTCTCAGCCCCTACTCTACACAGACCTGTGCGCCATAACGAATCAGAGCTGACGTAGGCTTATATGCAAATTGACCATTGCCGTTTACTTTGAACTGATCTGTGTTTTCCAGCATGAGCGGTTCGCCGGTAGATGCTGTTGTTGTGTGCACATTTTGTTCATATCTTTTGCTAGTAAGTGAGTTATTTGCACAGTTATAGATAATTTTTTGTCAGCAATAAGGGAGTGATTGTTTCCTACAAGACCACAAAACGTGTACATTTCTAGACATCTTTGAAAAGCGAGTCGGGTAAAGAGCTATTTTTGTCTGAAAGGGGCAGTGTTGTATTTGAGGCAGGCTTGAATAAGCTAAGTAGCCAATAGGCAGAGGGTAGTTTCTTGCATCAAACACAGCAACATTTTCAGTCACCTCCTGGACAAGTGGATAAACAGGTTAATGTCAAGCCCTGCATGTTTTTTTTTTCAAAAGTCTCATGGAACTCAAGGAGCTACTGTTTGCTGAATGATAGAACAGCTATTTCCATCTTGAAATGTTATGAGATGCATTTTCTCCATTGTTTTTGATGGTAGGCTACTCTGGAAGGCCTACATTGTGATCAAATAGCCGCAGTAGTCTACCTGGCCAGTTAAAACTGTAAGCGGTTACAGCCTCAGTTTTCATAGTAAACATGCGCTGGAAGATTCACAGAATTTTCACAACGTTAAAGTTTGCACCTGAAATTTGCTCAGTGGCATATTTTTTTCCAGGGAACATTGGTTGCAAAGTTGCTAATTATCTAAATGCTAGAGTTGTCTGTGATGAGATTTGAACACACCTTTTTTTGAGTTGCTAGACTTTCGCGTTATATATCGCTTTTTGCCTTAAGTAACATTTTATCTTGTGTAACCATACCAAATGTAACATATCATACTAATTTCAGTGTCCCTGATTTACGTTTACTATAGTACGTCTAGTCTATCAGAACAGTCTGATAATGTACACACACGTTCATACACAAACTCACAACCACTTGAGATGTGTGAATGAAGGTTTATGGCCAATTTAGTAGCCTGTTACCAATCAACCAAAATGAATTCCAATTGCGAACAAGCACGGTTGGCTTTGTTGTTGGTGCAGACCTAATTGTCATGCATGGAACTATGCTAAACACACAGGTTTTGTTGCTTAATTCTCCGCTGGTGTTGTGAAAGCTTCATTAATTATCATCCATGGGCATTGTACCATGTGATTGAAAAATATATTGCATTTTACCTTCCTGACAATTCAATTACTGCCTCTCCCTCCTGGCATTTGTTTCCCCTCTTTCTTATTTTGGTTTTGTATCAACAGCGCCATAGCAACTGATAGTTGGGTAGGGTAGAACAACCTTTCAGATTCCACCTGAGCTTGTCTCCTCACAGTGTTACATAGGGAACCGATTCCCTGTTTCCCAGAACCTTGTACCCTAAATAGAAAGACGGATTTAAGAATGCTATTATACCATATCATAATGCCTCCACAAACGTGCAGGGATTGGGAGGCTTTCGAACAGGCCATCTGTGTGAGGGGGACAAAGGCTTGCATGATGACTGAGGCATTGTGGTTCTGACTACTGATGCTGCTGTGGATGAGTGAGTGATAGGGAGTGACTGTAGATGGAGACTGGCTCTGGTTCCCTCCTCACCTAGGTGGTCCGTGTCCCCCTGAAGGCACACACCTCACTGGGCTGCTAATGATGCCAGTCCCTCTACTCCCTCCCTCTCTCGCTCGCTCTCCTGGAGCTCAGCTCCCATGTAGTGTCTGCCTGAAAAGTCACCTTCAGCAAATGGGGGGGAGGCTATTCCACCTCAAGGAGGGGTCCCTGAGGAGATGAGGAAGCAAGCCTCTCGCTTCAGTTGTTTACCACTCCCGGAACCGCACACGTTGACTTCAATGTTTTCTACGAATTTAGATTGTGGTTTATGTTTTTCCCCCATGATTATTTTATCGTCTCCCTTTAAAGAGAGCCATGCGGGTCGAGCTTCATTGTTCTGAATCTACTGTTGTTTTTCACCAGGCAGCCAATCTGGTCTTACTCCCAGGTCACAAGGTGTTCAATAGGCCTGCTAATTGGCTGACCACGTGGTCTGACAGCTCCCCCGTGATTGGATAGAGGAGATTGGGGACCTGTTCAGACACAGGATGGCCAAGCTTGTTTACGACCCAGAATAGCCCTGTGATTCTGAGACTGAAAACCCCCTGAAATAGGTGTGGTCTCTGGGTCTGTGCTAAACATGGCGACTGGTGAGAGGTCAATGATATCATTAAAGCAGAGTGTATATCTTGCTACTGTATGTTTTAACTGAATAATACCAGATCTAAAGACAGAATCTAAATGAAACAACGTGAGAGTGAGGTATAACCTGTAACTCATTATTGCACAAGAAGAGATTACAGATCAATGGTATGTTAGAATGGGTGTGTTAACGACCAAGATGCCAAACAGCACTGTTACAAAATAAGCTGTCATGCAAGCACATTAAAGGGGGCGTCATAAACTGTCATTTAAGCACACCTACGCTCTCACCTTATCGTCACATCGTTAGCCTTTTCTCGTGAAATAAATTAGTTCCCAATCTATTTCCATGCTCCTCTTTTCCCCAAACTCACTGTCCACCTCCCTTCTGTTGCTCTCCCCTTTCGTCCTGCATATCTATTGGTCTCCCTGTATCTCTCTCTCTCCTCCCTGTATCTCTCTCTATATCCTCCTGCATATTTCTCTCCCCTCCTGTTTCTCTCTCCCCTCTCCTCCCTGTATCTTGCTCTCTTTCCTCCTGCATATCTCTCTCTCCCGTCTCCTCCCTGTATCTCTCTCTATATCCTCCTGCATATCTCTCTCTCCTCTCTCCTCCCTGTATCTCTCTCTATATCCTCCTGCATATCTTTCTGTCTCCCTGTATCTCTGTCTCTCCCCTCTCCTCCCTGTATCTCTCTCTATATCCTCCTGCATATCTCTCTGTCCCCCTGTATCTCTGTCTCTCCCTCACTGCATTTTAATTATTATTATTTTGAGTGTGCAGCCAGTGAACGCCTCCATGAGTCAGCCCTCCGGGGAGCTCCGCCAGATAAACCAGAGAAATAAATAAATATGTCCACAGAAACTTAACCAAGCTGACAGGAAATTAATGATATCTCCCAGTCTTTTCTTCTCTCTCCTGCTTTTTTCCATCTCTCTCGGAGGAGGACGTGAGTGGCGTGTGAAACACTCCCCTCGAGCTGTGTTTGCTTTCTGAAAATGGCAGAGGAAGAAAAAGTGGTCGTTCAGAGCCTTCCTGCCTGTCTTAAAATGACATAATATTTTCTCTTCAGAGGAGAAAGAGAGGGAGAGAGAGGAAAGCGGGCTGGCCGGGGGAGCAGTTGCGGCCTGAGGGGGTTGTTCAGACTGAGAGGACAGGGAGGGAGCGATCTCACTCTCATCACCCTCACCCCTTGCCTCACCTAGGGCCAGTCTTCATGTTGACAGTAATAATGACTCTGACACCAACCTGGATTACGCAACACACAACAGCCCAGTGCGCTCCAATTACCCGGCTATCGGCCCTTTGAACCCACCTAATTGCTCACTCTAGAAGATTACCTAAACTCCCAATTAGAGACATGTTAAACAGCTTGTCTAAACAGAGAGACGTGTGAGTGCCGGGAAGGGAACTGATTCACAGCTATTTGGGGCCGCTGGTGCATCTCTCTGTCTGTAGTTCCTCATCTCTCCATGCTTCCTCTAACTCTCTCGATGCACAAATACTCGCAAATAATGCCATTTCTATTTATTATTATTTTTTACTTTATTTATAGATTTTCAGATAAAACAGCAAAAACAGTACAACCCCTCATTCTCCCATCCATCCATCCATCCATCCATCCATCCCTCCCTCCCTCCCTCCCTCCCTCCCTCCCTCCCTCCCTCCCTCCCTCCCTCCCTCCCCCCTCCCTCCCTCCCTCCCTCCCTCCCTCCCTCCCACCCTCCCTCCCTCCCTCCCTCCCCTCCCTCCCTCCCTCCCTCCCTCCCTCCCTCCCTCCCACCCTCCACTCCACTCCCTCCCTCCACTCCCTCCCTCCCACCCTCCACTCCACCCTCCCACCCTCCACTCCCTCCCTCCCTCCCTCCCACCCTCCAAAACTATGCAAGTTACTCTAAGTAAAAGACAGGCTCTCCATGCATTGTATTAATGGGGGCCAGATTAAGTCTAACTGTTGTCAGGACCCTAGCACAGCGTACCTAACCTTCTCCAGAGACAGAGATGACATCACCTCCTCAACCCACTGCATAAAGGAGGGAGGCTTTGCAGACTTCCAGTGAAAGAGGACAAGGCGGTGAGCTAACAGCTTTCACATTTAACTGATGGGTGGTAGCATTCTGGGAGTGACAGGGTTGGGGCTAGCAGTTGCATTCCACATATGTGAGAATGCCTAAAAAAATGGGGTCCCAGAGGCCACTCAAAGATTGGCATGACCAAAACATGTGTCCCACAGTCGCTGGACTCTGGTGGAATCTCGAACAATTGGGGTCAACATGTGGGTATATTTTTGCCGATCTGTCATTTGAGTAATGTAGTCGGTGCAAACCTTCAACTGAATAAGCCCATGCCTTGTGCAAAATGATGACGTGTGGATATGTTCAATACTGTTTTGCCACCTATGTCTTGCTCCCATGCAGATTTTGCATTTGCAAAGGAAGGCGGATTAATGTTCTGTATTATGTCAAATAATCTAGAGATTGTGCCACTCAGATAAAGGTTAAGATCAAAGCACCTCTCGACTGGACACGAGTGGAAGGGAAATGATTTTTGGCAAAGCTGCGAGTTTGCAGGTATCTAAAAAAGTGGTTATTGGGAATATTATGGTCAACCCGAATGTATTATCAACAAATAGGTCACACAAAAACACCAGACCACTCCTATGCCATAACTGGAATGCCGTGTCAATCTGTGATGCTGGGAAGAGATGATAAGATGTTAATGGAGAGAAACCGCTTGCTTGTTTAAGGCTAAAGTGACTACGGAATTGGGAACAGATTTTAAGGGAGTTCTTAACAATGGGATTCTAAATATGGGTACCAAGGTTCATGGGCAGTGGGGAGCACAGGAGCGAGACAGGAGAAGTTGGAAGGCTTGACTGTATCTCCATGATGGCCCAAGTTGGGCCGTCCTTGTTTTCAAATGTAGAAACCCAATAAACACATTGAGATATATTTGCTAACCAGTAGTAGTGTAAAAAAATGGGAAGGCCCAGCCCACATGCAGGCTTAGGTCTCTCTAGATGTACAGTTATGTCGGAAGTTTACATACAACTTAGCCAAATATATTAAAACTCAGTTTTTCACAATTCCTGACATTTAATCCCAGAAACAATTTTCTGTTTTAGGTCAGTTAGGATCTTTATTTTAAGAATGTGAAATGTCAGAATAATAGTAGAGAGAATTATTTATTTCAGCTTTTATTTCTTAGCATTGCCTTTAAATTGTTTAACTTGGGTCAAACGTTTTGGGTAGCCTTCCACAAGCTTCCCACAATAAGTTGTGTGAATTTTGGCCCATTCCCCCCGACAGAGCTGGTGTAACTGAGTCAGGTTAGTAGGCCTCCTTGCTCGCACACGCTTTTTCATTTCTGCCCACAAATGTTCTATAGGATTGAGGTCAGGGCTTTGTGATGGCCACTCCAATACCTTGACTTTGTTGTCATTAAGTCATTTTGCCACAACTTTGGAAGTATGCTTGGGGTCATTGTTCATTTGGAAGACCCATTTGCAACCAAGCTTCAACTTCCTGACTGATGTCTTGAGATGTTGCTTCAATATATCCAGATAATTTTCTTTACTCATGATGCCATCTATTTTAAGTCCCTCCTGCAGCAAAACACCCCCAAAACATGATGCTGCCACCCCCGTGCCTCACGGTTGGGATGATGTTCTTCGGCTTGCAAGCCTCTGCTTTTTTCCTCCAAACATAACGATGGTCATTATAGCCAAACAGTTCTATTTTTGTTTCATCAGACCAGAGGACATTTCTCCAAAAAGTACGATCTTTGTCCCCATGTGTAGTTGCAAACCGTATTCTGGCCTTTTTATGGCGGTTTTGCAGCAGTGGTTTCTTCCTTGCTGATTGGCCTTTCAGGGTATTTTGATATAGGACACATTTTACTGTGGATATAGATACTTGTGTACCTGTTTCCTCCAGCATCTTCACAAGGTCCTTTGCTGTTGTTCTTAGATTGATTTGCTCTTTTCGCACCAAAGTACGTTCATCTCAGGGAGACAGAACGCTTGGTCCCATGGTGTTTATACTTGCGTACTATTGTTTGTACAGATGAACGTGGTACCTTCAGGCATTTGGATATTGCTCCCAAGGATGAACTAGACTTGTGGACATCTACAATTGATTCCCCCTCCATGCTGTGTAGCAAAGGCCTTGAAATACATCTACAGGTACACCTTCAATTGACTCAAATGATGTCAATTAGCCTATCAGAAGCTTCTAAAGCCATGACATCCTTTTCTGGGATTGTCCAAGCTGTTTAAGGCACAGTCAATTTAGTGTATGTAAACTTCTGACCCACTGGAATTGTGATACAGTGAATTATAAGGTAAATAATCTGTCTATAAACAATTGTTGAAAAAATTACTTGTGTCATGCACAAAGTCGATGTCCAAACCGACTTGCCAAAAATATAGTTTGTTATTTAACAAGAAATGTGTGGACTGGTTGAAAATGAGTTTTAATGACTCCAACGTAAGTGTATGTAAACTTACAACTTCAACTGTACCTTTCTCATTGGTTGATTTGACTTATTCCAAATGAAGTTGGAAATGTAGCTGTCCAGTTGTTTGAACATTGACTTTGGCAGAAAAAATTGGGATCATTTGTAATAAGTACAAAAACCTAGGTAGTACAGTCATTTTAATAGAATTAATGCGACCTGTTAATGAAATGGGAAGAGACGACCACTGAAATGAAATACTGCTTAGTGAGCTCCAGGACTGTTTTGAAGTTATGTTTAAACAGAGCCTTAAATGAGCGTGTGACCTTTATCCCCAAATAAGTAAAGACCTGATGCTCCACCTTAAATGGGAAGTTGTCCACCCAATTCCATCTGCTAACTGATTCATGGGGAGGAGGACACTTTTCGTTAGGTTTAACTTGTAACCAGAGAATGTCCCAAAACCTTGTAGCATGTCCAAGAGATAGGGTATAGACTCCCCAGGGTTAGATATGTATAAAATAAGATAGTCTGCATATAAGGACACCTTGAGAGTTATGTTGCCCCTTAATATTCCCTCAATCCTCTCCTGCTCCCGCAGGGCGATAGCAAGAGCCTCAATAGCCATCTCAAATAGGAAAGGGGATAAACAGCAACCCTGCCTGTCCCCCACCCCCCCTGTAGAGAGGGAAGTAGCTGGAGGTAACAGTGTTGGTGCGAACAGAAGCCACTCGGGACGAGTACAGAATCGGGCCAAACCCAAATCCCTCTAGTACTGTAAATAGATATTCCCACTCAACTCGGTTGAAAGCCTTTTCAGCATCAAGAGAGATGACAACCCCTGGCTGTAGAGTTGAGTGGGCAGAATAAAGAACATTAATTAGCCGGCGCATATTATAGAAAGATTGCCTACCTGAAATAAATCTGTTAATTATATTAGGCAGTGAGTTAATTATATTAGGCATCACTGTCTCTAAACGGCACGAGAGGAACTTAGGGAGAATTTTATAATCGCAGCACAAAAGGCTCATAGGTCGGTATGAGCCACAGTCTAGGGGATTTGTGTCTTTTATAAGCAAGAATGAAATGGCAGTTTCTGACTAGAAAGGATTTCATTGTACATTGAGCTGAGAATATGGGATAATTTAGAGTTTAGAATTTAGAATGCTTTATAAAATTCAATAGGGGAGCCATCGGGCCCAGTGACTTTACCGCTCTGCATGGACTGGATTGCCAGAGTAGCTTCATCATCACTTATTGAGGCATCCATGTTGGTTTGTTCATCTGAACTGAGGTAGGGGCTGTCCAGATTGTCTAGAAATGCATGCATACGAGATGTGTAAGGAAGTAAAGAAAAGTGCAGAATATAATTGTTTAAATTGATTGTTGATTTCTTTGGGATTGGTAGAAGTTAAATCAGCTGCAACACAGATTTCAGGTATGGTGCTGCTAGCAGCGGATTGTCGAAGCTGGTGAGATAACAACTTGCCAGCTTTCTCTCTGTGTTCAGATCATTTTTTGCCTCGACTTAAACAGAAGCTGCTCTGTTTGTTTGGTGGAAACATTGCCAAATTCCGAATGGTGTATCAGTCTCTCTATGTAGAGTTCAGGAGTCGGAGAAGAGGCATACTGTATCTGTTGTCTGTTGTATCTGCTCCGACAAGCATTTGGTGCTCTGTTTGTTGTCATACGCTGTGTATGAAATCATTTGGCCCCTTAGATATGCTTTTAATGATTCCCACACAGTAGAGTGAGACACATCAGGGGTGCAGTTGATCTGTAAAGAGACATCAATGTGAGTTGATTTACAATATTGTTTTACGATCCTTATATGCATATTGCATAAGATACCTTAGATAACTGAGGTGTTTCCCTCCAGAATCCATTCCCTAGGTGAACACTTGATTAAGTTCGCCCTGGATAGAGCTCCACGGAGGTTCAGTTTAACATGGTGGAATTTTGCTCTGGTCTAGGTGAGGTAGATGCAGCCTTCCAACAGGGGTCCAACGTTTTCTTCTGGGTATTTTGTTGTTTTTAGCTGTTTTTTCTTCTCTTTATATGTTATTAACTCTGACCTTTCAGCACAGTGGCCATGTGATCGTACTGACATTCATTTCTGATTACTGTGACTACGCCTAATTCACATACTCTAGGCTCCACATGCTTTATCAGCTGGGACGTGAGAGGAATTAACCAGGTGGTCAAGAGTAGCCGAGTGTATGCTCATCTCAGGTCCTTAAGCAGTTTAGCTATGAACAGGGTAGGCTGCATTCTGCCTACGGTCTCAAGTCCCTCCCTCACGCCGAAAATGCGATCGTTCCCTCGGCGCTGTCAAGTGAGCTTGACGACATCTGATGACAGCCGGGTTGACTTGCTCTTTCAGTGTTACCACTTTGTTGGAGTAAATATTTGATCCATCTTTCAGGCTATTCAGACGGGTGTCACGTCTCGCCAAGTCTTCGTTAACGGAGTCGATTTCTAATCGCCATTTGTGCAGATACGTCAGTGGATAATGACTCCACCTTAGCCAGCACAGTCTGTTCAGATTTAATGTTAGCCTCCATTAGCATGGCTAGGTCGGGGGGGGGGGGGGATCAGAGTCTGTGTCAGGTGAGCCCGAGGCTTCAGCAGAGGCCTGCTACTTTGTGGCCCGTGGCCGTTGTTGTCTCGACATTTTACGATTAAAATGCCAAAAATGTCAGGAAAAAAAGTCAGATTAAATTATGTTTGATTCCAAATGAAATGTTACAATGTTAACACGGTGGGGGAGGTGTTGGTCAAGTATTAATAGTAAATTGTTCGCCCTGGATCTGAGCCCCGAGGAAACGTGTCTTCACATGTTGCTGCTCACCAGCACCCCCCCCCAGCCCATTTCTATTTTATTGTCACAATAAAAATCTATATTACATGTCCTAAGTTTCCTCTCTATGGGGTGAAAGGGTTTGATATTACGAGATGTTGGAGCAGGGGTAGTCGGTGTACGTGAATGTGTGTAGAATGCTAAGTAAACCAGGTGTCACTAAGAGAGTTTGAAATAGGGACAGTCCTCGTTATAGAAAGACAGTAAACAACATTTTGAATACAGCTTCCTGTATCGGACACGACACACCCTGTGGCCTTCAGTACCTCCACCCTCTACCCCACTGAAAAACCTCCAGCTACACCCCTGGCATACAAACACACACGACCACCACCTGGGAGCTCAGGAAAGGACTCGTTCTTACTTTTCCAAATGTAAGAGATGGAGACCGGCACACTGTCAAAAAAGAGGAACTCTCCATCTTTCTCTTATACCACTTACTGTATCCTATGACACAGTTTCCGTGCTGAAGGTGCTGCCAGCGTGAGCTGGAGCGGTGGCGTCAGCGGCCCATCGTCCACACGCCTCTTCCCCTGATTAGAGGGTCAGAGCCGAGGATCAGGGGTCCGGAGAGAGCCTGAAGCCCCTCTAACACAACCCTTTCCAGATTACCTGATACGTGCTATCAGGGGACAGAGATAGTTGATGACACTCCAAGAAGGCTGTTTCTGATGGCCACGACATTGGTAGAATGGAGACCCTGGGCGTCTGATCTACACACAGACACAAGGGCAGGCACTTTATGGTTATGTTGGAAAGAGAGGGGGTTGGAGTGAGAGAAAGAGGGAGAGAAAGAAAAAAAGCACATGAACTGCAGCAAGCGAAGAAGGACAGAGGGGAGAGGTCAGAAGGGTTGGTATTACTCATCCTGGGGGAAGGTGGAAGGCGATTGTCTCATGGACTGACAGTGTGTCTGTGATCAGCGACGTCTCCGAGGTATGTAGCATTTGCACACAGCATGATACTGAGCCACTACACGCTCCATTTAACTCCTGGCCCAGCCAATCCCTTCCCACCCAACAGAGCTATGAGCTCATCCATCATGCAGGCTCACCCAGCCCCCCCAGCCCTCTGGCCCCCCAGGCCAACCTTGAAACCAAACTAAGCACCAGATTAAAACAGAGCTCGCTACATCAAACAGCAAGGATTCATAAGAACACTTTTTTTCCTAAAACAAGATTCTCTTTTTTGGTTTGAAATAAAAGCTGTTGCTATTTCTGTTTTTTTTTACGATGCGACAGCTGCATTCTGCCGTGCTTGGCTGCCACCTTGACAGCGCCATGTTGATGTAATACAGGTGGTGATTGGCTGGTGGTTCCAGCCATCCAATAAGAGGGCCAGGGCTGCATTGGGCCAACTCCACTCTCAAGGGAGAGGATGGGGGCTGAGTTAAACCAAGGCCAGGATTCAATGTTCCCTCAACAGTGAAAAGCACACGGACAAAACATCAGACCAAATCCAAAACTACATTAAGAAACAGGGCACATGGGAACACTTAGCTTATAACATCATGACTTACATCTCTCTCCTCCCTCACCCTCATCTGGTTCTTGGATGAGTCTCGCAGGCAGCTCAATTCATTTAGAACAAATGCATTTTTAGGAAATGGTGCAATATTCTGCTGAAAAAGGTATCAGCCAACCAAGGTGGCTTTCATAAAACACATGTTCAGTAAAAGTCTGGAAAGTCTGATATGGGGATTACTGTGGACTAAGCTCATTTTCCTACACATGCTCAGACTCAGTCACACTGTTTTATTAGGAATGAGGATTACCCTTTGGATTGGCCTCCTCGAGATCTACAGTGCTCCTTCCTACCTCCCTTTCTCTCCTCAGCCATCTATCAGTCTTTTTATGTCTCTGTCTAACCATCTTTCTCCTGTCCCATTCTCCTGAGAGGAAAGCTTCTCAAAACGATGGTCCCCAGGTGTACAATGCGGCACTCACTGGTTCTGTCAGAATGGCTATATAGTGTGACCTTGCACCACATTTATTATCAAGCAAGCAAACACACGCACGAGCGCACACACCCCTTCTCCATCCACTACTGACGGCACATCTCAGGTGGACAGAGATGAAATGCCAGTCAAAATGTCAGCTTTACAGCAGATTTCCAGCACAAATTCTCTGCTGTGTAAAGCAAAATAACCGAATAAAGTCACAGGCAACACACCGCTGTAGGAAAATACACATTGTACACAAGCTTGACACAAAGCCACTCATGGGCATATAAAACAGTGTGAGGTGACCAACATGTGAAGCTACTTATTAGGGATTGTGTGCACGCACACACGCACACACTGAATGAGTGTGTCTCAGCTTAGCTGTCAGGGTGACGAAGAGCTCGGACACTTCAGGAGAGCTCTGGGAGCAGAGAGCTTTGGACCAGGGGAGAAAAATGCTCAGGAGGAGAAAAACAAAAGGGATGAAATGATAGGAGAGAAACAATTTGATAACCTGAGTCCCTGAGTGAAACGCCTCTCGCTGTGATATGTCTACGACTAATGTTTGTGCTCTCTGGAAGCAAGGCCATCGCTTTTAAATAATACCGGCCCTATACAACACAGCCAATATGATTGTTTCTGCTGACTGTTAGGCATGGTCCTAGCAGCCAACAGCAATATATATCTATTACTCCACTCAGCCACAAAACAAGCTTTTGATTTGGGCTGATAGCGACAGGATAATAGCTGGAGAAGACGACGGGCCTATTGTGAAATATCTAGTGATAAAGAAAGAAAGCAACTTTGCATGGGTATTAGAGGGGAATGTGTTATTTATTACCCTGCGATGGACGGAAGGCAGTGAGAGAAGAGAAGAGCAGGTAATGAAAAACAGCATTTTCATCTGCTTCACACCCACTTTAAAACATATCAGACAGGTTCCACATTTAATATATATACAGAGCGAGAGAGAGAGAGAGAGAGAGAGAGAGAGAGAGAGAAACAGAGACAGACAGAATCATCTAGAATGTCATTGTGTGCTGTAGCGATGAGTAAGGGCCTGGCCCGAACCATGAAAAACAGCCCCAGACCATTGTTCATCCTCCAACAAACGTTACAGTTGGCACTGTGCATTCAGGTAGCGTTTTCCTGACATCCGCCAAACCCAGATTCGTCCATCGGGCTGCCAGATGGTGAAGCGTCATTCATCACTCCAGAGAACACGTCTCCACTGCTCCAGAGTCCAATGGCGGTGAGCTTTATATCATTCCAGCCGACGCTTGGCATTGTGCATGGTGATCTTAGGCTTGTGTGTGGCTGCTCTGCCATGGAAACCCATTGATGAAGCTCCCAAAGAACAGTTATTGTACTGACGTTGCTTCCAGAGGCCGTTTGGAACTCGGTAGTGAGTGTTGCAACCAAGGACAGGCTATTTTTACTCACTACGTGCTTCAGTACTCGGTGGTACCGTTCCGTGAGCTTGTGTTGCCTACCACTTTGCAGCTGAGCCGTTATTGCTCCTAGACATTTCCACTTCACAATAACAGCACCTATAGTTGACCGGGGCAGCGCGAGCAGACATTTTACAAACTGACTTGTTGGAAAGGTGGCATCCTATGACGGTGCCACATTGAAAGTCACTGAGCTCTTCAGTAAGGCCAATCTACTGCCAATGTTTTGTCTATGGAGATTGCATGGCTGTGTGCTCAATGTTATACACCTGCCAGCAGTGGGTGAGGCTGAAATTGCCGAATCCACAAATTTGAAGTGGTGTCCACATACTTTTGTGTATATAGTGTATATCCCCTATTACAATTAAACGGTTATAAATACTTAAATACAAATACTTCTGCAGTGTCCTTCCTGAAGGTGAGCAGCTGCAGATTATATCTGCCAAGGATGGGGCATTGCGATGTTTTTTAATAGGAGGATGTGCAGCTATGTGGCTGTGGGAGGAGAGAAGGACCAGGAGGACCAGTTTCCTGCCAGCCTGAGACAGGGGAGTATGGCACGGCCACAGCCCCAGGGCAGTGAGGGGTACGGTGGGGTGGACAGACCCAGCTGAGGGCCCCTGAGTGTAATCAGCCACAATGGATTCTGGATTTAGAGTCATACACTGCTCTCCTCAATCAAAACCAGGCTTCAGATCCAAGGTAAAAATAGCCACAGGTCAGTGGAAGACAGAGGACGGAGCAGAGACATGGAAAAAGAAAAGGCAGGGGAAAGGAAAAAAAAGAGAGGGAATAGAGAGATAGAGAGAAACACGGGCATGTTTATTATGTTCTGCTGGTACAGTACTGTAGGAGAGTCCTGGGTTTTAGTGAGTGTGCCCGTGGGACTCAAAGGCATGTCTGTCTGTCTGTCTGTCTGTCTGTCTGTCTGTCTGTCTGTCTGTCTGTCTGTCTGTCTGTCTGTCTGTCTGTCTGTCTGTCTTTCAGGGACAGACTAGAGCAAGGGGCTGGCTGGGGGAAAAACAACACACACAGCATTTAATCAGTCAGCTCTTCCTGCAGGGCCCATTCTATTGAGACTCCAGAGAGAGGAGAGGAGGAGGAACACTGACTGGGAATAATCCTTGCTGTTTAATTACTAAAACAAACTCGGTTTTACCAAGCATGGTAGTTAAACACACGTCTGAACAGACAGATGGCTCAATGACAAACATCATTAGTCAGATAATGGGCTGTCCTCTTGTCTTCACCGTTACAGATCACACAGTTTTATTGCAGTTTTGCAGAGTCGGCGCTGCCATCTACTCTACTGCATTTCCTTGTAAGGGTTCTGTGCTGGTGTCAGCGGTATACAGAGCTACTCTCACGTCTCATCTCCTTGCCCGCTTGCTCTCTCTCCTCACCTGTCTTTCCACTCCTCTCCTCATTTCTACCTTCCTCTCATGTCCTTCTTTCCTCGGCTACAGGCATGACTCCTGGCGCCTCTGTCGCCCCGCTGAAACCTCCCTTCTCTATCTCTCCTCCCCTGAGGCAGCAGGCTACAGATGCCCCCACACCTCCATCACACCCTCCAGCCACAGAGCTAGTATCTCACATCTCTTCTCCGGCCCATTCAGTTGGTGAAAAGGGCGAGGGAACTTTCACTTCTCTGAAGGCACACACACCTCTACTGAGAGAGAGGGGGTAGAGAGAGCATACCTGTTAAATATATAATACATGACTCAGTTAGACCACAATAACACAATGGAAGGATCAAAATGAGACCACAAGTTTACTAACACTGCATGTTCCAACAGCAGGCAGTGTGTGTGTATGTGCGAATGTAAGGGTGTAAATGCAGCTCTGTAATTGAGCCACGTGAGATCACAGGGATTGAGGTGACACTCTTTGTTGTGCTTTAAGTGGCTATATATACATCTCCATGTAAAAACATAAACACTGGTCATTTTATATTGTGGTACGGGATTGTTATTGTGTGTTTTACTGAATTAAAACCCTCCTAGGCAGATAGTGAATATATTACTCATGGTCACTATCTCTCAATGGAAAGTTTGGGCTAGTCTGTAATGTGGGGCGACGCCAAATGGATCTGTGCAGTTCAACAGGTTCAGGGAAATGGAATCCATCAGACCAGCAGCACATCATGATGTCTGGAAACACTGTGATACATTCTGCAGGTGTAAATTAGTATGGACACCACCATGCTTTCCTCACTACCACGTATACGGCAAGTCAAGAGAATATCCTGCCATTGGAGCATAATAACCAGATGACAACAGAGAGAGGGAGGAAACAGACTATTATCCTACTGAGTCGGTCTGTTAGAGCTGTGGTGGCAGCCCTTTAATTAACTGTAGGGAAGCAGCAACACGAAAAAGCAAGGAGAGGAAGAGAGGTCTTTAATGTTTCAGCCCGCTGTCTCGCACATGACGAGCTCCGCTCCGCAGCTATGGCGACACCTCACAGCACTCTCCATCTGGGAATAATGCATCACCACTCCGCTCCGGAGGCGAGGCGTCGGCTGCGGAAACGTCGCAGACTCTTGGGACAAATGGGAAACTGTGGAGTGTAATTGGATTGTAAGTGAGCGAGCAACTCCAATATCTATCTGCCAATTATCAGCGTCTTTTTCAGAGGCGACAGCCACATTTTTGGGGGACAGATTAAAAAGACTAGATCAGGAGAGTCTTATTCTCCAGGCCTATTCTTGTGTGCCTTCCCAAAGTGAAGGGTTCCACTGACTGAATAAACCTCAGTTCATTTTTTATCACTAAAAAGCAGAGCAATTTTGGCTTTAATAGGATGTTTGTGATTGACAGGGGTTGAGGAGATAGGGAGACGTGAGTAGAGAACAGGAAAGGTTGAGAAACTTAGCAGGCTAAAAGTCACAGACTTAGTATATTGATGCAGGCTTGATGAACCAATGCCAGTAATCACTGATGGTGTTTGTTCATGGCCAGCACTTGACTATATTATTTATGTCAGCATACACATTTGGAAAATGGGGTTTTGGGGCATGTATTTGAGTAAACAAAGTGTAAAAGGTTTTGCTAATAAATCCTTAGATGAGAGTCTTTTCTCAGCCCACAACTGTCTTCCAATACCTCCATAACTCTACTCGAAATTTTACAGAGTAGCGAACAGCCATAAAACACTGTATTACACTCTACCACTCCTCCCCAACCCCCTATCCTCTTGTCCCAGGTCAGATGCACAGTGCACTACACTATCAGGTGTCTCAATGCTATCTGCTATCCTAATAACTGGAGCTAATGGACAGCCTCGTAAAGATACACTTAAATTAACTACCTTCTATTGCATACTTCAATGTCACTGTAGTGTCTTGATCCATCTGTGTCTCTCACTCCATCTCCATCTCTCTCGCAATTCCATTTCCCTCCTCCTGTCCTATCTCAGTAACGGTCAACTGTAACCTAAACAACCTGTCAACACACTCACATTAGCATGCACCCATGGTCTCCATTCAGATGGGTGCATTATGAAGCTCACAGAGGAGGGGGGATGGGAGGCGTAAGGGTGATGAGTTGGGTAGGGGGAACGGAGGGGGTAGTTGGCTACAGTCGAGTCTGGCGTGCAACATCTCTCACTCACACTCCATTCTATAGCTTCCAGTTCAGTTGAGGAAGCACTAGAGAGATTCAACCACTATCCAGCAGCTTCACAGAATGAACTGTACCACAGTACAGGTAGTCTACCTCATCATCAGGTGGTTCAGCAGCTCCATACGCTCTCCTTGTTTCTCTCTAGCCTATATTTCCCCTTTAAGTGCTTTAAGTGACTCTTAAGGATACGCCCCTTTTTTTTCAATTTTCGCCTAAAATGACATACCCAAAACGAACTGCCTGTAGCTCAGGCCCTGAAGCAGGGATATGCATATTCTTGGTACCGTTTGAAAGGAAACATTTTGAACTTTGTGGAAATGTGAAAGGAATGTAGGAGAATATAACAGAATAGATCTGGTAAAAGACAATACAAAGAAAAAAACAACCTTTCTTTTGTATTTTTTTGTACCATCATCTTTGAAATGCAAGAGAAAGGCCATAATGTATTATTCCAGCCCAGGTGCAATTTATATTTTGTCCACTGGATGGCAGCAGTGCACGTGCAAAGTTTGACTCATCCAATGAACATGAGATGGAGTCTGACATGAGCATTTCTGTTAAAATGTTGTATCAAGACTGCCAAAATGTGCCTAATATGCTTATTAATAACTTTTCATTATCAAAATGATGCACTCTCCTCAAACAATAGCATGGTATTATTTCACTGTAATAGCTACTATAAATTAGACAGTGCAGTTAGATTAACAAGAATTTAAGCGTTCTGCCAATATCAGATATGTCTATGTCCTGGGAAATGTTCTTGTTACTTACAACCTCATGCTAATCGCATTAGCCTACACTAGCTCAAACGTCTTGTGGAAAGGACACTGATCCCAAAGAAGTTTTTAAGGCAGGATAGCAGAGCTCTCCCTCTCTTTGCCAAGCCCCAGCCCCAGCTACCCTCATCTCTCTGGACCGGCTGTGGTCCGTGGCCTGGGGGGGTTGGAGGGTAGAAGGGGGAAGAGGGGGTTTATGGCAGTGAGAGGTGTGTCTGCGTCTGCCGGGGGCATTGTGCTGTGCTGCACCTACAGAACCAGCTGCTACCCTTCAGAGCTGAAGAGAAACCACTTTCTCTCAGAGACTCAGACAGAGCACAACACACTACACTGGACCAACTACGAATCGCTCCACTGAGGATTCAACAAAGGACGATTCTGACTGAAAACGTATACATAAACACAAAAACTAATAAACAAGACACTTTAAAAGGTGTCCACACAAATGTGGTGAAAAAAATACTGTAGTACAATGTAAGCAACAAAGTACCTTACACCCAGTCAAGTGTGTTAGCTACAGGCATGGTGTGTCCCACGCATAGTCCTGTAGATATACTGTAGGAGGAGATGAGAGGAGCTTCAGATGGTGCAGTTAAAGGATGCCCACCATACCTGACCCATGTGGGAGCGGTAGGTAGCAGGTAGCAGCCATCCATACCTGTTGCCTTCACACAGACACATTCCAGGCATGCAGAGGGTTATATCTGTAGGTGTGTTTCTGTAGCTACGGTATATAGTTGTGGGGAAATAGATGTCCTGTGTAGGAGTGGTATCAGCCCCTGTACCTGGGGTTATTGCAGACATATCGTTATGTGTTTCTGTAGCTACGGTATATATTTGTGGGGAAATAGATGTCCTGTGTAGGAGTGGTATCAGCCACCTGTACCTGGGGTTATTGCAGACATATCTTTATGTGTTTCTGTAGCTCTATTTGTGTGGGAATACAAGTGTGTTGTGCATGTTAACAGCAGTGGGGATCCTTCCATGTCACTGTGGACCATGGACTCAGTGACAATATGACAGGGGGGTTAAGAGAATAATGGAAGACTACGATGTGTGTGTGTCGCACATGCCTACGCACATGCAGGTGTACGTGCGTGCGTAAATGTCTGAGCAGTATGATTGTATGAGGGAATGTGTGTCCGTGTTGCTGGTGTGTGAGGTGTCAGCAGCGTTGCCGTGGGGATGGTCTCCGGGGTGATGGATGAGGTCCTGTCTCCACGGCAGCCCCAGCGCTGTGCCACTACCATGACAAATGAAGCCTCAGCTAATAAATCTGTACAGGTCCCTATAGTAACACAAACATCATGGCAGGAGGGGTCAGCCCTCCCCCGCCGGCTCATTGAAATACACACAGCATAGCAGGACAGGGACACTCAAAATCTTTCTCCTCCCCTGGTAGTTGCACCAGCCCCATGTAAATCAACCCTCTCCCCCCTCTCCCCCCTCTCCCCTGTACTGCATCACTGCACCCCCTATTCAGGCTAAGGCATCAGTCCAGAGGACAGGGGAACATGGGTTGTCCTAGTTTGTCTGCCATATACTGGGTGGACAGAGAGAGAACGCATCATAAATACACACACCCACAGGTCAGTAGTTCATGGGCTCTTGTTGAAGATCCATTGCCATTTATATTCTCAAACTGTAATAATATGATCAAGGTCCACTAAAAACAAGCCCTGGATCAATACATGTCAAAACATAACTGTATGGACACAGACACACACACACACGACACATCTCAGTTATTGTTATAGGGACAAACTTAGAAGACATGCCCCAGGGAGGGAGTTTCATTTATTAATTAATTTCCTCTACATTTACCAACCAAATAAATAAATAAATTTTGGACTAGTGAGCAGTGAACAGGGAAATGTGAGACTCTGAGAGAACATTACAATATTTCTGAAAGGAGCCTCAATGAGAAAAAAAAAAGAACCCGGTCAGACCTCATCTTCTACCACATAAAGACAATCTTATCCGACCCCATCTTCTACCACATAAAGACAATCTTATCAGACCCCATCTTCTACCACATAAAGACAACCTTATCAGACCCCATCTTCTACCACATAAAGACAATCTTATCCGACCCCATCTTCTATCACATAAAGACAATCTTATCCGACCCCATCTTCTACCACATAAAGACAATCTTATCCGACCCCATCTTCTACCACATAAAGACAATCTTATCCGACCCCATCTTCTACCACATAAAGACAATCTTATCCGACCCCATCTTCTACCACATAAAGACAATCTTATCCGACCCCATCTTCTACCACATAAAGACAACCTTATCAGACCCCATCTTCTACCACATAAAGACAATCTTATCCGACCCCATCTTCTACCACATAAAGACAATCTTATCCGACCCCATCTTCTACCACATAAAGACAATCTTATCCGACCCCATCTTCTACCACATAAAGACAATCTTATCCGACCCCATCTTCTACCACATGAAGACAATCTTATCCGACCCCATCTTCTACCACATAAAGACAATCTTATCCGACCCCATCTTCTACCACATAAAGATAACCTTATCAGACCCCATCCACTAGTTACCACATGAAGAGAACCCTATCTGACGTCATCCACTAGTTACCACGTCAAGATAAACCTGTCAGACCCCATCCACGAGTTACCACATAAAGACAACCCTGTCAGACCCCATCCACTAGTGACCACATAAAGACAACCCTGTCAGACCCCATCCACTAGTTACCACATGAAGAGAACCCTGCATGACCCCATCCACTAGTTACCACATAAAGACAACCCTGTCAGACCCCATCCACTAGTTACCACATGAAGAGAACCCTGTATGACCCCATCCACTAGTTACCACATAAAGACAACCCTGTCAGACCCCTTCCACTAGTTACCACATAAAGACAACCCTATCTAACCCCATCAACTAGTTACCACATAAAGATAACCCTGTCAGACCCCATCCACTAGTTACCACATGAAGACAACCCTTCAGACCCCATCCACTAGTTCCCACATGAAGAGAACCCTATCTGACCCCATCAACTAGTTACCACATAAAGATAACCCTGTCAGACCCCATCCACTAGTTACCACATGAAGACAACCCTTCAGACCCCATCCACTAGTTCCCACATGAAGAGAACCCTATCTGACCCCATCCACTAGTTACCACATAAAGACAACCCTGTCAGACCCCATCCACTAGTTACTACATAAAGAAAACCCTGTCAGACCACAATCCACTAGTTACTACATAAAGAAAACCCTGTCAGACCCCATCCACTAGTTACTACATAAAGAAAACCCTGTCAGACCACAATCCACTAGTTACTACATAAAGACAACCCTGTCAGACCCCATCCACTAGTTACTACATAAAGACAACCCTGTCAGACCCCATCCACTAGTTACTACATAAAGAAAACCCTGTCAGACCCCATCCACTAGTTACTACACAAAGAAAACCCTGTCAGACCACAATCCACTAGTTACTACATAAAGACAACCCTGTCAGACCCCATCCACTAGTTACTACATAAAGAAAACCCTGTCAGACCCCATCCACTAGTTACTACACAAAGAAAACCCTGTCAGACCACAATCCACTAGTTACTACATAAAGACAACCCTGTCAGACCCCATCCACTAGTTACTACATAAAGAAAACCCTGTCAGACCCCATCCACTAGTTACTACACAAAGAAAACCCTGTCAGACCACAATCCACTAGTTACCACATAAAGACAACCCTGTCAGACCCCATCCACTAGTTACCACATAAAGAAAACCCTGTCAGACCACAATCCACTAGTTACTACATAAAGACAACCCTGTCAGACCCCATCCACTAGTTACTACATAAAGAAAACCCTGTCAGACCACAATCCACTAGTTACTACATAAAGAAAACCCTGTCAGACCCCATCCACTAGTTACTACATAAAGAAAACCCTGTCAGACCACAATCCACTAGTTACTACATAAAGAAAACCCTGTCAGACCACAATCCACTAGTTACCACATAAAGACAACCCTGTCAGACCCCATCCTGTACTTACCACATAAAGATAACCCTATCTGACCCCATCCACTAGTTACCACATAAAGACAACCCTGTAGAGCCCATCCTGAACTTATCACATAAAGTAAACCCTGTCAGACCCCATCCTGTACTTACCATATAAAGCTCCCAAAGAACCCCTATTGCGTTGACGCTGCTTCCAGCAGCAGTTTAGAACTCGGTAGTGTGTGTTGCAACTGAGGACAGATGATTTTTCCGCACTACGCCCTTCAGCACTCAACGGTCCTGTTCTGTTTGTGTGGCCTACCAACTCGCGGCTGAACCGTTGTTGGTCCTAGAAGTTTACGCTTCACAATAACAGCACTTACAGTTGACAAGGGTAGCTCTAGCAGGGCGGTGGCATCCTATGATGGTGTCACGTTGAAAGTCACTAATCTCTTCAGTCAGGCCATTCTACTGCCAATGTTAGCCTATGGAGATTGCATGGATGTGTTGTCGATTCTATACACCTGGCAGCAACGAGTGTGGCTGAAATAGCTGAATCCACTAATTTGAAAGTTGTAAATTCATTTATTGCCACCGGGGGCCCGCCGGTGTAACTGCTAACCTGCTTTCTGACTGAACACTGTACTGCATGATTGTAGCAGGTTTAATGACGTGTTAGTTTTAGTAGTTCTAGTTGACTATGACGTTAATATATTAAGGTTTGGCTCGGAAAGGTTTTTTCGCCTGGTCACAGAGAGCCACAGGTCCACAGGCGAAGAGAACAGGTGATAGGAGGAGAGCTCGTAGATAGTTGGGAGAAGGAATTACTTGCAGCTGCTGGACTAATGATGACATCCTAGATCAGTTAGAGGCAGACAAACAGAGTGCAAGGCGGTCTAGAATCTGTCACTATCTGTCACCTTGATTACTCAGTTCACTCTACCTCTGCACCTATGTCGTAAACTTTTGTTCACAGGCTTGGTTGTAGCAACCTCATGATGGGTCCAGGGAAAACTCAAGTATCATGTAGTAGCCTTAACCTATTGACGTTACGTTGAGCTGGGTGAATCGAATATGGATGACAATCAAATACATTTTATTTGTCACATGCACCAAATACAACGTTAACGGGAAATGCTTATTTTACAAGCCCTTAACTAACAATGCAGTTAAGAAATGAACTAAAGTAAAACTTTTTTTAAGTAACAATAAATTACAATAAAATAATAATAACGAGGTCAATGTTAATAGTCTGGGTAGCCATTTGATTAGCTGTTCAGCAGTCTTATGGCTTCAGTGTAGAAGCTGTTAAGAAGCCTTTTGGTCTCAGACTTGGAGCTCCGGTACCACTTGCAGTGAGGTGGCAGAGAGAACAGTTTATGACTAGGGTGGCTGGAGTCTTTGCCCATTTTTAGGGCCGTCCTCTGACACCGCCTGGTATAGAGGTCCTAGGTGGCAGGAAGCTTGGACCCAGTGATGTACTGGGTCGTACACACTACCTTCTGTAGCGCCATGCCATCGGAGGCTGAGCAGATGCCATACCAGGAAGTGATGCAACCAGTCAGGATGCTCTCGATGGTGCAGCTGTAGATCTTTTCAGGATCTGAGGATCCATCTCTGCCAAATCTTTTCAGACATTGTCATGCCTCTTCACGACTGTCTTGGAGTGTTTGGACCATGATAGCTTGTTGGTGATGTGGACCCCCCGGAACTTGAAGCGCTCAACCTGCTCCACTATCCGGTATGCTGTAATAGATATAAGGCCATGCTCATAAAAAAAGAATCATCCTCCCTCATCTTAAATGGCAACGGCCCTCACTGGTACTGAGGGAACGATAAAATATTCCATAGTTGTTTTATGTCAATTTGACATCCATGGTAAGTGTCAAAATGAATAATTATGGGTTTCTGCAGCTCCGACACAAAAGTGCTGCACTATTGCTGAGCTAACAAACCCCTACAATATGGAATTGAAAAGATTTATCATGTTACCAGTGGAATGTTGCAATATGATGCAGAGCACTGATACTGTAATTCCCGAGCCTAAGAAAACAATTGCATCTGCCTGAGCAGGTTAGTGAGCGTAGCTCTCACAGAACGGGTGTGACCTGCCTGGAGAGCAACTGCCTACATACCGAACGTCCCTATGGGACAAGCTATGTGGAAATTGTTTCTCTAGTCGACAGAGAGCAAAAACAAACAGAGGGGAAAAGCTAATGATGTATCAGATCTTGGATGGGATGAGACGTTCCATTTGTGTAACCTGCTGAGTGAGCCTGATTTGTGGAGAAACTTTCCAGCTCTCTTATTGGCCAACACTAGGTAACGCAACAGAAGACAAAACAATGGGAGGGAGTGTGTGACTTTAATAATCTGGCGATCACTTTTTCTTTCCTGTTTATATATCTCTTTCTCTCTCTTTCTCTGTCTTGCATGAAATCAAATCAAGTTTTATGTGTCACACGCTTCGTAAACAACAGGTGTAGACTAACAGTGAAATGCTGACTTATGGGTCCAACAATGCAGAGTTAAAGATAAATAAATACACAGTGAATAACAATAACAAGTTCAAATACCATGGCTATATACCGGGAGTACCAGTACCGGGAGAAACACACACACAAACACACACACACATGTTAGCTTCCCTCTTACGGACGGTACTAAATATTCAAGACCGCAGCTGGAAAGTTTGGCATGTTGGCAGCATTTTTCATTTACGGTTTGATATGAACCTTTATAGACCCTGGCCATTTTTGTACATCAAGCTAATGTCCTTTTGACAAGGCATGCAGTTTTAATCAGAAGATCTGTCTCAAAGACTTGATTGGCACTAAGCACTTTGGCCACATGAAAAACACCCTATTCAACACAGGGGATTAAGCATGCGTCCCTGAGGGGCCCCTGTGTTTTGAATCAGCGTGGCAGATGTGTTGTTGCCTACCCTTACCACCTGGGGGGCGGACCGTCAGTTTTGCGTGCACCCTCAAAACTTGAGTCATCTTAAGCATTGTGTTGTGAGACAAAACTGCACATTTTAGAGTGGCCTTTTATTGTCCCAAGCACAAGGTGCACCTGTGTAATGATCATGCCGTTTAATCAGCTTCTTGATATGCCACACCTGTCAGGTAGATGGATTTTCATGGCAAAGGAGAGATGCTCACTAACAGGGATGTGAACAAATCTGTGCACAACATTTTTGAGAAATAAGCTTTTTGTGCATATGGAACGTTTCTGGGATCTTTTACTTCAGCTCATGAAACATGGGACCAACACTTCACATGTTGCATTTATATTTTTGTTCAGTATAGATATTTTGTCCAAATCGTGCACATTGTCTGAGAACATACTCCATCATTAATCAGAAATGTGAGCCTCCTGTTCTTACCCCTCAGCGGGTCCAGCTGTGCCACGCAGGGATATCGTCATGGGAGGGGGCGGAGGGCACACCCACAACACCCTAGATCCCACACCGACCATCAACTCCACGTCCCATTTTCACCCCTTTCATTCTTTACTCCTCCATCGCTCTTCCCCCTTTTCTCTCTCTCTCTGTCACTCTGACAAGCTCGCCTCTAAGCCAACCCCGCCCCCAGTGCTGACTCGGAGCACTGCCGTCGTCCGTCCATCCCCCTGACAAATTACTCTATTCTGTGTTGTGTGAGAGCGCAGAGTTGGCGAGAGCTCTCTGCAGCCACCACTGACACTGTCAGAGGGATTCAGCCTAGCTAGCAGGGGTGTTAAGACAGACAGAGACAGAGAGGCAGAGACACCCCCTCCTCTCATCAAGACCAACCCCCCCCCCCCCTCACAGCAGCAACCCCCCTGTCCCTCATTGTCTGTTCCTCGTCAGGACGCTACCCCCGTCACTCACCTGTCAATGGAAGGTTGTCTTCTCTGGGGATGTGGGAGTCTCTTTATGTTTGGAGAAGCGGCTGGGCTCTGTGAAAACAAGCACAAACAGAGCAGGGGTCATCTCACGGTGAAGGCCAACACAAAAGCAGAAGTCAGAACTAAAGCGCCTCTTTCTTTCCATCCTGTATACCCACCCCTCCTTCCCTCCCTTTCTCCTTCCTCGCCCAGGCTGCCAGTGATTTATTTCACCTACAGCTTGAGTCCCTTCTGCTTTGAAACAAGATGGTGAGAGAAAGAGAGAGAGGGGGATGGAGGGAGAGGCGCATTTACAATTTGCAATCAAAAGACTTCAATGTTCGCCTGTCTCTCTCTGCCCGTCCTTCGCCCCCCTCTCCGTCCCTCGCTTTTGCTCTTTTTCGCTTTTTGTCAGACTCCAGGTCTGAGTGGAATACTGATGTCAGGGTTTGAGAGCTGCAATTGAACAAAAAAAATGACTTTCTGCCCTCTGTTTTTCATGCTGCACTTTGTGCTGCCAATTCCCACTGCTGAAATCAAACTGAGCGGGGGGCTTAGGGGGCGGCGAACACAACCCTGCGACAAATAGCCTACGTTTCTGGACCTTTATAGGGCCTGGCTGCAGAGAGGAGGAGCAGGAGGAGGGAGGGGGAGCAGGGGGAAGAGGAAGAGAGGCTGGAGGGATGACAAGTTCATTCAGACAACCCGGGAAAAACAGAAACAATTACAGCTCTGAGATGGAGGCTGCAGCGGCTTAGGGAGATGGCAGAGCACAGACTTAATGTCACTTAGCTAGAAAGCTAATGACAGTGTGGGAACAGCTACACCCCAGGAAGAGAGAGAGGAAAGAGACAGAGAGAGAAATCTTTCCATCTCCCATCAGAGGGAAATGCCACTCCGTCAATCACCCTGGTTAAGTAATACATATTCAACAGCCTTCCAGTCTGCCTGTGAGCTACCTTCCATGTGAGCTACCTGCCCTGTGACCTGCCTTCCCTGTGAGCTGCCTTCCCTGTGAACTGCCTGCCTGTGAGCTACCTTCCATGTGAGCTACCTGCCCTGTGACCTGCCTTCCCTGTGAGCTGCCTTCCCTGTGAACTGCCTGCCTGTGAGCTACCTTCCATGTGAGCTACCTGTCCTGTGACCTGCCTTCCCTGTTAGCTGCCTTCCCTGTGAACTGCCTGCCTGTGAGCTACCTTCCATGTGAGCTACCTGCCCTGTGACCTGCCTTCCATGTGAGCTGCCTTCCCTGTGAACTGCCTGCCTGTGAGCTACCTTCCATGTGAGCTACCTGCCCTGTGACCTGCCTTCCCTGTGAGCTGCCTTCCCTGTGAACTGCCTGCCTGTGAGCTACCTTCCATGTGAGCTACCTGCCCTGTGACCTGCCTTCCCTGTGAGCTGCCTTCCCTGGGAACTGCCTGCCTGCCTGCCCGCCTGTGAGTTGCCTGCCTGCTAGGACACTGGCTGGGTGCATGAGGAGAGGAGGAGAGCAGTGCAGATGGAGGTTCTGCTGGAAAGTGCTCTGATTACTGATCTGATCTAGGTACAGTGTGGCTGCCTGGCCACTGCCATGGGTTGGGAGGGGAGAAACATTGAGCTGACATTGACAGATATACCACTGTGAGATCACTGTGGTTCACAGTCCCTGATCACTGATCAGCCCTGAACAGGCAGCATCAGGGGAGGAAGACAGTCAAACACCCACCGCTGATTCAACCACAGCCCATCAAGCAAAACACAGACACCACTCTGTAGGTGCAACATTAAAAGAGTGCCATCTGTGGGGCGAGACGGTGAGTGTGTGTGTGGCGCACTACACCCCCCCTGTTCTCTCTGTGTGAATACACTTGTTTTCTCTCCTTCTCTCGCCCAGCTCTTCTCTCCCTCTTTCTCGCCATTTCTCCATCCTCATCCCTCCCTCTCTCTCTGGCCGATGGGAATCAATGGCCTGAGATGGTTTTGTTTCTTCCCACAGCTATCCCCCCTCCTTCTGTGACAACAGTCAGCACTCAACACCTTAACCACAGAGCTACAGTACAGTGGTACCCTCATCCTGCCTGCCAGGGGAGAAAGAAAGGGATGTGGGGGGATGGGAGGGAAAATGACACGCTACAAGACAAGTTACATGGCAGGAACACAACACACAGCAGAGTTCTCCAATAATGGACTGACACTGGTGCTTTCTCTCCCGTCCCGTAGCCTATACACCCCATTCACAGTTACATGCCCTATTCAATAAAGGAGTGAATTCATCTGTATAGCTCAAGGACACTCCCTTCACACCGCCTGTCCTTGAGAACATCATTTGAGAGGAGAGTGCACACACAAAATCATCCAAAACACACACACACACACACACACACACACACACACACACACACACACACACACACACACACACACACACACACACACACACACACACACACACCGTGGCGTGTACACATATAGGGGGCTCACAAAACCAGACACAGACTCCGTATACACCACCTTGATGGGGGTGGGGGGTACCTCGCCCCGTCTGGCCCCTCCAACCCCACCAGACGAATGATGTGGTCCTCAGTGCGGAGTCCGGGGACAGGATGTGTATTGTGTAGTGTAGGGCTGGGAATTGCCAGGGACTTCACACTACGATACTATCATATGATACCTTGGTGCCGATACGATATGTATTGCGATTCTATACTGTAATTCAATTGCGATTTGATGTTCCAAACAGATTGCTCACCAAATGTCTGCCGCAGAGGGACTAGAGAGAGAAAACGACTTTTGATCAGTCATGCAAATGAAAGTGCTGGGAAAAAATGTTGTTTCCCCACTTAACTTCTTGGTGACAAGAGGCAGTATATTCACATCTGGATTAAATGCATGCCCAAATTCAACTGCCTGCTACTCATCCCCAGAAGATAAGATATGCATATTATTAGTAGATTTGGATAGAAAACACTCTGAAGTTTCTAAAACTTTTTGAATCATGTCTGTAAGTATAACAGAACCTATTTAGCAGGCGAAACCCTGACGACAAACCATTCAGATGTTTTGAGGTTACTCTCTTTTCAATGGGTTTTCATTGGGAATCTTCTCTGCTCTCTCTCTGCTCACTGAGCAAGAGCAGAGTTCTAGGCTCCATCCCAAATAGCACCCTTTTCCTTATACAGTGCATTACTGTTGACCAGGGCCCTGTCATTACAGGCCCCTCCACCACCAGGCTGATTTACATCTACATTCACATTACATCTGAGGCTCTTTTCATCACTGAGCCCAGCACCGCAACGAGCTCCTAGGTCAGATAACTAAACATGATGACCGATTCATGTCTCCACAGTCCACCCCCCACAATCCCGAAATTAATACAATGTTTATAACAGCGGCTAATTAGTACTGAGGAATAGAGACGAAGTTACAGGCACATATCGGGCTGAAAGTGTGACTTGATCTGCAAATAAAAGAGTAGAAATAGAGATATTTAGCCACAGCTGTTTCTCCTAGTGGTCTTCTCCCTTGAGGCCATGTCATTTTTTATGTCACTCAGGCCACCGGCGGACCCGTTCAACTCTACGCTTTCCAGAAGAGCCTCTTTCCTCCACCGTCGGACACTCCAAGTGACAGCGTGTCATGGCGTTAATTGTGCCGTGGGTTTCGGGGATGAGAGCTGACAGGAGTGTCCGTGGTGCTCGTCCGCTGGATACTCTGGCCCGGCACACACAGAGAGATGTTTCCTCTCGCTGTTCACTGGTGGAGCTCCCGCTGCAGGAGGAACTGACTCTGAGACCAGGCCCGCATGGTGCTGAATAATTCAGATGCTTTCAGAAAAGGGTAAGATGAGCTGATGGTGCTCCAGTGATCGGGACCCTTCCGGTCTAGCGCCGTTTAGACTAAACTCACGCAGCGAGACGAGACCCACGGCCCTAACTCAACGGTAGTTGTGTGTCTCCAGGAGAGGTGAGGGAGGGGGCAATGGCTTTCTGTCTGTGTACCGTGCTGTGTCTAATATATAAAAACATTAGGCCTTGTGTCTGTTTTTCACGTATATTCACATCAACTACAACAGGGAGCCATTTGTTGTGACAAACACAGGCAGTATATTGGAAAAATATGGAAATATGTGTCTTGGATTGATAAGACAGTGAAATGCATCTGTTTTAGGGAGCGGGAAAAGCCGCTGAGGGCTCAATTAATGTGCCAGTGTGCCACTGTTTCCCTGTGTTACTTAGCACCCTGCAACCTGCAATTCACACAGACAGCAAACAACAACAGTCAAATCAGCCAGGGGCGATTAAACAGTCTCCATCCAAGGCCATAAAACAGAGAGAGAGAGAGAGAGAGAGAGAGAGAGAGAGAAGAGAGAGAGAGAGTGTGTGTGTGTGTGTGTGTGTGTGTGTGTGTGTGTGTGTGTGTGTGTGTGTGTGTGTGTGTGTGTGTGTGTGTGTGTGTGTGTGAGAGAGAGAGAGAGGAAGGAGGGAGGGAGAGGAAGGAGAGAGAGAGAGAGAGAGAGAGAGAGAGAGTGAGGGTGTGTGTGTGTGTGTGTGTGTGTGTGTGTGTGTGTGTGTGTGTGTGTGTGTGTGTGTGTGTGTGTGTGTGTGTGTGTGTGTGTGTGTGAGGAAGGAGGGAGGGAGAGGAAGAGAGAGAGAGAAGGAGGGAGAGAGCGAGAGAGTGTACATGGGCACTCTCTTACCCTGCGACTCAATTGAGCAAAAACATGCCGGCCTGCGAACCCAGGCTGTTATAGCAGACATAAATGTACACTAAAACAGCTATGTGCATTAGACCTCGTTGTTGTTGTTTTACACTATTTCCATTCTACAGACACGTCTGTTGTCTCTAAAACTGGCCTCCTCCAGGACCCATAAGAGGATTCTCTCTCTCTCTCTTTCTCTCTCTCTCTGTCATATAACATGTACTCATACAGATACACATTTGGCTCATGGTTGGTATAAATATAGGTGGAGAAAAAACCACCGAAGAGCTTTTATCCTCCGTTCCTCTAAAAACACCCTTCAGAGTAGATAAGAGCCTCACCACGGCTGACAATTACCCTTCCACTGGGGCCAAGGACTGCTCGCCTCGCCAAGAGAGAGAGAGTAGGTTCCCTTTCAAAAACCACAAATGCAATCCAATCGTTATATTTTCCGGTTACTGACCAAGGAGGGCAGATGAAAAGATCAACGTCAATTACTGTAATCACCCTCTATCCGCATACTCCTTCATCCCAGATCCACTTGACTAAGTTACATTGTCCAACTCTATGGACTGTGGTTTATTTATGGGCCATTTTGATCGGGAGGAGTTCAGGGAGGTCAAGGTGGTATTTGAAACAAATAATTGTAAACTGTATTTCATTTGTTTATGTTTTGTTCTTTTTCATTCCCTCTAAAAAAAATATTGTGTCTTAAAAACGTACATTGTGGCGATAACATAATACAAATCTATTTTCAAAAGGCCTTTGGAACATCTTGGTATTCATACAATATTATTTTGGAGACCTCGGTTTTTATTGAAATATTCAGCCTTAGTCAAGTCCTGAGGTGCAGTACACATTCATTTAAGAGTCTAGACTACTAATAAATATATTCACGTTTTAATACAGTAAAAATGCATATGTTCCGTCACACCCATTCCAGAATTGCCCACCACAATCACTAGCAGCATGAGATGATCCTGATTTGAGAGCGTCTGACTGATCTGGAAAGCAGAGGACTGAAGCCAGAAGTCAGAGGGGAGGGGTGGAGAGGTGAGGGGGGTGAGTGGGTCCAGACTGCCTGGCTGACTCTACCAATATCTTCCAGCCTCCTAAATCGATTCCAGTATAGACGCTGCTACCTTCAGGCGGCACAACTTTAATTCCATCTGTGATACCCCCTTCCCCCCGTTCATACCTCCACCCCCCCATTCATCCCTCCACCCCCCCATTCATCCCTCCATCCCACCGTTCATCCCTCCACCCCCCCGTTCATCCCTCCACCCCCCCGTTCATCCCTCCACCCCACCGGTTCATCCCTCCACCCCCCACCCCCCTCCCCACCAATTGATTCCAGAAGCCTTTCTTGCACCCAATTAGGCTGTGCTGTACCGATCCTGGGAACCTCCTTTTAATGACTGCATAGTAGAGTCAATGATAATCTCTCTTTCTCATTCCCTCCATCCTCCTCTGTCTCTCCATCCATCTCTTGACATCAGCTACACCCGACAGTACTCTAGCATTAATGTGCATTCATTGATCAATCAGACTGCCTGCCAGTGGTGCTGGGTGATATAATGCAAGGTGGAAAATCACAATAGACTATTGTAGCTGGGGAAAATCCAATTTCAGAGAAGTGTAATCCTACTGACAGACCTTATTTACAAACGGCACACGATTTCCTCAGTTCTCTAAGGCAGTGAGGGTGGAGTGCCATCCTGCACAGGGGATGGGAAAAATAGTGGAGAAAAGATACACAACTTAGTCCCACTGCCTTCTCAAAAGAGTCATAGCAGTCAGGTACTCATCAGCCAATGTGACTGGAAATCACCCACCCACAGTATCTGACCCTGGTCCTCTGGGAGCCCTCTCCTTATAGATGTCTGTCTGTCAGTCAGCTGTGAGTGACAGGAGGAGGTCTGGGGCACGTTTTCACTTTCCTTAATGTCGCTCCCTAGAGACAGACAAGCCTGGAGGGGAAACCTGAGGACTTGAGAAACATGCTTAAGAGATGTAAATACCTTGACCTGCATTAAAGGGTTTGTGGCTGAACTGCCCTTTTTTGGGGAATCCTGATTGGTCAGATGAAATACTACTGAGTATTTATATTAGGGGAGAACTATAAGCCTACAGAGGGTTAGAACTGATTCCTGTCTGTTCTATGTGAAATCAACACACTTTTCACACACTTCATTATTTGTAAATCTCAGTTTCAAGGGCTGGCTGTGAAACTTGTGTTAAAGTACGAGGCGAGTCAGGGACAGATGGTGTTCGGGTGACAGCGCTGGTCCTTCGTTAGACAGTCAGCAGGACCAGCCTTTGTGGTCCTCATTCCTGTTTTTAATGATGTTAACAAGGCAGCGAGAGGTGGACCATTTGTTTTTGCCTCGTAGGAAGGCAGGCAGTGGGCTGGGCCCCATCTGACAGCACACCACTGGATCCACACACACAGAGCCCTGTCAGGGCCATGTCAGACTGAAACGCTCCCGTTAGTACCTGCTTCCGTAATTACACTAATTAGACTCTCTCCACACACAACACTGCCTTCCCACCACATACTAATCCCTGTCAATCACAAAGCACCCTTCACGTCAGTTGCCCTCCTCTCTCGCTGTTGCTCTCGTTCTCGCTCCCTCCTAGGATCCATCCAACAGTACATTGAATCACTGTGTATAAAGTGACACAGCACACTCATGGCTGGTGGGAGATATCTGAAACCGTGGCACTGATTTCCTCTACAACAGTTTGGGTTGGGGACAGTGTGTACGTATGAGACCCTAGAACCATCAGCATAGTATGGATGACTGGTCCACAAACTTCCATACTACACACACCATATGTTTCTCTCTCTTCCCTGTCCCCTCCTTTCTATTTCTCTCTCACACAAATGCATCACACAAACACAACCAGTCAGAGAGTGAGGGTAGAGCCATTACTAAATTGTTTACAGCTAAGGGTCAAGTTTGTTCTGTCAATCATGGCAAGTGCCAATGAGCCCTGGCAGCTAGGAATCATGGGGCACTTGTAAAGAAACATTGCTGGCCTCTCTCTCGCTCTCGCTCTCGACAGGCAGGTCTCTGGATCTCTCATTCCTTGCTGGTGGTGGTGAGCTTAACGTGGATTCCTGTCACTCAGGATTACTGACAACACAAATTGGTGCATTGAAACACTTCACAGAGAAACCCCAGGGACCTGCTGCATTCAAACACTTTCCAGAGAAACCCCAATGTCCTCAGAACCATTCTGGCAGGGCACAATCCCAATCCATCATTGACCATAGAACAAGCCATTTGTAGGCAAGTAGGCAGGTATTTTTCTGTCATTGTAATCCTTGGGCGGTCCTCCTAACCATTTTTGTCCAAACAGATTCAAATGAATAAATAATAATACATATTTTGGGGAAATTAATTTCCAGGATGGAAAAACGCTTTCAGGGTAAACTTAAACGGCTAAAACCAGATATAAAGTATGTAGAAAAGATAATGGACCTGTATATTCTTAAATAATATAATCTTTGAGAGCAAAAAAATTCTCAAATAAAAGCTACACAGTAGGGGCAGCAGGGTAGCCTATTGGACTAGTAACCGGAAGGTTGCAAATTCAAACCCCCGAGCTGACAAAGTACAAAGCTGTCGTTCTGCCCCTGAACAGGCAGTTAACCCACTGTTCCTAGGCCGTCATTGAAAATAGGAATTTGTCCTTAACTGACTTGTAAATGTATCTCGGCTCAATGGAGAAATTTGTAGAATGGCGGGGGTGCATAAAGATGGCGGCCCCAATGCACTTAGCACAAATGTCTTGTTTGCTAAGTTCGCCATATTGTACATTGTCATTAGGCTACTATTTATTTGTATAGGCATTAGCACAGTATACATGATCCCAAGGCACAAGCAAACCTGTACAGGGACATGGCTGCTCTGACCTGCCTAGGGGATCGGTGTTGACTGAGTCCCAGGCTCTAATCTCAGGCCTCTTCAGGACAGGTCAAACTCCCACTTCCTCCCACTATCTTATTGGTCTCTTCAGACAGTCCAACTCCAAACATTGCTGAGGCCCATGCTGAATGATCTGACAAATGTACACCACCATGATGTACTGGCCCACACTATCCAATCGATGACTGTCTAATTAAAACTAATTTATCATTGTAAGCTGCCGGATCTAAACCCGATTCATATATCAATACATCAAGATAGAGTAGGCAATAACATACGGATAAATTGTCACCTTAAGAAAAGAGGTCCAAAAAAAGAGAAGGGTGTATAACAGAAGGGGAGAAGAGAGACAACAAAAGACAAAAGACAAAAGGAGAGGTATGTGTTTATGAGATTGACAGACCGTGTGGAGGGTGAAGGCATCAGAATGCTTCAGTTTGGCTAGCCAAACGATTGTGCTCGCATACTCCCTTAAAAGACAGAGAAAAAAGCAGAAGTAGTACTGTTTGTCCATTTTGAGTTGCCGTAGCCAGTATAAACTTCTTCAAAATAGTCTGAATTTATCGAAGAATACTCAAGAAATCTGTCATAAATGTATGTTTTTTCAGAGATCTTAGTAGCGCAATTTTACATCCAACTAAGATGTTTGGTGCAGTATTTCTCAGTGAAAAAATGTGCATTAAAATGAGTTGTCTCTCGTTGAATGACAACAAAGACTTTATTGAAGAATCCCGACTGTTCACCAACTAAGGGGTGTGGACTTCGGCTTCGGCTTGCTTCCAGAAAAATGTTTGTGTGCCCAAAATACCCTCACGGAAGTCCATATCGAACATAAATGTCACACAATGTTGTCATAATATATGCACAAACTCTTCCAAACTGTTTCTGGGAAGCATGAGGAATGCTGTGACTGGCTGCTGGTACCAACAACACGCAAAGCCCAGCATGATGCCAGAGGGACAGCAATGCCCTCACACCCCCGACACACACAACCCCAACCTTCTGGCCCCCCAATGAAATATTTATGAGCTGATTCCCTGTTTGTCATCATTTATTAAAGTTTAGCGTGACAACTCCATTTTGTTGCTCCCTGCCTACAGACAGAAGCTAAAACAAGAAGCTCCCACGCTGAGGTCTGTTCAACGCTGGTCCGACCAATCTGATTCCACGCTCCAAGACTCCTTCCATCACGTCGACTGGGATATGTTTCGTATTGCATCAAACAAAAACATTGACGAATACGCTGATTCGGTGAGCGAGTTCATTAGAACGTGCGTTGAAGATATCGTTACCATAGCAATTAATTAAAACATTCCCAAACCAGAAACCGTGGATTGATGGCAGCATTCGCGTGAAACTGAAAGTGCAAACCACTGCTTTTAATCAGGGCAAGGTGACCGGAAACATGACCGAATAGAACAGTGTAGCTATTCCCTCCACAAGGCAATCAAACAAGCTAAGCGTCAGTATAGAGACAAAGTAGAATCGCAATTCAACGGCTCAGACACAAGAGGTATGTGGCAGGGTCTACAGTCAATCACGGATTACAAAAAGAAAACCAGCCCAGTCACGGACCAGGATGTCTTGCTCCCAGGCAGACTAAATAACTTTTTTGCCCGCTTTGAGGACAATACAGTGCAACTGACACGGCCAAAAAACCAAAACATGCGGACTCTCCTTCACTGCAGCCGAGGTGACGGCACCCCAGCCGCGCCCTCAGAGCATGCGCAGACCAGCTGGCTGGTGTGTTTACGGACATATTCAATCAATCCTTATCCCAGTCTGCTGTTCCCACATGCTTCAAGAGGGCCACCATTGTTCCTGTTCCCAAGAAAGCTAAGGTAACTGAACTAAATGACTACTGCCCTGTAGCACTCACTTCCGTCATCATGAAGTGCTTTGAGAGACTAGTCAAGGACCATATCACCTCCACCCTACCTGACACCCTAGACCCACTCCAATTTGCTTACCGCCCTATTAGGTCCACAGACGATGCAATCTCAACCACACTGCACACTGCCCTAACCCATCTGGACAAGAGGAATACTTACGTGAGAATGCTGTTCATCGACTACAGCTCAGCATTTAACACCATAGTACCCTCCAAACTCGTCATCAAGCTCGAGACCCTGGGTCTCAACCCCGCCCTGTGCAACTGGGTACTGGACTTCCTGATGGGCCGCCCCCAGGTTGTGAGGGTAGGTAACAACATCTCCACCCCGCTGATCCTCAACACTGGGGCCCCACAAGGGTGCATTCTGAGCCCTCTCCTGTACTCCCTGTTCACCCACGACTGCGTGGCAACGCACGCCTCCAACTCAATCATCAAGTTTGCGGACGACACAACAGTGGTAGGCTTGATTACCAACAACGACGAGACGGCCTACAGGGAGGAGGTGAGGGCCCTCGGAGTGTGGTGTCAGGAAAATAACTTCACACTCAACATCAACAAAACTAAGGAGATGATTGTGGACTTCAGGAAACAGCAGAGGGAACACCCCCCTATCCACATCGATGGGACAGTAATGGAGAGGGTAATAAGTTTTAAGTTCCTCGGCGTACACATCACAGACAAACTGAATTGGTCCACCCACACAGACAGCTTCGTGAAGAAGGCGCAGCAGCGCCTCTTCAACCTCAGGAGGCTGAAGAAATTCGGCTTGTCACCAAATTCACAAACTTTTACAGATGCACAATCGAGAGCATCCTGTCGGGCTGTATCACCGCCTGGTACGGCAACTGCTCCGCCCACAACCGCAAGGCTCTCCAGAGGGTAGTGAGGTCTGCACAACGCATCACCGGGGGCAAACTACCTGCCCCCAAGGACACCTACACCACCCGATGTCACAGGAAGGCCATAAAGATCATCAAGGACAACAACCACCCGAGCCACTGCCTGTTCACCCCGCTATCATCCATAAGGCGAGGTCAGTACAGGTGCATCAAAGCTGGGACCGAGAGACTGAAAAACAGCTTCTATCTCAAGGCCATCAGACTGTTAAACAGCCACCACTAACATTGCGTGGCTGCTGCCAACACACTGACTCAACTCCAGCCACTTTAATAATGGGAATTGATGGGAACTGATGTAAAATATATCACTAGCCACTTTAAACAATGCTACTTAATATAATGTTTACATACCCTACATTATTCATCTCATATGTATACGTATATACTGTACTCTATAACATCTACTGTATCTTTATGTAATACATGTATCACTAGCCACTTTAAACTATGCCACTTTGTTTACATACTCATCTCATATGTATATACTGTACTCGATACCATCTACTGTATCTTGCCTATGCCGCTCTGTACCATCACTCATTCATATATATTTATGTACATATTCTTTATCCCTCTACACACAGTAGACAGTAGTTTTGGAATTGTTAGGTTAGATTACTCGTTGGTTATTACTGCATTGTCGGAACTAGAAGCACAAGCATTTCGCTACACTCGCATTAACATCTGCTAAACATGTGTACGTGACAAATACATTTGATTTGATTTGATTTGATATGTGTGTGTGCGTACATGCGTGCGCACGTGAAGTAAAGCGTGTGCGGTGTGAGAGTGGGAAGATGAGCAGTGTAGGTGCAAGAACACAGTAAGATGACACATTCAGACCGTAAGAAAGGATTGAGTGAGGAGAGAGTGTGGCTAAGCAATAGAAAGTGAACAAGGGAAAGGTGGAGGAGGGAAGAGAAGGTGCATCTCAGTGGAGCATGAAATGAGTGCTTGAACGGCGTTACCTGGTGGTAGATAGTTAGAGCGCTGTGCTGTCTGGGATTCAACTGGCACTCTGATTCCCTCACACACACTGCAGCATGGGCAGTTCTACCCTGCTCTCCCCCCTGTCCCCCTCTCACGCTCTAGTTTAACATTCTACCCCCTTATCTTTCTCTATCGCCTTCCACTCTCTCTCTCCTTTTACACTCTCTCTCTACCCTTTTCTACACTCTCCCTTTGTGATGTTTTCGACACAGCCATTCTCCCCTCCCTCTGTTTCCTCCCTCTACCCCTCGCTCCCCCTTCCCCCTGTCTGCTGCCACTTCCTGTCACCTTATCTGGGTGCGTGTCTCTCGGAGGTGGCAGCAGGCGCCTGGTGGTGAGGTGGCAAGCCAGGCCGACTTCTATGGGATATCATCCATCCGTCAATAAACCTCTCCCGGCTGAATGGATCTGTTGCAGCTCAGAGCTGAGCCACAGGCCCCTCTTAAAGCCAGTGAGCAGCCGTCACTCAAGACAGGCAGCCGCAATGCTAGTGAGAGACAGACAGCCGCATAATGGCAGCAAGGTCAGGTTGAGCTGAACAAGAGGAGTGCCAAGAGTACGTAATGATTTACGCTAGAGAGGGAGAGGTATTTGTGTACTCAAAGTCATCTCTCTCTCCCACTCCCTCCTTCTCTCCCAGTCTCTCCCTCCCTCCCCCAGAGGTAGGGGGTGGCAGTGGGGGTTAGAGGTGTGGAGGGAATTTGCTATACGTGCAGTAAGGGAACAGAGGATGAATGTTTCAAGTGGTTTATAGAAGCTTTACAGGGTTAGGGTTAGTGAGAGGGGGAAGTGGCTAGAGGTGAAGGTGTAGCATGGGTCTCAGATAGAGGTGTATCGGGTGTTAGTTTGGTGGTGGTGGCTCAGGCCCAGCATTACTCAGCTGCCTGCACATTTCTGGGGCCCCAGTGAAAGTTGTCTCTGTGAGAGAGAGAGAGAGAGAGAGAGAGAGAGAGAGAGAGAGAGAGAGAGAGAGAGAGAGAGAGAGAGAGAGAGAGAGAGAGAGAGAGAGAGAGAGAGAGAGAGAGAGAGAGAGAGAGAGAGAGAGAGAGAGAGAGGCTGGGGATGGAGTTGGCAGAAGGGGGTCGGGGGGGGGGCAGCACTGCTGACTGATGGGCCATGCTGGAGACTGTTTATGTTGGCCTGCTAATACAGTGAGCACCATTCTGTAGGGTCAGAGGCATGTTCCATACTGAGAGAGGGTGAGAGAGAGAGGAGAGAGGGGGCAAAACCAGAGAACCAGAGATATAGGCTACCCACTATGGGGGGGGGGGGGGCACTGTAGAAGTGAAAGTAGCAAAAAAGTCAGAACTGGAAATCACAAGCGTTGCTGCTTGTCTTAACATGAGTGGTTAAGTGCTCTGGATTAACATTAAATTGAATCACTTATCAGTCCGGGGAGGAATTGATAAACATTTGATCTGATATGATGACAGTGCCCAGTACTTACATTGTATTTTCCACAGATGCAGTGACAAATGTAAGGTCACAATGCTTATTGTCTCATGTTATTAGTCTCACCACTGAGCACATCCATCAACGCTGAAGCTATATGCAGAGCAGGAATAGGAGAAACTGCACTAAATGAAGACCATTGCTCAACACTGACTGACTACCTGTAAAACACTAATGACAGCCTTCTTAGGCCATTTTGCAGGTAGCCTAAATATTCAAATGGTTGTAAACAGTCAGAGGACACATCACAGTATCAGAACCACATGAGTGTTGTGTCCTGCAGCTGCCCGGTCCCCACCCACAGACAGACACATTTACATTACATTTGAGTCATTTAGCAGACACTCTTATCTGAGTAACTTACAGTTACAACAACCACATGTCACAGTCATAGTAAGCTAAAAAAAAGGCCCATTTCCCAGAAGAGCTCTCTCTGTCACCCCTCCTGCTGTGGTGGCAACACACTTCTGAACACCCTGACAAACTGGGGACGGTCCCCCACCCTGGTGACATCATGAACACCTTCACAGACACTAAAAACATACAATATGTGCAGAAAAATGGACACACGCACTCAGACACATGCACACAAACACATATGCACGTATGAAATCACGCAGTTATATCCACACCCCTGCTTGCAATACCTCTGTGGGGCAACAGTGGCTGTGAATTGAGAACAACACCCTGCTCCACTCCACACTTTGTTTGCCTCTAACAATGTCCAAGCGCTTTCCAAGACAAATCCAGGAAGTTGACCTTTTCGGAAGTTTAAATCTGGATCAAACCCGATCTGTTCCGCCTCCTCCCTCATCGCTTGAACAGCTCGGTCATCTCACAGGGAGAAAGAAAGAAAAAAATATAGAAAGAGAGGAAAAAGGGAATAAAATCCATTGAATCCTTTGATTGTGTTTAAAGCAGAGTCAACTTCAGTGCTGTGATGTAGTGTTGAGGGAACAAGTGTGACAGGAGAGGAAATAGCAGTTTTTAAGCATTGTGTTGCACTGTGCGGAGCAGTTGGTCTCTTTTAAGACGGTGTTACAACGCCTTGTTGCCTTGTAATGTCATGTAAGGTGTGAACGTCGCAGTTATGTTGTGAAGAGCTGCTCCTCTCACCCCGGGCCTCTCTCTAGACGAGCAATGTGTTTACAACACTTGCACAGTGGAAGGATTCTGAACATAGATTCAACCTGACACTCTGGAACACTAATGAACACAGATTCAACCTGACACTCTGAAACACTAACATCCACGCACACACACACACACACACACACACACACACACACACACACACACACACACACACACACACACACACACACACACACACACACACACGCACACACGCACGCACGCACGCACGCACACATACACGTCTGTACTGAGACAATAGCTGCCAGCTCATCATCTTACAGTACACAAAGGAACAACTAGTCCCTTGTGTAACCCCATGACTCTCACTGTTGCCAAACAGAAACATTACAATGGCAGAGCAACTTCTGGACTTTCTGTTCAATAACTCACAGCCTTAAAATGGGTTTCTAGTGGGGATTTCTCAGAGCTATTGGCCTGGTAGATCTTCCTGTGTGAGTGAGTCTCTTCAGTCCCAGAGAGAGGGGGGCCAGGGGGAATGGGCTGGGGAGGAGGGCGATATAAACAGGGGCAGGACTTTACAGAACACCCAACATCCCCACATCAGTTTCAGCATGGCTCAGATGCGTTGGGGCTGTTCGGGCATAGCAGCACAGTTTAAATAATGGAGGTAAAAAACATCAAAACAGAAGCTCCAGGTGTCCTCCTCATCCATTACTATCTCTCCCCCCTCATCCCCACAGTCAGGAGTGGCTCCCCCACCGCCCCCGGCCTGACACACGTACGCACCGACATACACACACACAGCCAACTCCCTAGTGGGAGTAGGTCTCAACATGAATATTGCATCCGGCAGGCAGAACTCAGGGAGAAAGTGGGTCTGGAAAGTGACTTAGTTAGTCAGACTCTGGCCCATTTGGGACACAGCAGGGGTGAGGAACGGGAGAAGAGGGTGAGGAGGGGGAGGGGGAGAGGAGGAATGAGATGGCGCTGAGAGGGGAGGGCATGTAGGTAGACAGAGGTGAGGGTATTAGGGGCATATTGTGAGACCACCTGTCACTACTGTCTCTCTCGTCCATATTTCTCTCTCTTGCCCCTCCACTCTCTGCCTCTCTATAATAAATAAACAATTCTGTGCTTGTTCCCCTTGCCTCTACAGTACATCGTTTTCTACCCAATACTAACGACTGGCATGATTACATCACTCAGCCTGTGCTCCTGCTCCGCCGAGCGAAACATTCACAGTGCTTTAGCTTTAGCTGGCTGAATTCCTTCTGTGCCGCTGCTCCCTCTACATGAGAGCACTGAGGCCTCTGTGTCTGCACACTCTGGCCCCGCTGTGTGTGATATTTTGTGAGTGTATATATGTGTGTTTTGCATGGAGCTCGGCACCACAGGGCGAGTGGGCACAGTCAAGGCTGGTTTAAGTGGGAAACATAAAAGGAACCAACAGTATGACACTGTGACACCACTCTGTGTTCAACATTGCTTACTTTGAGTAGAGTGTGAACCGTACAGGAGTTAAAGGGTTAACTCCCTTCAGTGTTTTCTCCAAGGAGCTCTGCCACAAAGGAGCTGGACTACCAAAACCAGGACAAACCCCATAGCACAACTCCAAAGATAAAAGGATTGTCTTCAAATCGGTAGCTATACAGTGTGATTCTTTGCATGCTTGTGTGTGTGTGTGTGTGTGTGTGTGTGTGTGTGTGTGTGTGTGTGTGTGTGTGTGTGTGTGTGTGTGTGTGTGTGTGTGTGTGTGTGTGTGTGTGTGTGTGTGTGTGTGTGTGTGTGTGTGTGTGTATGCGTGTGTGTGTGTACTACAGACAGGTGTGAGGTCCCAGTACACATCAGGAGAGGAGAGGGTTTCGCAGGATATTCAGGGCATTCGGAATATCGCGTTGATGTTTCGTGGGTTCCGTTAATCCCGGGTTCTTAGAGAGGAACACAGCTGGGATGGGATACAGGGATGTTTTTCACTTTTACACAACAAAGTGAAACAAACCCCACTCACCAACCCCACACACCAACCCACACATACTGTTGATAACTCCAGTCACTAACACAGACAAAGAAACACACATGCATGAAACACGCCAGTACACACACACACACACACACACACACACACACACACACACACACACACACACACACACACACACACACACACACACACACACACACACACACACACACACACACACACACACACAAACCCTTAACAGTCTTTTCGGGCACACCGGTGGAACATAAACACTTTCTACACCTAGACATTCACACAGAGTAATCCTTCACAGGAAGCGTTAAAGACAGTTTAACCCCTGCCCTCTTGGTACCAATAGTTAGAGGGTGAACAGAGATTTGAACATGGGGAACAGAACAAACAATCTCCTTCACAGCCATGCAGCCCCCAGACAGACTCACCTCTACTCAACCAAATGTAAACAGTACCATGCACGGCTGTTGCTGCTTTGGCTCTGTCCCAAATAGCACCCTATTTCTACAGTAGTAAGGACGTTTGGCCAGAGCCATGCTATACTGAACAAAAATATAAACGCAACATGAGCAATTTCAACGATTTTACTGAGTTATAGTTCATAAGGAAATCAGTCAATTGAAAAAAATTCATTAGGCCCTAATCTATGCATTTCACATGACTGGGAGCCATGGGAGCCATGGGGGCCAGACCCATCCACTGGGGAGCCAGGCCCAGCCAATCAGAATGAGTTTTTCCCCACAAAAGGGATTTATTACAGACAGAAATACTCCTCAGTTTCATCAGCTGTCTAGGTGGTTGGTCTCAGGTGAAGAAGCTGGATGTGGAGGTCCTGGGCTGACGTGGTTACATGTGGTCTGCGGTTGTGAGGCCAAATTCTCTAAAACAACGTTGGAGGAGGCTTGTGGTAGAGAAACTAATATTACATTCTGTGGCAACAGCTATGGTGGACATTTCTGCAATCAGCATGCGATTTGCACGGTCCCTCAAAACTTGAGACATCTGTGGCATTGTGTTGTGTAACAAAACTGCACATTTTAGAGTGTCCTTTTATTGTCTCCAGCACAAGGTCCACCTGTGTAATAATCATGCTAATCAGCTTCTTGATATACCACACATGTCAGGTAGATGGATAATCTTGGCAAAGGAGAAATGCTCACCAATAGGAATGTAAAAAAAAAAATGTGCACACAAAATGTTAGAGAGACAAGCTTTTTGTGCATATGGAACATATCTGGGATCTTTTATTTCAGCTCATGAAACATGGGACCAACACTTTACCAACAATTTGTTGCGTATTGGTCATACAACAATCTCAGCTCTGTAGATTTTGAGACAGAATCAATAGACCATTATTCTGGTATTGCCCCTATGTAGCTTGTTTCTGGTCTCAGGTTCAGGAATGGTTACAAAATCACAACAGGCACTTCAAATTAACCTTAAAAATAGTAGTGTTGGGAATCTTTAGCTCACTATCTTTGGATAATATACGATTAGAAATTTTAAAAAATTATGTAAAACATCATAGCACAATTGAAAAATATATGGTACATGGAAACCAAACATGTTGATAAATGGGATTCGCTGAGAGTGGCTGAGATGGTTAGGATTAAAGAGCTTATGTTCGGTAATACATTGTTGTTATGTGACTGCTTGCAGTTGAAGTCGGAAGTTTACATTCACATTAGCCAAATACGTTAAAATTAAGTTTTTCACAATTCCTGATATTTAATCCCAGAAAGAAATTCCCTGTTTTAGGTCAGTTAGGATCACCACTTTATTTTAAGAATGTGAAATGTCAGAATAACAGTAGAGATAATTATTTATTTCAGCTTTTATTTCTTTCATTATATTCCCAGTGGGTCAGAAGTTTACATACACTCAATTAGTATTTGGTAGCATTGCCTTTAAATTGTTTAACTTTGGGTAAAACGTTAAATGTAGCCTTCCACAAGCTTCCCACAATAAGTTGGGTGAATTTTGGCCCATTCCTCCTGACAGAGCTGGTGTAACTGAGTCAGGTTTGTAGGTCTCCTTAATCACACACACTTTTTCAGTTATGCCCACACATTTTCTATGGGATTGAGGTCAGGGGTTTGTGATGGCCACTCCAATAACTTGACTTTGTTGTCCTTAAGCAATTTTGCCACAACTTTGGAAGTATGCTTGGGTCATTGTCCATTTGGAAGACCCATTTGCCACCAATCTTTAACTTTATGACTGATGTCTTGAGATGTTGCTTCAATATATCCACGTAATTTTCCTCCCTCATGATTCTACCCTCTATTGTCCTCTCTTCTCCCTCTATTTTGTGAAGCGCACCATTCCCTCCTGCAGCAAAGCACCCCCACATGATGCTGCCACCCCCGTGCTTCACGTTTGGGATGGTGTTCTTCGGCTTGCAAGGCTCCGCTTTTTTCCTCCAAACATAATGAAGAACATTATGGCTGAACAGTTCTATTTTTGTTTCATCAGACCAGAGGACATTTCTCCAAAAAGTACAATCGTTGTCCCCATGTGCAGTTGCAAACCGTAGTCTGGCTTTTTTATGGCGGTTTTGGAGCAGTGGCTTTTTCCTTGCTATATAAGACTTGTTTTTACTGTGGATATAGATACTTTTGTACCTGTTTCCTCCAGCATCTTCACAAGGTCCTTTGCTGTTGTTCTGGGATTGATTTGCACTTTTCACACCAAAGCACATTCATCTCTAGGAGACAGCACGCGCATCCTTCCTGAGCGGTTTGACAGCTGCATGGTCCCATGGTGTTTATACTTGGGTACTATTGTTTGTACAGATGAACGTGGTACCGTTTGGAAATTGCTTCCAAGGATGAACCAGACGTGTGGGTTTCCAATTGTTTTTCTGAGGTCTTGGCTGATTTCTTTTGATTTTCCCATGATGTCAAGCAAAGAGGCACTGAGTTCGAAGGTAGGCCTTAAAATACATCCACAGGTACACCTCCAATTGACTCAAATTATGTTAATTAGCCTATCAGAAGCTTCTAAAGCCATGACATAATTTTCTGGAATTTTCCAAGCTGTTTAAAGACACAGTCAACTTAGTGTATGTGAAACTCTGACCCACTGGAATTGTGATACAGTGAATTATAATTGAAGTAATCTGTCAGTAAACAATATTTGGAAAAATTACTTGTGACATGCACAAAGTAGATGTCCTAACCGACTTGCCAAAACTAGTTTGTTAACAATAAATTTGTTGTGTTTGAGTTCTAATGACTCCAACCTAAGTGTATGTAAACCTCCGACTTCAACTGTATATAAAAGTACCATGTATCTAAAATATGTATGCAAAATATATATGGAAGATATATATGGAAAATAATATAAAAATAATGAATAATGATATTATGATATATATTATGATATATTATAATGATATTATTATTCAATATAGATGAATAGGCCTAAACTACAAGAATGTTTCATTTCACTAAAGCAACGTTTCCCTGGGAACCCCATGCCGTGCAGGTTTTGGCTTTTTGCCCTAACACTACACAGCTGATTCAAATTATCAAAGCTTGATGATTAGCTGATTATTTGAAGCTGCTGTGTAGTGCTCGGGAAAAAACTAAAATGTCCACCTCTTGGGGTCCCTAGGACCGAGTCTGTTCCCTTTAGTGCAGGGTTTCCAATGAGTAAGATGGCGCCGATAGACATGGTCGCCTGGTTCCTGCATCCTAAGCGAATTTGCAGTATTTTTATTATTTGTCACTTTATTAGCTCCAAAGTTTTTTTGCATTATTACATACAGCTGACAAGAACTTTTGGAAATTAGAGCGATGGTAACTCACCAGTATTTCAACCAGAATTATGACTTTCCTGAATTGGATCTTTTGTTCGTACCCCCCAAGGCAATTCCAGTTATCCCAGAGGCTGCTCCAAGATGCCGCCAGCCAAGAAGAGTTCTTCGGAGTGGACTTTTAGTATGACTCAGGAGGCGAGCATACCATCCACCACTTCCGAGTATATTACTTGCTTATGTTCAGTCCCTGGACAATAAAGTAGACGAGCTCAGGGTGAGGATCTCCTTCCAGAGAGACATCAGGGACTGTAACAACTCTGTTTCACGGAATCATGGCTCTCTCCAGATATACTGTCCCCATCCATACAGCCAGCTCGGTTCTCAGTACCTCTCTCTCTCTCTCTCTCTCTCTCTCTCATATATATAGTTGGTGATTTATTTAGAATTCAAGGGACGCTTAACCATCATGGCTATCACAGCATTCTGCAGCGATACGCAATCCCATCTGGTTTGCGCTTACAGGGACTATCATTTGTTTTTCAACAGGCCAACGACCTAACACACCTCCAGGCTGTGTAAGGGCTATTTGACCAAGAAGGAGAGTGATGGAGTGCTGCACCAGATGACCTGGAACTCAATCACCCGAACTCAACCCAAGTGAGATGGTTTAGAATGAGTTGGACCACAGAGTGAAGGGAAAGCAGCCAACAAGTTTTCAGCATATGTGGGAACTCCTTTAAGACTGTTGAAAAAGCATTCCAGATGAAACTGGTTGAGAGAATGCCAAGAGTGTGCAAAGCTGTCATCAAGGCAAAGGGTGGCTTCTTTGAAGAATCTCAAATATAAAATATATTTTGATTTATTTAACACTTTTTTTGCTCACTACATGATTCCATATGTGTTATTTCATAGTGCTGATGTCGTCACTATTATTCCACAATATTACTGCACTGTTGGAGCAAGGAATACAAGCATTTTGCTACATTGCAATAACACAGGCTAAATATGTGTATGCAACCAATACAATTTGATTTGATTAGTGAATTGAATTCTACCGCGGTAGCTCAACATACTCACTTTAAATCCAATAACAGACAATATAGATTTTATCCAGTTGCTTTGACACCCGTGGACAAAGAAAATCGAATGAAAATTGAGAAGGCAGGGGATCAACCCAGATGCGAGTCAGTGATCGATGAAGAGGTGGTGTAACATGAACAAGATTAAATGGATCATAGTATGATCATCAACCCATGGGCAGGCTTTTACGAGCCATGCTGGATGTTCATCCATGTTTGTTCACGTGATGTATGATTTGCGAGTGTGTGTGTGTGTATCTTTGTGCCCACCTGCATGTATGTGTGTATACTGTATGTTTGAGTTTGATTGTGTTAGTTAGTTTATCAATGCGTATCTGTGTGCGCACCAGTTCATGTTTGCTGGGCCTCAACACAAAGAGATAACGTGAATAATAGTGATGTGCGGGTTGACTCAGTCCCCATGGTTGTATCCCCCGGGCAGATGTGTTTAGGGTCATTGTGTGACTGAAGGGCGGGCGAGTGGCTTTAAAAAAAGTATAAATGTATAAAATGTATAATTATTGTATAATTTATATAGGGTACATTTTTTTGTAGGCTATCTGGTATTAGTGCGTAAACCAAAGCTTTAGGGCTTAACTGTAGGCCAAATAGCATACACAGCCAATCACCAAATAATGCTTTTGGGAAAGGGCAGAAAAGTTTACGTCAATCCACTGAGACGTCTTCTAGCCATCGTTAATACACTTTTCATTTTCCATTTGTTTTTTCTTGTTTTTCTACACACCTGGTTTTCATTTCCCTCGTTAATTGTTGTGTATTTAACCCATGTCTTTGTGTGGAATTGTTTGTTGTAAGTGCTTGTGCACATGTTTTCTGGTGCGCGTCGGGTTTTGTACCCATGTTGGTTATTTCTTTATGCCGTTGGTTTTGCAATTAACCTTTTTGGGATAGGGGGCAGCATTTTCACTTTTGGATGAATAGCGTGCCCAGAGTGAACTGCCTCCTACTCTGTCCCAGATGCTAATATATGCATATTATTATTAGTATTGGAAAGAAAACACTCTGAAGTTTCTAAAACTGTTTGAATCCAACCAGGAAGTGGGACATCTGAGGTATGGATGAGGTTGCACTTCCTAGGGCTTCCACTAGATGTCAACCGTATTTAGAAACTGGTTTGAGGATTCTACTATAAAGGAGGGGTTCATGTGACCTGGTCTGTCTCAGTGGTCTGGCAGAGAGCCTTGGTCTCATGACGCGCACTCCAGACAGTGCGCACTCCAGACAGAGTTACTTCTCGTTCCAGTGACTTTCTGAAGACAAAGGAATTCTCCGGTTGGAACATTATTGATGTTTTATGTTAAAAACATCCTAAAGATTGATTCCATACAGCGTTTGACATGTTTCTAAAGGACTGTAACGGAACTGTTCGAGTTTTTGTCTGGATGAAGTGCCTGCGCCTCATGAAGATGGATTACTGGGCTGAACACGCTAACAACAAGTGGCTATTTGGACATAAATGATTGAATTGTATGGAACAAATCAGTCATTTATTGTCGAACTGGGATTCTTGGGAGTGCTTTCTGATGAAGATCATCAAAGGTAAGTGAATATTTATGGTGTTGTTTCTAACTTTGTTGATTCCAAAATGGAGGATATTCCTCTGGCTGTTTTGGGTTCTGAGCGCCGTTCTCAGATTATGCTTTTTCCGTTAACTTTTTTTGAAATCTGACACAGCGGTTGCATTAAGGAGAAGTCTATCTTTAATTCTGTGAAAAACACTTGTCTCTTTTATCTGTCACGACTCCCGCCAAAGTCGGCTCCCCTGCCTGTTCGGGTGGTGCTCGGCGGTCGTCGTCACCGGCCTACTAGCCGCCACAATCCCTTTTTCTTTTCGGTTAATTTTGTCTCATTTGTTACACCTGTTCCTATTTTGTGTGTGCTTGATTTGCTTCCCTATTTAGCATGTGGAACCTGCCCCTTTGTTGTGCGGGATTATTTTGATGTTCACGTTTTGGTGTTGTTTGTGCTCTGGACCATGTTACCCGTTGTTTTGGGTTGGTCAGTGTTTGCGCCCTGCGCATTTACTTTTGGTGCCGCATGAAATTTGCATCTTGCCCCTGGACCTCTCTGCTCTCTGCGCCTGATTCCTCTCTACACACCTCGCCAGCCATGACAGAATCCCGCACCTGTACAATGGAATCAGCAGGAGCCGTGCGCATTCCCTCTGAATATGCTGATTTGGCTATCGCCTTCTGTAAGAAGAAGGCGACCCAATTACCACCCCATTGTCGAGGGGACTGCGCGATAAACCTCCTGGAGAACGCTGCACTTCCTAGGAGTCACGTGTACCCATTGTCCCAGGAGGAGACAGTGGCTATGGAGACATATGTCACTGAATCTCTGGGGCAGTGGTACATTAGGCCCTCCACGTCACCCGTCTCCTCATGCTTCTTTTTTGTGAAGAAGAAGGAGGGAGGTCTGCGTCCGTGCATTGATTATAGAGATCTAAATTCAATCACAGTGTGGTTTAGTTACCTACAACCTCTCATCGCTACGGCGGTGGAATCATTTCACGGGGAGCGTTTCTTCACAAAACTGGACCTGTGGAGTGCTTACAACCTGGTGCGTATCCGGGAGGGAGACGAGTGGAAGACGGCTTTTAGTACTACCTCAGGGCATTATGAGTACCTCGTCATGCCGCACGGGTTGATGAATGCTCCATCAGTCTTCCAAGCCTTTGTAGATGAGATTTTCAGGCACCTGCACAGGCAGGGTGTAGTGGTGTATATTGATGACATTCTGATATAGACACGCACCGAGCATGTGTCCCTAGTGCGCAGGGTGCTTGGTCATCTGTTGGAGCATGACCTGTACCTCAAGGCAGAGAAATGCCTGTACTTCCAACAGTCCGTCTCCTTCCTAGGGTAACGCATTTCCGCCTCAGGGGTGGAAATGGAGAGTGACCGCATTTCAGCTGTGTGTAATTGGCCGACTCCCACCACGGTAAAGGAGGTGCAGCGGTTTCTAGGGTTTGACAATTACTACCGGAGGTTTATCCGGGGTTTTGGTCAGGTAGCAGCTCCCATTACCTCACTGCTGAAGGGGGAACCGGTACGTTTGCAGTGGTCGGCTGAGGCGGACAGGGCTTTTCATCACCTGAGGGCTCTGTTTACCTCGGCTCCCGTGCTGGCTCATCCGGATCCCTCTTTGGCGTTCATAGTGGAGGTGGACGCGTCCGAGGCTGGGATAGGAGACTCTCTCAGCACTCGGGTACGCCACCAAAGCTCCGCCCCTGTGCCGTCTTCTCAAGGAAGCTCAGCCCGGCGGAGAGAAACTATGACGTGGGAGACCGGGAGCTGTTGGCTGTCGTCAATGATTTAAAGGCGTGGGGACATTGGCTTGAGGGGGCTAAACACCCCTTTCTCATCTGGACTGACCACCGCAATCTGGAGTACATCCAGGCGGCGAGGAGACTGAACCCTTGCCAGGCAAGGTGGGCCATGTTTTTCACCCGTTTTGTTTTCACCCTTTCCTACAGACCAGGTTCCCAGAACTCTAAGGCAGATGCACAGTCCCGGCTGTATGACACAGAGGAGTGGCCCGTGGTTCCCACCCCCATAATCCCGGCTTCCTGCCTGGTGGCGCCAGTAGTGTGGAAGCTGGACGCAGACATTGAGCAGGTGCTACGAGCAGAGCCCACTCCCCTCCAGTGTTCCGCAGGGCGTCTGTACATTCCGTCTGCTGTCCCTGAGCGGCTGATCTATTGGGCTCATACGTCACCTTCCTCTGATCATCCAGGCATTGGTCGGGCGTTCGTGCCCTGGGCAGAGATGGCCCAGAACTCGCTCCACCACTCCTCCACTAACCTCTCCCCCTTCCAGTGCGTACTGGGGTATCAGCCGGCTCCTTGGCATCAGAGTCAGACCGAGGCTCCTGCGGTGGACGACTGGTTCCGGCGCACGGAGGAGACATGGGACGCCGCTCATGTTCACCTTCAGCACCCCGTGCTGCGCCAGAAAGCCAGCACAGACCATCCAGCCACCCCCCCCCCCCACCACCACCACCACTATTGGTTAAAGCCTGTAAGTAAGCATTTCACTGTAAGGTCTACCTACAGCTGTTGTATTCGGCAAGGGAACTGCAGTCTACTGTTTTGAGTTAAATGGAAACTGAAATCTGGACCCTGACTGTAGGTCTACAACCTCTCACATAGCCTTAATTATAGCTCCTGCATAACTAAGCATTTCTTGCAGTAAAATTATACACCAAACGTAAGTCAAATTTGGACTTAGGAAAGGATAATGATTTCTTTCTTTCTGCATCTTGAGAGAATGCAATGCTCAGTTAGATACCATCTGTAGAGGTGCTGTCTTCATCATAAAAGCATCACAAAAGCTGATAGTATTTCAATCACGTGAAATATGCATCGAAGCCAAACTGACATCTTATCAGAAACATGTTGGGTGGTTTTCACAGCTTTCTTTTTCCTTACAACTGGTCAAACTGATGTCATTTAGACATTTTGCTTCATTGTATTTTCTCCCCAGTCCCTAAACGTCTTTGCTCCGCGAAAGATGACAGAGAAACTTTACAGATGTCAACTAGATTGAAGCAATAATTCTAGCGATCTATTACATTATTCTGTTGACCAGGGTTTTGTTAGTCTTCTAGGGCATCATATAATGACATGACAGAACAGAAGCGGCATGTATCTAATTATAGGCAAGTTGACTAACAAATAGCCTCCACCAAAATGTCGGGAATTACAAGCAGAAACATATCTAAACCAGGCACACAAAATAAGTCCTGCAACCCCTGTCCAAAAAAAAACATTTTTCAGTCATTGACTGTAGCTTATAGGGCATTGTATTTATTTGCGGTTAGGGTTGGGCATCTAGTTGGGCGGTTGCGGGGGTGCAGGTGAACAAACTGCTTACCAGCGCACCACTAGTGCCTAAGACGTGAACATCACCCACCCCACTAAAGAATGGCTGCTGAGTGAAGAGGCCTCTCCCTGAAGTAGCCCCTAGACCCCCCCCCCCGTCGCTCCCTGTGACTGTCTAGTTGAAACACATGCGCTCCACTGAGTTCACACACAATCCCACACAAACACACCCAGACACCCACATTCTGGAAGCCCTTATAGTAGATACAAGCCCACAGCCATACACAGTATTGCCCTAAGCAAATAACGCATGCAGAAACTTTATCTGATGCTTTATGACTTTTATCTAAATGCTTTGTGCACAGAGCCATGCTATTTCCTCTCGTATTCAAATGCAGTCTCTGGATGCTTCATGTTAGTTGAGTAAGCTATCTGATGTAGCAATGCAGAGTACACTGAAGTCACTGGAGCAGCAAGTGGAACAAAGCAGACAGTCACAAGCTGGTGAATAACAGGAAAACTATAGACAAAGAGAGTCGGAGAGGACAAATACCAACTTACTGGTAAAATAGTGTTGTCAATGTTGTTATGCTCTAATTGCTCTTTGATGTGGGAAGCAGGTGGCGGGTGTAGGCAGATTCATGGAGCTTGAACAGAAAAGTGCACAGCGTGCATGTGTGTTGCTATATTGTGCATACATCAGCTGCGTCTGTGGATCAATAAACCCTCATGCCACACCAAACTTCTCACACTTTAATGGGTTCAAAGGTTAAACACCTGTCATAGAGGAAGCAACCTTGGGTCCGAGACTGATGACAAGCCGTCTGTCCACTTGCCTGGTTTATTCTCTGGAAATATAATGGAGCCTTTAGAGACATCTGGGACTTTTTTTCTTTTCACTGTAGGACTCTAATATTACAACCTTATGATATATCATGTTGTTTGAATTAACGTACTATAACCAGTAATCCTGGACTGCTATCTTTGTTTGGTTTCTCACCCTACAGAACTGAGACACGCCTTCTTCTGTGTTCACTATCAACATTTAAACGTTATCAGTGTTAAATGGCCATGCCGTTTTGTGGTTGACCAAGACCGATCAATGCCCTTCCCACCATAACACAAAGACTCCTTCTTTTTGTTTTAATAAAGCGTTAGTGCAGATTTTCCACGCTTTAGAGCTTACTGTGCCTCATAAGTAAACGCCACATGCACGCACACACACTAACCCACACTCAGTTCCTTCCTCTCTCTTTCTCTCTGTTCCTCTCCTCAGCGTCATGAGTGTCGAAGTGTATTGCTCTGGCTGGGCTTTACATCTAAAACATCATGTCCAGACTAATATTATCAGAGCGCAACACCCGAAACCAGCGTTAGGGGAGACAGGAGCACTGGACCATCATCTTGGTAGGGAAGCAGTGATGGAAAGAAACCAGGACATCATTGGCTAGGAAAAAAGTAAATAAATCTTGAATGTTTCAATGCTCTACTTAATGAATGAAAACAAATCGAACAAGAAATCCCTAACTCCACTGGACCTGTTTGACTGAATGTAACTATCCATACAGGAAAGCGCATGGAGAACAATTCTACCCATACACTAGACATAAGGAAATGAAGTGAGGGAGAAGTGCTGTTGAGTGGTTGCGCTGAGGTGACCACAGACGGCCAGAGCAGAGCATCAGTATGTAACTGACTGGACAGGCAGGTGCAGCCAGATGTTGAAAGAGGTTCTGTGCATGTTTACATTCCAACGGCTGAGGTAAAGCTCGGAGCCCGTGCCACTCACCCCGCTGGCCGCATCTGCCCATGTATCTGTGAGAATCTAGAAACCCAGTGTAAATAGACAGAGCAAACACAACTTGAGCCAACCTGGGCCATCTTGAGCAAAATTTGTCAGACTTCCAAAGTCAACACAGAACACGGTCGACCAAACATCGAAAACAAGGCAATAGCAGAAAAGACTGTACAAACACTCCTGTTTCTTGATCCAGTTGTCACCGAAGTCATAAAATAAAAATAATAGAAATCATATTTCTTTCTATTTATTTTGAAAAAAATTACACTGGAACCTCTAAAGCAGTCATTTTACTCTACAATGCACCTTACAGGATGCTGCTCTATGTACATAGTCATGGAACACTGGTCACTATAAATGTTTACATAATGTTTTATCCACTTCATATGTATGTACTGTATTCTAGTCAAAGCCTATCCTATTTAAATATTTCTGCACATATACTATTTAGATATACTAGATATTCAATCCATATACCGTCCACATTGTCTATAAATCCCATCACATATATACTAAACAAAAATATAATCGTATAGTGTTGGTCCCATGTTTCATGAGCTGAAATAAAATATCCCAGAAATGTTCCATATGCACAAAAAGCTTATCTCTCTCACATTTTGTGCACAAATTTGTTTAGATCCCTGTTTGTGAGCATTTCTCCTTTGCCAAGACAATCCATCGACATAACAGGTATCAAGAATCTGATTAAACAGCATGATCATTACACAATAAAAGGCCACTCTAAAATGTGCAGTTTGTCACACAACACAATGCCACAGATATCTCATGTTTTGAGGGAGAGTGCAAACGCCTCTGTCGTTTTAGAGAATTTACCAGTACGCCCAACCGGTCTCACAACCGCATACCACGTACGTGTATGTCGTCGTGTGGGTGTGCGGTTTGCTGTTCAACGTTGTGAACAGAGTTCCCAATGGTGGTGGTGGTGGGGTTATGGTATGGGCAGGCATAAGCTATGGACAACGAACACAATTGCATTTTATCAATGGCCATTTGAATGCACAGAGATACCATGGTGTGATCCTTACGCCCATTGTCATGGCATTCATCCGCCTCCATCACCTCATGTTCAGTATGATAATGCACAGCCCCATGTCACAAGGATCTGTACATAATTCCAGGAATCTAAAAAAATGTCCCAGTTCTTCCATGGCCTGTATTCTCACCAGACATGTCACTCATTGAGCCAGTTTGAGATGCTCTGGATGGACCACGTACGGCAGCATGTTCCAGTTCCCGCAAATATCCATCAACTTTGGACAGCCGTTGAAGAGGAGTGGGACAACATTCCTCAGGCCACAGTCAACAGCCTGATCAACTCCATGTGAAGGAGATGTGTCGTGCTACATGAGGTAAACGGTGGTCACACCAGATACTGACTGGTTTTCAGATTCACGCCCCTAATAGTGAATAATAGTGAAGACATCAAAACTATGACATAACACATATGGAATCATGTAGTAAGCAAGAAAGTGTTAAACAAATCTAAATATATTTTATTCTTGATTGTTCAAAATAGCCACCCTTAGCCTTGACAGGTTTGTACACTCTTGGCATTCTCTCAACCAGCTTCATGAGGAATGCTTTTTCAACAGTCTTGAAGAAGTTCCCACACATGCTGAGCACTTGTTGGCTAATTTTCCTTCACTCTGCGGTCCAACTCATCCCAAACCATTTCAATTGGGTTGAGGTTGGGTGATTGTGGAGGCCAGGTCATCTGATGCAGCACTCCATCACTCTCCTTCTTGGTCAAACAGCCCTTACACAGCCTGGAGGGGTGTTGGGTCATTGTCTTGTTGAATAACAAATGATAGTCCCATTAAGCGCAAACCAGGTGGGATGGCGTATCGCTTGAGAATGCTGTGGTAGCCATGATGGTTAGGTGTGCCTTGAATTCTGAATAAATTACAGACAGTATCACCAGCAAAGCACACCGTCACACCTCCTCCTCCATGCTTCAGGGTGGGAACCACACATGCAGAGATAATCCAATCACCAACTCCGCATCTCACAAAGACATGGCGGTTGGAACCAAAAATCTTAAATTTGGACTTAAATCTTAAATCAGACCAAAAGACAGATTTCCACCAGTATAATGTCCATTGCTCATGTTTCTTGGCCCGAGCAAGACTCTTCTTCTTATTGACGTCTTGTGGTTTCTTTACAGCAATTCAACCATGAAGGCCTGATTCACGCAGTCTCCTCTGAACAGTTGATGTTGAGATGTGTCTGTTACTTGAACTCTGGGAAGTATTTATTTGGGCTGCAATCTGAGGTGCAGTTAACTCTAATAAACTTATCCTCTACAGCAAAGGTAACTCTGGGTCTTCCTTTCCTGTGGCGGTCCTCATGAGAGCCAGTTTCATCATAGCACTTGATGGTTTTTGCGACTGCACTTGAAGAAACTTTCAACATTCTTGACATTTTCTGAATTGACTGACCTTCATGTCTTAAAGTAATGATGGACTCTTTATGGACTTTCTATTTGCTTATTTGAGCTGTTCTTGCCGTAATATGGACTTGGTCTTATACCAAATAGGGCTATCTTCTGTATACCACCCCTACCTTGTCACAACACAACTGATTGGCTCAAACGCATTGAGGAAAGAAATTCCACAAATAAACTTTTAGCAAGGCAGACCTGTTAATTGAAATGCATTCCAGGTAACTACGAGTGTGCAATCTGTCAGCAAGGCAAAGGGTGGTCAATCTAAAATATAACATTTATTTTGATTTGTTAAACACTTTTTTGCTGACTACATGATTCCATATGTGTTAATTCATAGTTTTGATGTCTTCACTATTAGTCTACAATGTAGAAAATAGTAGAAAAAAGAAAAAACCCTTGCAGTGCGTCCAAACTTTTGGCTGGTACAGTATATATAATTTGTGTGTGTGTGTGTGTGTGTGTGTGTGTGTGTGTGTGTGTGTGTGTGTGTGTGTGTGTGTGTGTGTGTGTGTGTGTGTGTGTGTGTGTGTGTGTGTGTGTGTGTGTGTTCAAAAGATTGGGGTCACTTAGAATTCTTGTTTTTGAAAGAAAAGCAAAAAATTTTATCCATTAAAATAACATCGATTTGATCAGAAATACAGAGTAGACATTGTTAATGTTGTAAATGACTATTGTAGCTGGAAACGGATGATTCTTAATGGAATATCTCCATAGACTATTAATAGCATAGCCTTCATTTCTCAGAACAAGAATAGACTGACTAGTTGGACAAAAAAATAGTTTTTCTTTCAAAAACAAGGACATTTCTATGTGACCCCAAACACACACACATACACACACAAACACACACACTGTACATACATACAGTACATTCAGAAAGTATTCAACCCCTTGAATTTTTCCACATTTTGTTACGGCCCAGCCTTATTCTAAAATGTATTACATTTCATTTTTACTCAATCTACACACCCTATATTGACAAAATGATAACAGGTTTTTCAAAATTTTACAAAACAGAAATAGCTTATTTAGATAAGTATTCAGACCTTAATTTGTTTTTAGCTTGTGCATTCTGTTTCAATTTGTGTTTATTGTGGATCCCCATTAGCTGCTGCGAAAGGCAGCAGCTACTCTCTCTGGGGTCCAGCAAAATTAAGGCAGTTTATACAATTTTAAAAACATTACAATACATTCACAGATTTCACAGATTTCAATTGATCATCCTTGAGATGTTTCTACAACTTGATTAGAGTCCACCTGTGGTAAATTCAATTGATTGGACATGAGTTTGAAAGGCACACTCCTGTCTATATAAAGGTTGCCAGAGCAAAAATCAAGCCATGAGGACAAAGGAATTGTCCATAGATCTCCGGGACAGGATTGTGTCGAGGCACAGATCTGGAGAAAGGTACCAAAACATTTCTGCAGCATTGAAGGTCCCTGAGAACACAGTGGCCTCCATCATTCTTAAATTTGGAAGTTTGGACCACCATGACTGTCACGCCTTGGTCTTAGTATTTTGTGTTTTAGTTTATTAGTTAGTCAGACCAGGGTGTGACATGGGTTTATTATGTATTGTAGTTTCGTATTGGGGTTTGTAGTAGTTGGGATTGTAGCTGAAGGGGTGTGTGTGTTTAATAGGTTTTCAGTTCTCAATCAGAGTCAGGTGATTCTCGTTGTCTCTGATTGGGAACCGTATTTTGTAGCCTGGTTTTCGCTTTGCATTTCGTGGGTGATTGTTCCTGTCTCTGTGTTAGTTTCACCAGTCAGGCTGTAATAGGTTTCACGTTCCGTTTGTTGTTTTGTATTTATTAGTTGTTCATGTATAGTTCGTTTGTTTGTCTTCACTAATAAATATGAGTAACCTACACGCTGCATTTCAGTCCGACTCTCCTTCGACAAAAGAAGAACGTCGTTACAGAATCACCCAACACACACGGACCGAGCAGCGTGTCAACAGGCAGGTGCAGCCCAAAGAGGAGCCGCGTATTAAGGATTTCTGGACATGGGAGGAAATCCTTGACGGAAGAGGACCCTGGGCTAAACCAGAGGAGTGTAGCCGCCCAAAGGTGCAGCAGGCGAAGAGGAAACAGGAGCTGGAAGGAAAAGGACCCCGGGCTCAGCCTGGTGAATATCGCCGCCCTAAGGAGGAACTAGAAGCGGCTGAAGCGGAGAGGCGCTGGTATGAGGAGGCAGCACGGCGACGTGGATGGAAACAGGAGCAGCCCACAATGGAATACAGTATGGATATAACGACGTGGGAAGAAATTGACAGGTGGGCGGCCGACCCAGAGAGAGTGCCGGAGCCCGCCTGGGAAGTGCGAAGAGGGCTATAGAAGAATGGAGTCGAAAAGAAAGACACGGCGGCGCAGAGCGAAACCCGAAAAGCAGCCCCAAAAATTTCTTGGGGGGGCTATCAGGGGGAGATGGCTGAGTCAGGAGACAGACCTGAGCCAACTCTCCCTGTTTATTGTGAAGAGCCAAGGAGGAGGCCAGGACCAGTGTTGGAGGTGAGCGAAGCAGAGACTGTGAAGGAGTTAATGGGGAAATTGGAGGAGAGTTTAATGAGGGAGTTGCTAGTTTGGTGCTTTAGGTACAATATTCGTCCGACGGAGCGTGTCGGGGATTTAATGGCACCTGGGTCAGCACTCCATACTAGTCCTGAGGTGCGTGTTAGTCGGCTGGTGAAAAGTGTGCCAGCCTCACGCACTAAGCCTCCTGTGTACCTACCTAGCCTTGCACGTCCTGTGCCAGTCCTGCATTCAGGCTCTCCAGTACACCTTCACGGTCCAGTCCATCCTGTGCCACCTTCACACACCATCGTCCGGTAGTAACCAGGCTTCCTGTGCCTGTCCTTTATCCAGTACCACCTCCACACCCCAGCCCTCCAGTAGCAGCTCCCCGCACTAGGCTTCCTGTGCGTGTCCTCGGCCAAATACCACCAGTGCCAGCACCACGCATCAGGCCTTCAGTGCGCCTCACCTGTTCAGCACAGCCAGCGCTTTCTCCCTCTCCTGCGCTGTCGGAGTCTCCCACCTGTTCAGCGGTTCTAGAGCCTTCCTCCTCTACAGCGCTGCCGGAGCCTCCTGCCTGTATAGAGCAGCCTGAGCTGCCAGTCTACATGGAGCAGCCAGAGCTGTCAGTCTGCATAGAGCAGCCAGAGCTGCCAGTCTGCATGGAGCAGCTAGTCTCCATAGAGCAGCCAGAGCTGCCAGTCTGCATGAAGCAGCCAGAGCTGCCAGTCTGCAAGGAGTTGCCAGTCTGCATGGAGTTGCCAGTCTGCAAGGAGTTGCCAGTCTGCATGGAGCTGCCAGTCTGCATGGAGCTGCCAGTCGGTATAGAGCAGCCAGAGCTGTCAGTCTGCATGAAGCAGCCAGAGCTGCCAGTCTGCAAGGAGTTGCCAGTCTGCATGGAGTTGCCAGTCTGCATGGAGTTGCCAGTCTGCAAGGAATTGCCAGTCTGCATGGAGTTGCCAGTCTGCATGGAGTTGCCAGTCTGCATGGAGTTGCCAGTCTGCAAGGAGCTGCCAGTCTGCAAGGAGCCGCCAGAGCTGTCAATCTGCATGGAGCAGCCAGAGCCGCCAGTCAGCATGGAGCAGCCAGAGCCGCCAGTCAGTATGGAGCAGCCAGAGCCGCCAGTCAGCCAGACTCTTCCAGATCTGCCAGTCAGCCAGACTCTTCCAGATCTGCCAGTCAGCCAGACTCTTCCAGATCTGCCAGTCGGTCAGACTCTTCCAGATCTGCCAGTCAACCAGACTCTTCCAGATCTGCCAGTCAGCCAGACTCTTCCAGATCTGCCAGTCAACCAGACTCTTCCAGATCTGCCAGTCAGCCAGACTCTTCCAGATCTGCCAGTCAGCCAGACTCTTCCAGATCTGCCAGTCAGCCAGACTCTTCCAGATCCGCCAGACAGCCAGACTCTTCCAGATCCGCCAGTCAACCAGACTCTTCCAGATCTGCCAGTCAGCCAGACTCTTCCAGATCCGCCAGACAGCCAGACTCTTCCAGATCTGCCAGTCAGCCAGACTCTTCCAGATCTGCCAGTCAGCCAGACTCTTCCAGATCTGCCAGTCAACCAGACTCTTCCAGATCTGCCAGTCAACCAGACTCTTCCAGATCTGCCAGTCAACCAGACTCTTCCAGATCTGCCAGTCAACCAGACTCTTCCAGATCTGCTAGTCAGCCAGGATCTGCCAGTCAGCCAAGATCCGCCAGTCAGCCAGGATCCTAGTCAGCCAGGATCCGCCAGTCGGCCAGGATCTGCCAGTCAGCCAAGATCTGCCAGTCAGCCAGGATCTGCCAGATCTGCAGTCAGCCAGGATCCGCCAGTCGGCCAGGATCTGCCAGTCAGCCAGGATCCGCCAGTCAGCCAGGATCTGCCGGATTCAACTGCCTGGCTGGGCTTCATCTCAGTACTGGGCATCTTCTCAGTACTGGGCTTCTTCTCAGTACTGGGCTTCTTCTCAGTAAAGTCCCGAGCTGCCCCTCAAGCTGCCCCTCAGTTTGCCCCTCAGTCCCGAGCTGCCCAGTCCCGAGCTGCCCCTCAGTCACGAGCTGCTCCTCTGTTATGTAGGGTTCTGGGTGAGGACTATTCGGCCATGGTCGGCGGTGAGGGTGGATTATCCCAGGATGCGAAGGGGAGGAATAATGACATTTATGAAGTGGGGTCCACGTCCCGAGCCGGAACCGCCACCATGGACAGACGCCCACCCGGACCCTCCCTATGGTTTTTGAGGTGCGTTCGGGAGTCCGCACCTTAGGGGGGGGTTCTGTCACGCCTTGGTCTTAGTATTTTGTGTTTTAGTTTATTAGTTAGTCAGACCAGGGTGTGACATGGGTTTATTATGTATTGTAGTTTCGTATTGGGGTTTGTAGTAGTTGGGATTGTAGCTGATTAGGGGTGTGTGTGTTTAATAGGTTTGGCTGCCTGAGGCGGTTCTCAATCAGAGTCAGGTGATTCTCGTTGTCTCTGATTGGGAACCGTATTTAGGTAGCCTGGTTTTCGCTTTGCATTTCGTGGGTGATTGTTCCTGTCTCTGTGTTAGTTTCACCAGTCAGGCTGTAATAGTTTCACGTTCCGTTTGTTGTTTTGTATTTATTAGTTGTTCATGTATAGTTTGTTTGTTTGTCTTCACTAATAAATATGAGTAACCTACACGCTGCATTTCGGTCCGACTCTCCTTCGACAAAGAAGAACGTCGTTACAATGACTCTCCTTAGAGCTGGCCGCCCGGCCAAACTGAGCAATTGGGGTAGAAGGACCTTGGTCAGGGAGTTGAACAAGAACCCAATGTCACACTGACAGACCTCCAGAGTTCCTCTGTGGAGATGGGAGAACCTTCCAGAAGGACAAGATCTCTGCAGCACTCCACCAATCAGGCCTTCATGGTAGAGCGGCCAAATGGAAGCCACTCCTCAGTAAAGTTTGCCAAAAGGCACCTAAAGACTCCCAGACCATCAAAAACAGATTCTGTGGCCTGATGAAACCAATATTGAACTCTTTGGCCTTAATGCCAAGCGCCATGTCTGGAGAAAACCTGGCACCATTAATATGGTGAAGCATGGTGGTGGCAGCATCATGCTGTGGGGATGTGTTTCAGCGGCAGGGACTGGGAGACTAGTCAGGATTGAGGAAAAGATGAATGGAGCAAAGTACAGAGATATCTTGATGAAAACCTGCTCCAGAGAGCTCAGCACCTCAGACTGGGTCGAAGGTTCAACTTCCAACAGGACAACGAGCCTAAGCACACAGCCAAGACAACGTAGGAGTGGCTTCGGGACAAGTCTGAATGTCCTTGAGTGGCCCAGCCAGAGCCCAGACTTGAACTTGATCAAACATCTCTGAGACCTGAAAATAACAGTGCAGTGACACGACCCTTCCAACCTGACAGAGACACGCCCCATCCAACCTGACAGAGCTTGAGAGGATCTGCAGAGAATAATGGGAGAAACTCCCCAAATACAGGTGATCCAAGCTTGTGGCATCATACCCAAGAAGATTCGAGGCTGTAATTGCTGCCACAGGTGCATCAATAAACTACTGAGTAAAAGGTCTGAATACTTAAGTAAATGTGATATTTCTGGTTTAGAAATTTTAGCAAATGTACTACAAATAAAAACTGAAATATCACATTTACTGAGTAAAGGGTCTGAAAACTTGTGTAAATGTGACATCAGTGACATCATTTTTTTCTTTTCATTGTGGGGTATTATGTGTAAATTGATGGGAGGAAAAAAATATGCAATACATTTTAGAATAAGGCTGTAATGTAACAAAATGTGTTAAAAGGGAAGTGGTCTGAGTACTTTCTGCACTGTATATCCTACACTAACATACTAACATACTAATGAAAATGCTTTTGTTATTTGAAATACAGTAAAAATAGTATTAATTTTACCAAGGCCTTCATAAACACAACCAAATGAATCTTTTTGCAAAAACATATATGACATTTAATAATTACACTGTTAGATGAAAGTTGCAGTCAGGATGAAGCTTGAAGAATGTTCTGTCGAGGCCCAGCGGTTCTAGTGGTAACAGATATATAGAGAGGAGGACAGTTCATCCAATTCATATTTCCATACTTTTTCAACAGTGGGATAAAACCAAAACAATGAAATTAGGCACTTCACATTCCCGTACTGTTCCAAGTGGAAAGTATGTCCACTTTATCAAAGTTCCCATTTGAAAAACAATGATTTATATGCTTTCAACTATCCAAGTAACATTAACAGTGTTCCTCTATCACAGCCCATTGCAGAGTTGCTCAACAGGGAACCAGTACCTGATGCATATAGTGAGTGACAGCTCAAGTCTGTCCAACAGCACAACACTACCTCCCCTTTCCTTCTTTTCTCTTCCCGTGTCTCTCTCACTCCTTCCCGGTGGCTGTGGGCTACAGACAGGGGAACAGGGTGTAACACCGTCCCTCCCTTTCCCCTAGTAACACTGCTCCTAGTCAGCAAATGCAACCTCCCACGTGCTCATCAGCAAGGTAGCAAAGAGATAAGCAAACACTAGAAGAAACTCAACAGGATGCACCTTGCCAGAAAATAACTGACAGCATGAAGCACTAACAACCTGGCTCCTTTAAGACAGGGAGGCACAAAGGGGTGGGGAGGTGGGGGGTGGGGGGGGGGGGGGTAACTGTAGCCATAGAGGGTTAGCTGTGTTGCGCTACACTACCTCCTTAGAATTCCCAGAGCCCAGTTACATCAGCGCAGCCAGCAGGAGCAAGTGCAGAAAAAAGACAGAGAGAAAGCAAGGAAGAGGGAGAGAGAGAGGCAGCAAAGAGAAAAGTAGGGCAAGCCACTGTACCTCACACAGATGCAGGTCCTGAGCGTGTGTATGTCTGTCAGGGAAGCAGGTGCTGTCCCAGGGTACTGACCCAGTAGCGCTGCTGGAGGAGGGGGCACTGCTCTGGGCTGGGTAATCAGTCACACATCACCATGCACTTCCCATCTCTTGTCTGTCCTCTGTCCTTTTTCTGCTCTGCTCTGTTTTACTCTTACTCTGCTCCTCTCTCTCTCTCTCTCTCTCTCTCTCTCTCTCTCTCTCTCTCTCTCTCTCTCCCTCTCTCTCTCGCTAGCTGCCTGACAGACTGACTGACCACCCTCTCAGATGTCACGGAGAACGAGAAAAAAGCACTAATATAGACACAGAGAAACGAGGAGGGAAAGGGGAGGGGGAGTTTCAAATTAAGAAAAAAAGAAATCCCTCTCTCCAAAGTTAAATTTCTCCCTCTCCCTCTCTAGCTTGCTCACAGAGTTCTCAGTGAACCAACAGCGGTGTGGAGTCGTGGTTGAATCAGGACAGCCCTAGCCATCTGTTGAAACATGCCTGCCTCTTTGCTTTACTCACTCACAGAGAGGGAGAGAGAGAGAAGGGAGGGAGGACAAGGGAGGAGGGGGAAGTGAATAGGGAGAGGGCTGTACTGCCTTCCTGTGCCCAATCTGAAAACAGAACACTTTCCCTTGGTGAGGCAGGCGGAGCCAGAGAAATGGAGAGAAGGAGAGAGAGCAGAGAAGCTGAAAAAGATAAGTAGAGAGACATAGGGGGAGGTGGGACAGAGACGGAGACAAAACAAGAGAAAGAAGGAAGTAAATGAATGAGGAAAAAGGGACAAGTTTATCAGTGAGAAGTGGAGTGAGTGGAGGGAGGGAAAGAAAGGGAACAGGAGCACATTTTATGAGAGGTGGGGGTGAAATGGAGAGCTTGGCTCAGATCCTCTGCATTCATGGGTATTCATGTGGCTGGTACGATTTGGGCTTAATGGCCTGTGTAAGCCAATAGAGGACAGAGAGAGGGGAAAGGAGGAACAGGGGTGCAATGTTACACCGTAAAACTATAGCACAGACAGACAGAGATCTGCAATTACTCCCCTACACCAAGGACACATAAACACAAACACTTGTTTCACACACAGATACACAAAACTAAAACATTCAGATACACAGACTGACAAACACACCCAAACACTAGACTATGCAGTAGAAATAAACACCGAAAGGAAACAAATAAACTCAAGAGAAAGTCACACTGAAGATGGGCCAAAAATATTTTCAATTTTGGGAAGCTCTTGGGATATGGCCAAATTTCACTGGTCAGGGACGGCCAGGAGCACCAGATAGTGCTTGTGTGTACAAATTCAAATTCGTTTTATTTGTCACATGGTAGACTTAACCATGAAACGCTTGCTTACAAGCCCATCCCAACAATGCAGATTAAAAATAATACTAATTGTGTACAAGCAAATGTGTACGCGTCCACATTTTACCATCCTCTGTAATCCTGTTCGTCAAGTCTCTCTCTCTCCATTGCTTTCTCTCCCAATCTCGCTCTACTAAAAAATGACTTTACAGGCTCTCTCCATCTGGTCTTTCTGATGGCTGGCCTTTAAGACCCTCCCTCCCTCCCTCCCCACCCTGTAAAACTACCATGGGAAAAGTCCTGGCCAGCTGCTTTGACAGACAGATCTAGCCTAAAGGACATTGCCCTTACTTTATACAGACTAGTGTGTGAGAGGGAAAGAGAGTTTGAGTCAGTATGAATGAGCCTGTCAGTGGCTCTACTGTACTTTGCACTGCAGGTCTCTGTATGACTCTCTGGGTTTCAGGCAGTGCTAAGGCTTGCTGTAGAAAGGAGTGTTCAGTTGTCAGGGGAGGGAAAGAGAACAGAAACACTATGCAATAAGCCAGTTGTAGCAGTAGCTTACAACCAGCAGCTTGTAGATGAAGGTTAAACACAATGGCGTGGAGATATTTTTTACTGTGCTCAACCTACTCACAGATACAGTGATATAATAAGTACGAGGGAAGTTAGAGATACTAACTTTTTTGGTTTATCTGACTTCACTCTGGATCCAAAACACTGTAGGTTTTGGATCCTTCACTCTGGATCCAAAACCTGCAGTGCCTGCCTGCCACCCAATCGTCTCCCTCCCAGTGTGCAGAGCAGGCATGGTTGCCTATCAATTCAGTTTCAGAGTTCAGAGCCTTCTGGCCTTGCTAGACAACTCTGCCGTCACTGACTGACAACATCCCCTCGTATCATCAGGCGGGGCTGAAAACACACACCTAACATTTGAGTCGAGTGCATCCATTAGTATCTCCACAAACCTCTCTACTGATCTGATCTGCCAGTTTACATCTATCAGCATTGTTCAGTGCAACATCCCCAGGTGCAGAATGGTAGGTTCTTTACTGTGGAGCTACAGTGTCAGGAAAAGGTTCGAGATCTCAATCAATCACCTGCAATGCGTCTGGGAGGTGATGAATGTCTTTGTTCTCCACTCAGGGCTAATTCATTTCCACAGACACAAGCACACGAAACGCCAAAGTGCACTAGATTCATTGTGAACAGCCCTCAATCCATTTGCAAAGCCTCCCTGTTTATTCCTGGTTTATAATATCATGTTGTGAGCATGTGATCACAGAGGCGCTGCTGTGGATTTGTTTCACTATCCAGCTGTAATGTGTGAAATCCACCCACAAAAACCATTACCAGCCCATAAAACAAGCCCTTCTCCTCTCCCCTCCCCAACCAGCAGCTACTTCCCTCCCTTCCTCCCATGTCGGCCTGTTTTACCCCACTTTCCCTCCTAAAAGCCCAGATTAAGCAATTAAGCCTCCAAATAACATCCCGTCCTATGTCTGCTCATTAAAGTGTTGCAACACCCGACTGTGCAGAGAAAACAACTCCACAAAGGATGCACCATTACAGTATAGTGCAGTACAGGGGAGGGCTGTCTCTCTGAACATACCTGCTCTGGCGATTACTGCTGCTAATTATTATCTGCTCTAAAAGAAACTGTTTCTCCATTTATGGCTGAGCATGATAACAAGACTTAGTGTTTGCCCAGTGTAGTTGCACAGCAAATGCAGTTGTAATGTTTGACCCCACAAATAGAAACAGCCGTGCATGATTTCTGTGGTTAGTAAGTAGAGAGGAGGGGGTGCTGATACATTTATGGCTGGGCTGCTGTCTTGTGTTTATAATCAATACAGATTTCCTGTTTCAGTGTAAGCTATTATAGGGTCCTATGAAATCTGGTGTATTTTTTCCCAAATTCAGTTTTGTTTTTCCAGGTTTCAGTTTATTCAGATTTTTTCACTCAAAATCACACTTTTAATTGAAAAACTAAATGTGATGTTTTAAGTCCACAACAATTCTTTACCACATCAGGTAATCACTTTCGAGGTGTATAAAACAAATGTAGAAATGGTCATTTTTGGGTGTAGCTATCCTAATTCAACTGAACACTAGCAAGAGACTTGTTTGGTTAGGAAGGATTGCTAGATAAATCACCACTGGATTGATGCAAATAATCATATCATGATACCAGGTTAGGCACTAGCTATGGAACCCTGACCTGTTCACCGGGCGTGCTACCTGTCCCAGACCTGCTGTTTTCAACTCTCTAGAGACAGCAGGAGTGGTAGAGATACTCTTAATGATCGGCTATGAAAAGCCAACTGACATTTACTCCTGAGGTGCTGACCTGTTGCATCCTCGACAACTTCTGTGAATATTATTATTTGACCATGCTGGTCATTTATGAACATTTGAACATCTTGGCCATGTTCTGTTAGAATCTCCACACGGCACAGCCAGATGAGGACTGGCCACCCCTCATAGCCTGGTTCCTCTCTAGGTTTCTTCCTAGGTTTTGTCATTTCTAGGGAGTTTTTCCTAGCAACCGTGCTTCTACACCTGCATTGCTAGCTGTTTGAGGTTTTTCATTGCTTGCTGTTTGGGCTGGGTTTCTGTAAAGCACTTTGAGATATCAGCTGATGTAAGAAGGGCTATATAAATACATTTGATTTGATCATTATTACTGTCGTCATGGTTTTGGAATAAGAAATATATATTATATAATCAAAAATATTTAATGTGTATATGAGTCTTTTATTATGGAACTGAAATACAGATTTTATGTTGGGACTCTTACTATACGCATAAATTCACGTGAGAGATGTGTGAGTGACAGAGAAGTGAAGTGATGGAGATTTAACTTGTTGTGCCACAAGTTTGTGCTGCTGCTACTTGGACGGATTAAACTATAGAAAATAATTTGTGTATAACCTGACTCTTTATCATCGAACCCATGGGCCCTTCTGAGAAGGTGATAGATAAATGAGTTGAATAATTAGGGTTACATTATCATCATCGCTAACAACTGCACAAAGTGGTAGACTCACGCAAACACAAAGGGAGCATTCCTGTGTTGACTATTCAGAACATTTAAGAAAAATACGAACCAATGATGGATTTTGTTCATGTCTTATGATAATCTCGGCCATATAAAGATCAATACATTTAGGTGATTTCCTACTAAGTTCAAAACATTTTGAAACATTGTTGAATTCCGTTTTAATGTCTGGATTTCAAATCAAAAATCAAATCTTATTTGTCACATACATGTTAATGTGAGTGTAGCGAAATGCTTGTGCTTCTAGTTCTGACAGTGCAGTTATATCTATTAAGCAATCTAACAAATTCACAACTTCCTTATACACATAAATGTAAAGGGATGGAATAAGAATATGTACATATGAATATATGGATGAGCAACGGCCGTGCAGCATTGGCAAGATGCAATAGATGGTATGTCATACAGTATATACTGTACATGTGATATGAGTAATGTAGAATATGTAAAGTGACTAGTGATACCTTTATTAAATCCATTTATTAAAGTGGCCAGTGATTTGGGTCTGTATGTTGGTAGCATCCTCTCTATGTTAACAATGACTGTACATATCATTACACAAGGCGAGACCCAGATGCAGACACAGGAGGCAGATGGTTGGAGTCTTACAATATTTATTCATCCAATAGGGGAAGGCAAAAGAATGGTTATGGACAGGCAAAAGGTTCAAAACCAGTTCAGAGTCCAAAAGGTACCAAAGGGCAGGCAGACTCAAGGTCAGGTAAGGCAGGATGATCAGGCAGGCGGGAAAGAAGTCCAGAGTCAGGCAGGGGTCAAAACCGTGAGGACAATCAAAAAGAGAATAGCAAAAGGAGTACGGGAAAACAAGCTGGTGGACTTGACTAACATACAAGACGAACTGGCACAGAGAGACAGGAAACACAGGGTTAAATACACTGGGGGAAATAAACAACACCTGGAGGGGGTGGAGACAATCTCAGGAACAGGTGAAACAGATCAGGGTGTGACAGTTTAACAGTCTGATGGCCTTGAGATAGAAGCTGTTTTTCAGTCTCTATATCCCAGCTATGATGCACCTGCACTGACCTCACCTTCTGGATGATAGAGGGGTGAACAGACAGTGGCTCGGGTGGTTGTTGTCCTTGATGGTCTTTTTGGCCTTCCTGTGACATCGGGTGCTGTAGGTTTCCTGGAGGGCAGGTAGTTTGCCCCCGATAATGCATTGTGCAGACCGTACTACCCTCTGGAGAGCCTTGCAGTTTAGGTTGGTGCAGTTGCCGTACCAGGCAGTGATTCAGCCCGACAGGATGCTCTCGATTGTGCATCTGCAAAAGTTTGTTCTTCTTCAGCCTTCTTCACCACGCTGTCTGTGTGGGTGGACCAGTTTGTCCGTGATGTGTACGCCAAGGAACTTAAAACTTCCCACCTTCTCCACTACTGTCCCATCGATGTGGATAGACGGTGCTCCCTTTGCCATTTCCTGAAGTCCACGATCATCTCCTTTGTTTTGTTGACGTTGTGTGAGAGGTTGTTTTCCTAACACCATACTCCGAGTGCCCTCACGTCCTCCCTGTAGGATTTCTCCTCGTTGTTGGTAATCAAGCCCACTACTGTTGTGTCGTATGCAAACTTGATGATTGAGTTGGAGGCGTGTCATGGGTGAACAGGGAATACAGGAGGGGGGCTGAGCACGCACCCAGTGTTGAGGTTCAGCAAAGTGAAGATGTTGTTTCCTACCTTCCCCACCTGGGGGCGGCATGTCAGAAAGTCCAGGACCCAATTGCACAGGGCGGGGTTGAGACCCAGGGCCTCATGCTTAATGGTGAGCTTGGATGGTACTATGGTGTTGAATGCTGAGCTGTAGTCAATGAACAGCAGTGGGGAAAACAAGTAATTGATACACTGCCGATTTTGCAGGTTTTCCTACTTACAAAGCATCTCGAGGTCTGTAATTTTTATCATAGGTACACTTCCACTGTGAGAGACGGAATCTTAAACAAAAATCCAGAAAATCACATTGTATGATTTTAAAGTAATTAAGTTGCATTTTATTGCATGACATACTGTAAGTATTTGATCACCTACCAACCAGTAACAATTCTCTCTCACAGACCTGTTAGTTTTTTTAAGAAGCCCTCCTGTTCTCCACTCATTACCTGTATTAACTGCACCTGTTTGAACTCGTTACCTGTATAAAAGACACCTACAGGACAATAGGCAAGCAGCTTGGTGAGAAGGCAACAACTGTTGGCACAATTATTAGAAAATGGAAGAAGTTCAAGATGACTCTGTCTGGGGCCCCATGCAAGATCTCACCTCGTGGGGCATCAATGATCATGAGGAAGGTGAGGGATCAGAACTACATGGCAGGACCTGGTCAATGACCTGAAGAGAGCTGGGACCACAGTCTCAAAGAAAACCATTAGTAACACACTACACCGTCATGGGATTAAAATCCTGCAGCACACGCTATTATCCTCAAAGCGGGCAAAGAAGACGTTTCGCTTGTTTGGAAGCAAGACGTCGGTGCCTGTGACGTGGCTGGTTTTCTTTTTGTAGTCCGTAATTGCCTGTAGATCCTACCACATACGTCTCGTGTCTGGGCTGTTGAATTGCGACTCCATTTTGTCCCTATACTGACATTTTGCTTGTTTGATTGCCTTGCGGAGGGAATAACTACACTGTTTATATTCGGCCATATTCCCGATCTCTTTACATGGTTGAATGCGGTGGTTCGCATTTTCAGTTTTTCTAGTTGGGGAAGGTTGTAATAGTCACAGTGGGTACAACAACTTGAATGAACTTCCTAATAAACTCACTCACCGAGTCAGCGTATAAATCGATGTTATTGTCTGAGGCTTCCCGGAACATTTTCCAGTCCACGTGATCAAAACAATCTTGAAAAACAATATTTTGTGATTCTGTCATGATCTGATTTTATTCAGGCCATACTATTACTTTAATCCACTGCTAAATTAGCCTGGTATCCTACAGAGGCCTAAGAGATCGGGGGGGGGGCACCAGAGGACCCTGCACCAGACAAAACCTACTGGCCACACTGACTGACCTTTCCAGACCCCCACTCCACCATGGCTAACACTACACGCTGAACAGCCCCTCCCTCCCTCTGACCCCCACCCCCTAACCCTCACAGCCCCCTCCCTGGGCAGATGGCCCTCTAGGAGGGGTGCAGGCTGGGGTCTGAGGGGGTGGCCCATTGACAGTGCAGTGGAGCAGAACGGACGGCAGTGCTCACCATCCAACATTCAGCCCTCATTTATCCACTCATTCTCTCCTTAACACCCAGTATGCTCTCCCACCCACTCTTTCTGGCTCTGCTCAGGTCTCTCTGCTCTGTTTTACCTGCTCTGATCTCTGCTCTCCCTCCATTTCATCATATTAATAAGTGACGGGAGGCGTGGGAGAGAAGTGCGAGGGGAGGCAGCCTGCTCCACACTAATGGGAGTATAATAAGAATAAATGGCATTTAACAGAGCTAAACAATGCAAGCTTGTGGGTCAACAGCAGAGTCCTGGGAAAACAGGCAGGCTGGAGAAGATGGGGATACATATAGTGAATGCACAATGAGGCGTTTTCATCACAGAATAAATCAGCAGAGAGAAGAGGTGCACAAAACATGTAGTTCTCCTTTATCACAAGGCTCTGCAGTATCGCGATATGCAGTATAATGAAAACACGAAGCAGACCAAAATATTGTGTGCTATAGCTTGGAAAATAAATGCATGTGACTCTGAATGAGGGCTGATTAAATCCTTTGTGTTTTGTTTCTTTGCCACGACACTATCAAGTATTACGATACTGGCATCGTCCTCACCCTCCAGCACCGATCCAATACATTGAGATTCTGAGAGCATGCTTATTTGAGAGCGCAATTTTTTTTCAGTGAGCTATGTTTCGATATGCATCGTAAAGCCCTTAGGCCCCTCCTGCTCCCTTAACCTCCATTACAGCAGAGTAATAATACAATAACACCCTCCTGCAGTAATCCACAGATTAACAAACATCAACACATCACAATCCAGGAAAAGAGCACAAACTCAGTATGACAGCTTGCACGCCCTCAATGAGCTTATAGAATGGCTCACTTTATGGCATGTAATGACCCCTATCATGCCTTTACAGCTAGCTACTCCACTGCTCGGTCTGAAAGCTGAGGGAGCGGAATATGGCAAGGCCTCAGCGGCAGACAGAAGGATCAATCAACACAAAAGTAAAAGAGTAGGAGGAGAGGAGGAGACCAGTAATAGTGCCAAGCATCTGTTCTGTAGTATGTGCGTCACAGACAGTCTGCATCCCACACTCAGCTACTGATCAAGTAACAGAAGAGAGATAACGTCCCAAATAGGAAGTGACTGTTGGTTCCGTTTAAGAAACATACTGTACATAGAGCACCTTCAGAAAGTACTGAGGCAGAGTTGCAAAGAAAAAGACATATCTCAGACTGGTCAATAAAAGAAAAGATTAAGATTGGCAAAATAACACAGACACTGGACAGAGGAACCCTGCCTAGAAGGCCAGCATCCCGGTGTCGCCTTTTCACTGTTGACGTTGAGAGTTGTGTTTTACTATTTAATGAAGATGCCAGTTGAGGACTTGTGAGGCATCTGTTTCTCAAACTAGACACCCTAATGTACTTGTGCTCTTGCTCAGTTGTGCACCGGGGCCTCCCACTCCTCTTTCTATTCTGGTTAGTGCTGTTCTGTGATGGAACTTGTACACAGCGTTGTATGAATTCTTCAGTTTCTTGGTAATTTCTAGCATGGAATAGCCTTCATTTCTCATAAAAATAATAAACTGACTAGTTTCAGAGGAAAGGTATTTGTTTCTGGCCATTTTGAGCCTGTAATCGAACCCACAAATGCTGATGCTCCAGATACTCAACTAGTCTAAAGAAGGCCAGTTTCATTGCTTCTTTAATCAGAACAACAGTTTTCAGCTGTGCTAACATGATAGCAAAAGGGTTTTCTAATGATCAATTAGTCTTTTTAAGATTATAAACTTGTGTCATTGTAACACAGGTGTGATGGTTGCTGATAATGGGCCTCTGTACGCCTGTATGCTTATTCCATAAAAATCAGTTTCCAGCTACAATAGTCATTTACAACATTAACAGTGTCTACACTGTATTTCTGATCAATTTTATGTTATTTTAGAGGACAAAATGTACTTTTCTTTCAAAAACAAGGACATTTCTATGTGACCCCACACCTTTGAACGGCATATATATATATATATATATATATATATATATATATATATATATATATATATATATATATATATATATATATATATATATACTGTATATGCTACTGCTTGACAAGTCGACTAATTGGGGTAAACCCTAAAAAGGGGTTGAATACTTTTAATTTTTTATTAAATTGTTTTTAAAAAATCTAGAAACATAATTCCACTTTGACAATTTGGGGTATTGTGTGGAGCCAGTGACTAAAAATCTCAGTTTAATACATTTTTAATTTAGGCTGTAAAACAACAAAATGTGGAAAAAGTCAAGGGGTGTGAATACTTTCTGAAGGTTTGTCTGGGTTAAGTTTAAGAGAGTTTATTGTTGAGTTCTCTTTATTCTGTATTTCCAGGAACTGATCCAGCAAACGTTTCCACATTGGCATTTTAGGCAAGGTGTGGGCTGGCCCGTGTTAGGCAAGGCATGGGCTGGCCCTGGTTAGGCTTGTTGTGGGCTGGCCCGTGTTAGGCAAGGTGTGGGCTGACCCGTGTTAAGCAAGGTGTGGGCTGGTCAGTGTTAGGCAAGGTGTGGGCTGGCCCGTGTTAGGCAAGGTGCGGGCTGACCCGTGTTAGGCTTGGTTTGGGCTGACCCGTGTTAGGCTTGGTTTGGGCTGGCCCGTGTTAGGCAAGGTGTGGGCTGGACCGTATTAGGCAAGGTGTGGGCTGGACCGTATTAGGCAAGGTGTGGGCTGGACCGTGTTAGGCAAGGTGCGGGCTGACCCGTGTTAAGCTTGGTTTGGGCTGGCCCGTGTTAGGCAAGGTGTGGGCTGGTCAGTGTTAGGCAAGGTGTGGGCTGGACCGTGTTAAGCAAGGTGTGGGCTGACCCGTGTTAGGCTTGGTTTGGGCTGACCCGTGTTAGGCTTGGTTTGGGCTGGCCCGTGTTAGGCAAGGTGTGGGCTGGACCGTATTAGGCAAGGTGTGGGCTGGACCGTGTTAGGTTTGGTGTGGGCTGGCCTGTGTTGGGCTGGTGTAGGCTTGTTGTGGGCTACCCCATGTCGAGCTGGTGTTGTCTTGGTGTGGACTAACCTGAGTTGGGCTTGTTATGGGCTAGCCAGTGTCAGGCTGGTGTGGGATTGGTGTGGCTTTGTCTAGGCTAGCCCCTGCCCACCAAATCCCCACATGGGGCCAATGGGGTCATGTCTGCTGGGGAGTGATAACCACTCCCATATTGTAGGCAACATTAAAAGCTGAGTGATGCAGAACTATTTCCGTTTTCAGTCATAGTGATCATCCTTGGACAAACACAGCATCATTAGAGCTGCAAGAAAAGGGGGAAACAGGGAAGAGGAGGAGGAGGAGAAGTTTACATATATAAAGGGAGGGGGAGGAGTGTAGGAGGAGAAGATGAAGGAGGAGGAGAGATGGAGACATGTGGGAACAGTTAAATCCATCTCTGCAGAGAGGGAAAGAGAGAAAAGAGAGAAAGAGTGTGCGCGAGAGAGAGGTTCAGTGATATTGCACCAGCTATTGAGTCATGTCACAGGAAATGTCATTGCAGTAGTCAATCTGTGAGATTAGCCTGCAGGGTTGGATCCTGCTCCCCAAACAGGCCGTTACATCTTCCTCCCTGGGTTCTCACCAACACCCACATACGGTATCTCATATACCCATTACACGCTGCTGGGTCATGTCTGCACGTTTGACTGCTGAGCCTGCAAAATCACTGCCACACACATACTGTACTGTACCAGTAAGACAAGTTAAGCTATACATTAAGCTCCTATACAGTACATTCCACGGGGACTGATTGGACCATATGTGCTTGAGCTTCAATGTCACTAAAGAAAAATGCATTATAACTCACATTTACAGAGACAAAACACTGGGATGAAAACACAGTTAGAAATGCAACGAATGTTCCAGCATCTAATTTTTCTTCCACATGTTTAGTTTGTAACTTCTCTGCTCCAAAGCTGATGTGTCCCACCGGGATGCTTTTGGTGGATAATGTTATGTAATTGGTAAGGCATCTCCAACATTCTGCACCTTCTTTGTGCTTGATAATTACAAATCATGCATTGGCACGGCAGAATTCATTTCCAGCTAGAAACATTGGAGGTGAAGGGAAAGTACTGTGCAGTGCTTAGAAACATCCTTAAGTGGATTGAGAGCTTTCGCTAACGAGTCAAGTGGCTTCAAATCACTTCTCTAGTTAACTCCACTCCACAGAGAAGAGGAAGTGAAGAGGATAGGGTAGAAGGAATGAGATTGTATTGATAGATTCTTAAACGTTCTCTCCTCATGTCCACTGAAGAGTGCGGTGTGTTAGCTAGAGTGAGTCTCTCTCTCTGTCTCCCTTCCATTCTCCACTGAGTCAGTGTTCTTTTCTGTAGCCAACTGCAAAGAGAGAGAGGGTGTTTGTGTTACCTCCCGCTGTGCTATTGTCCCGAGATGAGACCCAAATCACCAATGAATTTCCTCCTCACACAGCGAGCACCTCGCGGATGAAACATGTTTCCTTTCACCGGGGAGTGTAAAAGAGTGGCCACTGTGCAAATTAGATTGACCTTATTCCCGTACCCCAACCCTGAGCCCCCCTGGCCTCTACAGACCCCCAAAGCCCTGCCACTGGGGCCTTTCTCTCCTCTTTCTCCTCTCTTGTCCCGCAGCTGCTTTCACTGGAAGGTTGTCCTTTTTGTGCTCATGTCATGTTCCTGAAAGAGAAAGTCACCATCAATCAGACCACCATGCTACTGAAAACACCAACCACATCACCATGGTTACCTATAGGAAGGAAGGGCGAGAGGGATGGGAGGGCCATTACCCATTACAAAAACACAGAGGAATATATTAGAATGGTTTCAATAATGCACGGGGAGGGGAGATGGATGGATGGGAGACGAGGAGAAGAGAGGAGGAGTGTTCAGGGATTTAGTCTGAACTCTTCATTCTAAATCTGTAGAGTGTGGTGGTGTGCATCGATGAGAAAAGTAGATGCGTAGATACACCCTCGTATTGAAATGTCCTTAAATACCTCTGAACACAACTGGCATAGCAGTACACTTCACTCTGCATGCATCCTTCTGTTTGTTTATCGTGAGGAATCATCTCTCCGACTGATGTTAATGTTTTGTTCTTGTAATCTTTTCTTTCCTTGTTTATTTTCTTGTAAATTCTCAATGTTTTAGACAAATGTGGATAAGCAGGCATGATGATGTGCTCTAGTAGCCTCGAGACATCTAACCATAAGCTGCCATGTTATTTTAATTAATAACCACTAATTGGTCCAATTACCTTAAGGGGAGAAACACAGCAGGTCAAACTAAGCCCTTTTGATAATTCACCAATGTGGTTAATAATTTATATACTCATAAAAGTTTATTCCTTTTTTTAAATGGCACCATGCTTGCTCTTCTATTTGCATTTGTCCTAGTAAGTTAAAGTAAAGTGGTGTTTTACTACCACACTACCATTTGTTTGTGTGTGTGTGTGTGTGTGTGTGTGTGTGTGTGTGTGTGTGTGTGTGTGTGTGTGTGTGTGTGTGTGTGTGTGGGGGGGGGGGGGGAGTTCTGCAGGACCTCTGTCCTACAGCTGTTTCATTTGATAATGGTAACAACTCTAATGCAGCTCATGTGCCTCTGAGTCCTGCTCTGGGTCATTCTTACTTGAAAGAGAGCATTGGCACCACACAGACAGACAGCAAAATGGAGCACTGTGGAAATGGTGTAGCTAGTTAAATCGGTGTCTGAAATGAACTCCTAACTTCAAAAAGCATGGCTGTGAAAAATTGATGTGCCTAAAGCCACTGTGATGCGTCTGAGGGTCTACATGCCAAGGCCAAAAACAGACACACTCTCTCACTCATTCAAACAGCATATATCTCACTCTCTCTCGCTCTTCCATCAAGCTCATTACAATTCAATATAACCCAGGGCTCTTCATTTCAACAGATTATTTCCATTACATTGTTGTGACCCTAAGGCAAGTTTCCTTATGAAGTGAAGCTTAATAGACCCGCTGCACAGTAGTGAGTTAATTCAAGGTCTCTACATCACTATTCTAACTGCTACTGCTTAATGAAGAAACTTCCAGAAGTCATATTGATTTCAAAGGCACAATGTCACACAAAACTGAAAAATAGAACCTTGTCGATAGATTACAAAGAAAAGAATCTGTATAGTTCTGAGTGCCCATTTAAAGTTTGAAGACAATTCGGCTCCCAAAACATTTGCCTCACTTTTCCATGTTTCCATCCCCAGTTATGTGATTAAAAAGTCATACCATATAAAATAAAAAAATAAAAAATCATGACAGCTGTGATGGAAACAGTTCAATTTTCAGTCCAGTTTTATACATTCTGACAGAAAATGTGTTTGTTCGACATGGTGGGATATTTTTGTGTCTGTAAAATGTATTGTGTGTGAAATTGTGGTGGAAACGCGTTATTGATATAATAACCATCATATCGAAGTACACTTGGGATCATACAGTTTATTAGGTTACAGATTAAATAAATTATGATGAACGTCACAGGGTGGTGAAAGTCCACGGTGATGAGATTGACGCTCCTTTCCAATAAATATCGAGGGTCTTATTCTGGTGACACGATAATCGAAGATTGGCTACAGTTTGACAAGTAAAAATAATCTTGCTCATTTGTCAATAATAATCTCATCATGTAGTAGGATATACCTACACTGTATCTGCAAACTGTTGGCTAGAGCACAGTTGTCACGCTCGCTATCCTCAAACTCCATGTCATAAATCAACAAGGCGCAGCGTGCATGTAGTTCCACATCTTTTAATGAAAGTGAAACCGGAATAACCAAAAAACAAACAGGTTAACAGCAAAGACCGTGACGCAACTGAGGTGCACACAAACACACACGGAAAAATAATTACCCACAAAACACAGGTGGGAAAAGGCTACCTAAGTAAGGTTCTCAATCAGAGACAACAATTGACAGCTGCCTCTGATTGGGAACCATACCAGGCCAAACACATAGAAATAGAAAACATAGAAAAAACACATAGAATGCCCATCCCAACTCACGCCCTGACCAAACCAAAATAGAGACATAAAAAAGGAACTAAGGTCAGGATGTGACAACAGTAGAGTTGAAAATGCGATGGAAACTTTTTTTATTTGGTACAATGGGAATTTAATCGCAAAAGTGATGTGCACTATGTCATCACGCACAGCTTTTTATCCACAACAAATCAATTTGATGGAAACACATCTCTGCTGGGACATTTATTTATATTCATATGAAAATCTATTGCCAATTGGATGGAAACTCAGCTAAGAAAAACTGTTTTTTTTAAATACAATTTCTGAAGATTAATATTGTATAGGTAAAGAGAGTAGTCTTTATTGACGTTTCATTACAGTGAACCACATTTCAGTTGATCCTTGGTCAAAATAGTAATTATAGCTTCCAGCCTTTAATACCCATTCACACTAGAGACAGTGTTCTAGCATATCATCTTTGTGGCATACGAGAGCAAGATGTCACATTAAAGTATACACACACACACACACACACACACGAAACAACATCATTGAGTTAAATTAACAAAAAAAACTGATGGTGCCAGCAAAGTGCTCCTCGAAAAGTCGTTTAAAAGTAGAGAGGAAATGAAACGGAAGGCTCAATCAATAATGCCACCTGCCATGGCAGCAGGCAGCCAGGCCTCCTGTCGCTGCCAACCCAACATAACGGGACGGACCCAGCAGAGAGTTGCGACTCTGGTAGCACAGGAGTAGCAGAGCCAACCCAAGCAAGCTCTCTGTTTCTCCAACACTGCCTAATTACTGCTGCTGCACCCCGGCCAAACATATTGCAATTATGGGACTCACACACACACACACACACTCACTCTCACACCCACAACCACGCACACACGCACACACACACACACACACACGCACACACACACATGCACACGCACACGCACACGCACACTCATCTCAATGTAGCTTTATTGTTCCACCCTTTATCCTCAGTGGCCCTTTGGACTTGTCTCATTTTATAGGAGACCCAATCTCCAGACCTGCAGTAACGCAAATTATATATACAAATATCACAACAAATCTGCCAATCTTCAATCAAATGCGTGTGAACAGTTGTTTAAGGTCAGTGAGCTCCAATTGTCCCTGGTGTGTCAAACATGTAGCCTAAACATTGGCCCAGCCACATCTCCCAGCTATACACAGATATTCACAGTGACATTTCTTTAGACACAATATTTTCCCAAAACATCCAAAGGTCATCGTTTCCATGAGTCATGAGGCTGCTCGACATCATGTCATCTCTAATGCATCTGGAGCTTCACTTCTTCATTCCACCGGCCAATTTACTTTATAAATCATTTACATGGTGTTTATGAACAGCAGTCACTTTTTTTTACATCCGGCAATCGGCAGGACGCCTCAGGGCAAAGCACATTATTAATTCATGAGGAGTCAAACCTTTCAGAGGATAATCCTTGATACACTGTAGAGTAGAGGGACAAGTTGGCTAGAGGGCTTCACACAGAATGGTTTAGAGCTGGGAGAACCGCTGGGCTGTGCCAAACTTCTAAGAGCTGTCAATCAATCTGTCAATAGCCTACACGCTCTCGGCCCAACAATGCCACTTTTTACCCCTTTTCCTGAACAGTAGTGGCTTCCCCCTTCATTTGGAACATCAAAATCAATATCGCCTTTCCTCCTCCCCATAATATTAGTGGCTGACTTACACTGGGGCCCTCTCATTTAGTCACCCTAATTCTGGTCATCCGACAAGGGTAAAATCTCCAATCACTTTTGAAAGTATTATGATCGACATCATCTACACAACTAACATATTATTTTACCCATTGGTCAAAGATGCATTTTTGATTGGACACCCTAGGTATGGTCTGGGGCGGTGTGTCACAGCATTATCGGACTGAGCTTGTTGTCATTGCAGGCAATCTCAACACTGTGCGTTACAGGGAAGACATCCTCCTCCCTCATCTGGTACCCTTCCTGCAGGCTCATCCTGACATGACCCTCCAGCATGACAATGCCACCAGCCATACTGCTTGTTCTGTGTCTGATTTCCTGCAAGACAGGAAATCAGTGTTCTGCCATGGCCAGTGAAGAGCCCGGATCTCAATCCCATTGAGCATGTCTGGGACCTGTTGGATCGGAGGGTGAGGGCTAGGGCCATTCCCCCCCAAAATATCCGGAAACTTGCAGGTGCCTTGGTGGAAGAGTGGGGTAACATCTCACAGCAAGAACAGGCAAATCTGGTGCAGTCCATGAGGACGAGATGCACTGCAGTACTTAATGCAGCTGGTGGCCACACCAGATACTGACTGTTACTTTTGATTTTGACCCCCCCTTTGTTCAGGGACACATTATTCCATTTATGTTAGTCACATGCCTTCGGAACTTGTTCAGTTTATGTCTCAGTTATTGAATCTTGTTATGTTCATGCACATATTTACACGTTAAGTTTGTTGAAAATAAACACAGTTGACAGTGAGAGGATGTTTATTTTTTTGCTGAGTTTAAATACACACACACACATTTACACATATATATATACACACACACACACACACACACACACACACACACACACACACACACACACACACACACACACACACACACACACATTTACACAGATATATATACACACACACACACACGGGTTTATATATATATATATACATACTGTTACGACTTCGGCCGAAGTCGATGCCTCTCCTTGTTCAGGCGGTGCCTGGTGGTCGACGTCACCAGTCTTCTAGGATTAATTGATCCATTTTTCATTTTCCATTGGTTTTGTCTTGTCTTCCTACACACCTGGTTCCAATCCCATTCATTATCCTGTTGTGTATTTAACACTCTGTTTCCCCTCATGATATTTTCAGAGATTGTTTGTTTGTTCATGATCGTGTAGTTTGTATTGGTGCACTTTGCTTTGATTATGTATTATGGTTTTGGAACTGTGTTTTTAAGTTATTAAACTACTCCATTATACCAAGTTCGATTCTCCTGAGCCTGACTTCCCTGCCACCGATACACATCGATGACACATACAGTTGAAATCAGAAATGTACATACACCTTAGCCAAATACATTTAAACTCAGGTTTTCACAATTCCTGACATTTAATCCAAGTAAAACTTGCCTGTCTTAGGGTAGTTAGGATCACCACTTTATTTTAAGAATGTGAAATGTCAGAATAATAGTAGAGAGAATTATTTATTTCAGCTTTTCTTTCATTCATCACATTCCCAGTGGGTCAGAAGTTTACATATTGTAACGGCGTGCTTCGTTTGTCGAAAGAGAGTCGGACCGAAATGCAGCGTGTTGGTTACTCATGTTTTTAATAGAACAAATGACGATACATGAAATAACAAAAACAACAAAGGTTCCCAATCAGAGACTAAACAGAGAAGGAACAATCACCGAAATGACTCTACGGTTCCCAATTGAGAATCACCTGACTCTGATTGAGAACAGCCAGGCAGCCAAACCTATGTAACACACACCCCTAATCAGCTACAATCCCAATAACTAAAAAACCCCACTAAGAATTACAACAAACAATAAACACATGTCACACCCTGGCCTGACCAACTAATTAACTAAAACACAAAATACTAAGACCAAGGCGTGACAGAACCCCCCCTCCCCTAAGGTGCGGACTCCCGAACGCACCTCAAAACCATAGGGAGGGTCCGGGTGGGCGTCTGTCCATGGTGGCGGTTCCGGCTCGGGACGTGGACCCCACTCCATAAATGTCATAGTTCCTCCCCTTCGCGTCTTGGGATAATCTACCCTCGCCGCTGACCATGGCCGAATAGTCCTCACCCAGAACCCCACTGAACTGAGGAGCAGCTCGTGACTGAGGGGCAGCTCGGGACTGAGGCAGCTCGGGACTGAGGGGCAGCTCGGGACTGAGGGGCAGCTCGGAACTGAGGGGCAGCCCAGTACTGAGAAGAAGCCCAGTACTGAGAAGAAGCCCAGTACTGAGATGAAGCCCAGCCAGGCAGTTAAATCCGGAAGATCCTGGCTGACTATCAGATCTGGCAGATCCTGGCTGACTGGCGGATCCTGGCTGACTGGCGGATCCTGGCTGACTGGCGGATCCTGGCTGACTGGTGGATCCTGGCTGACTGGCAGATCCTGGCCGACTGGCGGATCCTGGCTGACTAGCAGATCTGGCAGATCCTGGCTGACTGGCGGATCCTGGCTGACTGGCAGATCCTGGCCGTCTGGCGGATCCTGGCCGACTAGCAGATCTGGCAGATCCTGGCTGACTGGCGGATCCTGGCTGACTGGCGGATCTGGAAGAGTCTGGTTGACTGGCAGATCTGGAAGAGTCTGGTTGACTGGCAGATCTGGAAGAGTCTGGCTGAATGGCAGATCTGGAAGAGTCTGGCTGACTGGCAGATCTGGAAGAGTCTGGCTGACTGGCAGATCTGGAAGAGTCTGGCTGAATGGCAGATCTGGAAGAGTCTGGCTGACTGGCAGATCTGGAAGAGTCTGGCTGACGGGCAGATCTGGAAGAGTCTGGCTGACTGGCAGATCTGGAAGAATCTGGCTGACTGGCAGATCTGGAAGAATCTGGCTGACTGGCAGATCTGGAAGAGTCTGGCTGACTGGCAGATCTGGAAGAGTCTGGCTGACTGGCAGATCTGGAAGAGTCTGGCTGACTGGCAGATCTGGAAGAGTCTGGCTGAATGGCAGATCTGGAAGAGTCTGGCTGAATGGCAGATCTGGAAGAGTCTGGCTGACTGGCAGATCTGGAAGAGTCTGGCTGAATGGCAGATCTGGAAGAGTCTGGCTGACTGGCAGATCTGGAAGAGTCTGGCTGACTGGCAGATCTGGAAGAGTCTGGCTGACTGGCAGATCTGGAAGAGTCTGGCTGACTGGCAGATCTGGAAGAGTCTGGCTGACTGGCAGATCTGGAAGAGTCTGGCTGACTGGCAGATCTGGGAGAGTCTGGCTGACTGGCAGATCTGGAAGAGTCTGGCTGACTGGCAGATCTGGGAGAGTCTGGCTGACTGGCAGATCTGGAAGAGTCTGGCTGACTGGCAGATCTGGAAGAGTCTGGCAGACTGACGGCTCTGGCTGCTTCATGCTGACTGACGGCTCTGGCTGCTCCATACTGACTGGCGGCTCTGGCTGCTCCATGCTGACTGGCGGCTCTGGCTGCTCCATGCAGATTGACAGCTCTGGCGGCTTCTTGCAGACTGACAGCTCTGACTGTTCCATGCAGACTAACACCTTTGGCAGCTCCTTGCCGACTGGCAGCTCCTTGCAGACTGGCAGCTCCTTGCAGACTGGCAGCTCCTTGCAGACTGGCAGTTCCTTGCAGACTGGCAACTCCATGCAGACTGGCAACTCCATGCAGACTGGCAACTCCATGCAGACTGGCAGCTCTAGCTGCTCCATGCAGACTGGCAGCTCTGGCTGCCCCATGCAGACTGGCAGCTCTGGCTGCTCCATGCAGACTGGCAGCTCTAGCTGCTCCATGCAGACTGACAGCTCTGGCTGCTCCAAGCAGACTGACAGCTCTGGCTGCCCCATGCAGACTGGCAGCTCTAGCTGCTCCATGCAGACTGGCAACTCTGGCTGCTCCATGCAGACTGGCAGCTCTGGCTGCTCCATGCAGACTGGCAGCTCTAGCTGCTCCATACAGGCAGGAGGCTCCGGCAGCGCTGTAGAGGAGGAAGGCTCTAGAAACGCCGAACAGGCGGGAGACTCCGACAGCGCAGGAGAGGGAGAAAGCGCTGGCTGCGCTGAACAGGCGAGGCGCACTGAAGGCCTGATGCGTGGTGCTGGCACTGGTGGTATTGGGCCGAGGACATGCACAGGAAGCCTAGTGCGGGGAGCTGCTACCGGAGGGCTGGGGTGTGGAGGTGGTACTGGATAGAGGACACGCACAGGAAGCCTGGTGCGGGGAGCTACCATCGGAGGACTGGTGTGTGAAGGTGGCACAGGATGGACTGGACCGTGAAGGTGTACTGGAGAGCCTGAGAGCAGGACTGGCACAGGACGTGCAAGGCTAAGTAGGTACACAGGAGGCCTAGTGCGTGAGGCTGGCACATTTTTCACCAGCCGACTAACACGCACCTCAGGACTAGTATGGAGCGCTGACCCAGGTGCCATTAAATCCCCGACATGCTCCGTCGGACGAATATTGTACCTAAAGCACCAAACTAGCAACTCCCTCATTACTTTCTCCTCCAATTTCCCCATTAACTCCTTCACAGTCTCTGCTTCGCTCACCTCCAACACCGGTTCTGGTTTCCTCCTTGGCTCTTCACGATAAACGGGGAGAGTTGGCTCAGGTCTGTCTCCTGACTCAGCCACTCCCCCTCTGAGCCACCCCCCAAGAAATTTTTGGGGCTTCGCTCTGCGCCGCCGTCTCTTTCTTTTCGACTCCATTCTCCTATAGCCCTCCTCGCACTGCTCCAGCGAATCCCAGGCGGGCTCCGGCACTCTCTCTGGGTCGGCCGCCCACCTGTCTATTTCTTCCCACGTCGTATAGTCCATACTGTACTCCTCTTTGGGCTGCTCCTGTTTCCTCTTTTCCTGCTGCACCTTTGGGCGGCTACACTCCCCTGGTTTAGCCCAGGGTCCTCTCCCGTCAAGGATTTCCTCCCATGTCCAGAAATCCTTAATACGCAGCTCCTCTTTGGGCTGCTCCTGCCTGTTGACACGCTGCTCGGTCCGTGTGTGGTGGGTGATTCTGTAACGGCGTTCTTCGTTTGTCGAAAGAGAGTCGGACCGAAATGCAGCGTGTTGGTTACTCATGTTTTTAATAGAACAAATGACGATACATGAAATAACAAAAACAACAAACGGAACATGAAAAACCTATACAGCCTGTCTGGTGAACACTAACACAGAGACAGGAACAATCACCCACGAAATACAAAGTGAAACCCAGGCTACCTAAATACAGTTCCCAATCAGAGACAACGAGAATCACCTGGCTCTGATTGAGAACCGCCTCAGGCAGCCAAACCTATGTAACACACACCCCTAATCAGCTACAATCCCAATAACTAAAAAAACCCACTAAGAATTACAACAAACAATAAACCCATGTCACACCCTGGCCTGACCAACTAATTAACTAAAACACAAAATACTAAGACCAAGGCGTGACACATATACTAATTGAGAGTTTGGTAGCATTGCCTTTAAATTGTGTAACTTGGGTCAAATGTTTTGGGTAGCCTTCCACAAGCTTCCCACAACAAATGGTCTCCTTCCTGAGCGATTTGACGACTGCGTGGTCCAATGGTGTTTATACTTGTGTACTATTGTTTGTACAGATGAACGTGGTACCTTCAGGCATTTGGAAATTGCTCCCAAGGATAGACCAGACTTGTGGAGGTCTACATTTTTTTCTGAGGTCTTGGCTGATTTCTTTTGATTTTCCCAAAATAAATCAACCAAGACCTCCACAAGTCTGTATCATTTTAAAAAGCTAATTGATCATTAGAAAACCTTTTTGCAATTATGTTAACACAGCTGAAAACTGTTGTCCTGATTAAAGAAGCAATACAACTGGCCTTCTTTAGACTAGTTGAGTATCTGGAGCATCAGCATTTGCGGGTTTGATTACAGGCTAAAAATGTCTTGAAACAAAGAACTTTCTTCTGAAACCCGTCAGTCTATTCTTGTTCTGAAAAATGAAGGCTATGCCATGCCTCACAAGTCCTCAACTGGCAGCTTCATGTTTATGATATTTTAATTGACAAGGAGTGATGGTTTCTGATAATGGGCCTCTGTACGCCTATGTAGATATTCCATTAAATTATCTGCAGGTTCTAGCTACAATAGTAATTTACAACATCAACAATGTCTACACTGTATTACTGATCAATTTGATGTTATTTTAATGAACAGAAAATGTGTTTTTCTTTCAAAAACATGGACATTTCTAAGTGAACCTGAACTTTTGAACGGTAGTGTACACACACACACACACACACACACACACACGCACACACACATATAATTAAATCCTTAAATAATACATACATACACACATATAATTAAATCCTTAAAGAATACATACATACATACATACGTACATACATACATACATACATACATACATACATACATACATACATACATACATACATACATACATACATACATACATACATACATACATACATATACATAAATAAATATTTAATAATGCATACATACATTTTTACATATCGGTGGGACCAGGAATCCTTGCTCCCATCGGTCTCAACGTAGACTTTGATCTGAAGCCATTCTTGTGATTATTGTGACTTTGCCATTGTAATTGTTTTTAGGCTTAGGTCGTCTAAATTGAATCTATGATCATATGCTATTCATTTGTTTTTTGTATTTTCTTTGTATGTCATTTCAATATTTGAGAATTAACCAATGATATTAGGCCACTCTTGGCCATGATTACAGACACCTGTGTGTGTGTCTCTTGACACTATATAAACGAGTCACTCTGCAATGTCTGTGATTATACCCTGATGAAGACAGCTTGCCCGTCAAAACGTTAGACATTACATTTTTGCATCTGAGCTCTTAGAGTGTGCGGCTCTCCTTTATTTTCACGGTACCAGGAATCAAACCCACCGACTTGGCGTTGCAAATGCCATGCTCTACCAACTGAGCTACAGAGTATTGGTCTCTCTAGCTGAGCTTGAAGGGTTCAGGGTCTGAGTAACAGGCCACATGGGGGTTTGTGGGAGAGCTTTACCATATGTGCTGTGCTGTGTATAATGCTCAATGATGGAGGGGCCATCTACAGGGAGAAGACAGACATATCGTTACCAATCCTATCACACACCGTATCGGTTAGTCAGCATTGATCTGATCTCAGAGACAGTTGATCATATTACACCCTGTAGGTTACCATTTGAAGCTGACCTGTCAGAGAAAGGATTTCTCCGCTTATATATTTACCAGAGTCAGGCTCAGAGAGAGGAAGAGGTTCTGTGCAGGAGGAAAACAAAAACAAATGAGAGAGAGAGAGAGAGAGAGAGAGAGAGAGAGAGAGAGAGAGAGAGCTTACAGGGAAAATACATCACCTTCCTGAACATATCTTCTCGACCACTTTTATTGTCAGTGTATTGCCTCATACCAACATGACCCAGATTGACAGGGCATTTTTCCTATTTTGTTTTATTATTTGCTTGAGATATGCATAACGGGAACTCAGGGGCCATAATTCCTGCTCCAACAGCCCATGGCCTTTATCTCAACACCAGGGAGCAGAATGACTGGAGATTAAGCTGACGCATCACTTCAAGGCCTCAGCTCCTCTTGCCATCATATGCAGTATCTTCAGAAAGCATTTACACTCCTTGACTTTTTCCAATTGTTGTGTTACAAAGTTGTTAAAGTCTACACAAAATGCTATTGACACTGTAGGAAGAAAAATCTAAAAATAATAATAATTAATGGAAAATAAAGCACTAATATATAAGTATTCAACTCCCTGAGTCAATATATATTGGATTCACCTTTGGCAGTGATTACAGCTATTAGTCTTTCTGGGTAAGGCTCTACGAGCTTTGAAAAGCTTGATTGTACAATATTTGTCCATTACTCTTTGAAAAATGATTCAAGCTTTGTCAAGTTGGTTGTTGATCATTGCTAGACAGGCATTTTCAAGTATTAGCATACATTTTCAAGCCGATTTAAGTCAAAACTGTAACTAGGCCACAGAGGAACATTCCATTCAATGTTATCTTGGTTAAGTAACTCCAGTGTATATTTGTCCTTGCGTTTTAGGTTATTGTCCTGCTGAAAGTTGAAAAGCAGACTGAACCAGGTTTTCCTCTAGGACTATGCCTGTGCTTAGCTTTATTCCGTTTCTTCTCATCCTGAAAAAACTATAGTCCTTGCTGATGACAAGCAAACCCATAACATTATGCAGCCACCACCATGCTTGAAAATGACTACACTGTCAGAGATAGAACCACAAGCATTTCGCTACATCCGCAATAATGGGGTAGATCAGTGATACCAAATCTAACTTTAATTCATTTTACATTCATACATACATTCAGTCAAGGGGTGTGAATACTTTCTGAAGGCACTGTTTTCCTTCCTACCCTACATAAACACACACACACACACACACACACACACACACACACACACACACACACACACACACACACACACACACACACACACACACACACACACACACACACACACACACACACACACACACAAACAAACTATAGAATGTCAATAAAACTTGACGGGGTGATTTATTACATTGATTACACTCATTGTGGAGCAAGAATAAACAGAAATATGTGTGCGTGTTACCCTGTCTGCAGTCTTCTCCCCGCTGGCCCGCCTCGCACACACACCTGCCCGTCAATTATTCCGGAGCCTTTTGAACACGAGAGTAGTATAGGACACAGACCACACACACACACACACACACACACACACAAAATGTTCTACAACAATGCAGACTGATACATGAAATAAACTCCTAAAGACAGCAGCCCATATATGATGGAAGGTTCCATTTTGATTGTGACAGAGCAGCAGGTTCTAATAAAGTATGAATACATTTGAGCCCGTTGTCCAAATGTCATGGCTCCATCTCAGGGGCCCAATAAAGGACTGTTCCCCCTTTCCCAATGCCCCCACCAAACCTCCTGATCCCTAGGAGCATCAGATCGTCTTCACCTGCTTCAAAGGCAAATTTCAGAAACTTATGGCATTAAAACATGCCTGTACCCAAAGTAGGGCGACTCTCTGTGGCTCATTAAAAAGCATGCGGCATGACGTTTTAATTGGCCTGTTGTCAGCCTGCCTGCCTCCCTGACTGAGTGATTCAGGGCCTTGCTCCACCACGGAACTCAAACATGTCAAATAAACAAAGGGAGCGTACTAAATCCTCTAGCTTTCTGGTAGAGCGAGGCGTTCCTCTAGTGTGGGAGAGAGAGAGAGCCATTGAACAGCATAACGGAACGTCACCAGCTCCCAGCTCTCTTACAATGCAGCAGCAGGAGTGGATAACAGAGGAGGAGGGCCTGATGATAGGATATAGAACACCTGCCTGCTCTACATTACACATCATCCATCATCACAGTCATACTATTCTCAGACAAGTGTGAATAGACCTTGAGGCGCTCGCACACAGCAAGTATCTAAAGAAGTCCCATTTCATATCAGTGATGGTATGGTGTTCAGAGAAACAAAGTGTCCAGAGGACTTCTATTCAATAGCTTGCATTGATCAGCAGATCCCTAATTGTTAATGGCAATACAGGAAAGGAGAAATGAGTCCAGGTCCCAGACTCCAATAGGGGGGAAAAGCCCAGAGTTTTTTTATGCATCCATCCCAGCAGTACTGAGCGCTTTGTTCTCCTTCCACGGCCTGCTAGGCACCAACTGCAGGCAGGCAGGAAAACAAGAGAGAGAGCAGAGAGCCATCCCTCAGTCAGCAAAATGATCCGTTAACAGCCGGTGGAAAAAAGGCAACAACAGTAGCAACAGCATCTAACCCACAATCTCATGAGAATCAGTCTCAACATAATGCCTCAGCGTGCAAATCAATTACCACAGCCCTACATTCCAGGCGTGCACTGTCCCAGCACCAGTCAGATGTGTGTGTGTGTGTGTGTGTGTGTGTGTTAGGTTAGACAGGCCAGACAGCCCCTGATCTGATCTCAAATGGGTTATTGATGGGTGTTAAGAGTCCTGGTCAATAGTCAAGGAGGTCAAAGTGGTCCTTCCTTTGTCTGTCTCCTTCCATCTGGTTCCATGTCCGCCCCCATCGCTCTCTCTCTCCCTCACAATGTTTTAATGTCATTTGAAAGTCCATGCTCTCCCTATTAACCCTCAGGACATGAGACAGACAGGCAGGACATGTTGAGCTCTACAAGACCAGGGTGAATTATACATGCTTATAAAAACAGACAAATAAACAGCAAAGGACGTCCTGCATCACTTAGGGCTGGGCAATATGGCCGAAAAATCTTGAGTTTTTCAAACCTATAGGCATTTCACGATATATACTGTATATATATTCTATCTTCTCTAAATAAAGCTTTGTTGCACAATTAAAGGTCAAACAGTCAGAAATAATCTAATGAATTCAGGGCTGGTAAAATTATACCTAGGCTAAATATGAGCCTTCCACAAGACAACCATAAGCAGATAACAGTCTGTGGCTAAAATGGTATTAGCGGTACATGGTACCGCAAAGCCGTGCACAATCATCTTCATTGATACTCTCGTTTTAGTAGGGTCTGCTCTGTTCTACATTTTGGGAGTTGAGACATTAAAAGGGAATCGTACAAAAGGTTAAGTTGTCTATTATACTGCAGTAAAATAATGTCTAAGCATTTTGGTGTCCATATGACTGATTGTTGGACAACACCACAAATGCAAAGAGATAGTTTAAATTGCTTGTTGTCAGAGAATAAGTTATGTTTCGTCTTTTGCTGTTGTGGGTGGCAGGGAGTCTTGGTGTCTGTGTGCGAGTGGGAACGTGCACAGTGTTCACAGCACAGAAGGAGACGAGACCATAAAGACAAAGACTCATAAAAATGGAAAAAAAAGCTTGATTCTTGCGGTACAGGCATTTGGAACACCGCACAAATACATTCATTTTTATTAATTTGATATATCGCACAGCCATAACTACACCGCGATTGTGTAGATAAAACACTGTGTGCATCCATGAATACAGTGCAATCGCATTCATAGCTGCACATTCATTTTAAAAAGGCTAATTGATCATTAGAAAACCCTTTTGCAATTATGTTAGCACAGCTGAAAACTGTTGTGCGGATTAAAGAAGTAGAGTTAGCTTGAGTTCCATTGCATTTCTGAAGAATTCTCCAGTTGGAACATTATTGAACATGTATGACAAAAACATCCTAGATGTCCTAGATCCTAGAAGATTGTTAATGTGTGAAAGTTACATATTTCAAAAAAAATTCACGCACTGTCTTTTCAGCCGAATGTTGTCGAGGGGTGCCGCTAGCAGAACCCCTAGCCATAAGAAGTTTTAAGAAGAAAATTATTTCCACAAATTAATTTTTAAGAAGGCACACCTGTTAATTGAAATGCATTCCAGGTGACTCCCTCATGAAGCTGTTTGAGAGAATGCCAAGAGTGTGTAAAGCTGTAATCAAGGCAGAGTGGCAAAGAAGAATCTCAAAAATAAAATATTTTGATTGAACACTTTTTTGGTTACTAAATAATTTCAAGTGTTATTTCATAGTTTTGATGTCTTCACAACTATTCTACAATGTAGAAAATAGTAAAAATAAAGAAAAACCCTGGAGTGAGTAGGTGTCCAAAATTTTGACTGGTATTCTCTACGTATCTATGTGTGTGTGTGAGTGTGTGAGTGTGTGAGTGAGTGAGTGAGTGAGTGAGTGAGTGAGTGAGTGAGTGAGTGAGTGTGTGAGTGTGCGTGAGTGAGTGAGTGAGTGAGTGAGTGAGTGAGTGAGTGAGTGAGTGAGTGAGTGAGTGAGTGTGTGAGTGTGTGTGTGTGTGTATTCACCGACATCTACTCTTTCACTCCGAGTGCCTGATACACCAACTCTCCCACTGTGTAACCTACCCAAGGTCAATCAATCATCCTGAGCTGAGGCGATCACAATAGAGGAAGAATATTCACTGCTGCTCAAGTCCTTCTATCACATTGCACAGCTCCTCTACAAACATCTCTATATCAGTCCGTCTTAGAAAGCTAGCTACATAGACAAAGAAAAATGCATGTTTTTAGACAAGACGGAGAATCTATTTTGTAGCATTCACAACTCTAAATGGCCTTGTGTTTATCAGTCTGCCTGCTTGTCATTGCTAGTAACTTTCACAAAGTTCCCTGGTTTTCCAGAAACCCCAGTTGGAAGATGAGCTATGAGAGGCCTGTAGATAGCAGAAGGCACAGTGTGTAGGAGACGAGTGGGAGTGAGCACAACAGACACACAACATCTTCTGGTAAAGTCGTGGTGATATCATCAGATTTACTTTAAGACTTTAAGATGCAGTACGCACGCACCCCCCCCTCCCCTCCACACAGAAAAAGCTTTATGTAGTTTAAATAAAGTACAATAATATGCCAGTGGATTATAGCGGCGGGTTCAGATGGCAAAGTCAGACAAAGAAAGTATTCTTGTCCTTTCTCCCCGATCACTGATCTCCTTAGAGCTTCTCTCCCTCCCTCTCTGTAATGTAGTTCTCATGACAGTGGCCAGAGCATCTTGTGCTCAGAGGTAATGAGAGAAGTGCCGTAGGCTAGGACAGACATAAAACCCCTTATCAAACACTCAGACAAGCGCGCAGGCACACAAACGCGCATTTGACCATTGACAGATGGAAAAGACACACTGTACACACAGGCATTCACACACAGACACTTGCACACTCTCACACAAAGACAGAAGGCCATTGTATGGCCCAGTGGGGCAAATGTTTGCACGCGTGCAGTCTGCTATGCATCCGGACCGCGCAGAAATCCCACTTTGATGGGGAAGAGGACAGGAAAAACCCTGCTTAGAAAGGGCACAAAATCCCAGGGGAGTGAGGGAGAATATCTTATCAGTCTGCCTGGTCAACAGAGAGAGCGCCTCAGTGCTTATATCAATATCAATCATCCCTGCTATACAGCTATACCCACAGGGTCACATGTCAAGACCACCCTGGTGGTGGTGAATGATTGATGAACTGTTCAAACTCTGACTCTGTTAAAGGTTTAGCCTACCTTGTAACCAGATTTGAGTGTTCCTATAAACATATTTCAGTGTTCCGACTGTGCATTTCATTAGAATGTTGTATTAGTGAATACTGATAAAGGGTAACAGTGTGGTAAATGGGAATATAAAGTTGCCTCACTGTTAAACAGCTCATCAATGAGAACATCAGCTCTTCGCAAAAGCACGTTTTACACCTGAAGGGCTCAGACACACACAGATATACGAATCTCACTCTCCTCCAGACAAACCTCACTGTCCTCCAGACAAACCTCACTGTCCTCCATGAAATACAATCATACAACGCTGCTCCTCTGGAGAGCTGCACTGCTGTAAATCTGACAATACCACTCTGTTATTTCACAAGAGAGAGTGAGGGAGAGGGAAAACGAGACAGAAAATGCAGAGACAAAAAAACAGAAAGGGAAAGGGAGAACTGTTTAACTCAGCAGCCATTGCCAAACCGCTAAAATCAAAACAACCAGCTGTCTAGAAAACACAAGAAAGATCTTCACCGATATCCCCTTAATGTAAATGTTATGAACATGCCTCATTTAATACAGAAATCGGTTGACAGCAGGCCATATAATTTCACTGCCAGATGTAGAAGACATTAAGTCCCTGTGTTTTCTTGAGTCTTTTCTTAAAAGGACAAAATGAGAGGGCTATTTCAGGATATTTCTTTCTCTATCTGTGTATAAGACAGGCATGGTCTGCTCCACTGACTCGCTCTGGCTCAGGAGGAACAGACTGTGGATCATACCCACTTCCCTTCCTGCCCTCCCTGCCTCCGGCTGGCTGCAGCTGCACCTGGCTCCCACAGTGGGCACGGGGCTGGCGGCAATGTCAGTGAGTACCCAGTCCTGACCCGTCCAACTCTACTCTTCACTTCTGTCTTAGGGATTAACACGGGTAACCGGGATCCCAGGAATGTCCCGGGACCACGTTACATTTCACGACAAAATTAATCCTGGGAAATTAAAACATTTTCTCCCAATGTCACACTAATGCAATTCCACAAAATACACACCATGTGCAGGGGGTACGCGCTATGCCATCGAGGGTACGCCAAATAAAAATGTGATTCTCTGCCAGAAATTACATTAAACCATCTAGTGTTTAGCGAAGTAACAACAATGTCAAATACAGGTATCCTAGTCAAATGATTAACATCCAATCACATTAACTTTTACTCTCTCGCGGGAAATCTTTACTCTTGCGCAGACATTTAGAAACAAAACATGACAATTTGAAAAATAAGCCACGGGAATTTGAGCGAGAATTAAGACATGTATAAAAGCAAAAGTTACCATTAATAAGAAGCAACTAGAAGCGTCTTATATGGTGAGCTACAGAGTGGCTAGGACAGAAGCCCCATACTATTGTGGAGGACTTAATTCTTCCTGCTACCACAGATATGGCTGGGACAATGCTGGGGGAAAAGGACCCCAAAAAAACTATAGAGACATTGCATTCATCCAACAACACTGTTCCACGACGCATCAGTGACATGGCAGGGAATGTTTTGAAACATTTACTGCTTCGCACACAAGCCAATGAATTCAATGCGTTACAGCTGGATGAGTCAACAGACGTGGCAGGCCTGGCACACAGCTCCTGGTATATGTCAGTTACGTTTATGGGGGGGGTCAATTAAGGAAGACATCCTCTTCTGCAAACCACTTGAAACCAGGACAAGAGGAGAGGATATTTTTAAAGTACTGGACAGCTTTGTGGCATCAAATGGACTTGTGGTCAAGATGTGTTGGTATTTGTACTGATAGCGCTGAAAATTAGGTTTTATAAGTAAGATGGCTAAATAAAAAAAGCTACATTATTGATTATTATATTATTATTTGTGCCCTGGTCCTATAGGAGCTCTTTGTCACAACCCGGCTCGTGGGAAGTGGTGACAAACTCACTCATTCTTATGTTTAATAAATCAAATCAAATGTGTTTATAAAGCCATCAGCTGATGTCACAAAGTGCTGTACAGAAACCCAGCCTAAAACCCCAAACAGCAAGCAATGCAGGTAGAAGCACGGTGGCTAAGAAAAACTCCCTAGAAAGGCCAGAACCTAGGAAGAAACGTGGAGAGGAAACAGGCTATGAGGAGTGGCCAGTCCTCTTCTGTCTGTGCCGGGTGGAGATTATAACAGAACATGGCCAAGATGTTCAAATGTTCATAGATGACCAGCAGAGTCAGATGATAATAATCACAGTGGTTGTAGAGGGTGCAACAGGTCAGCACCTCAGGAGTAAATGTCAGTTGGCTTTTCATAGCCGATCATTCAGAGTATCTCTACCGCACCTGCTGTCTCTAGAGAGTTGAAAACAGCAGGTCTGGGACAAGGTAGCATGTCCGGTGAACAGGTCAGGGTTCCATAGCCGCAGGTATAACTGTTGAAACTGGAGCAGCAGCACAACCAGGTGGACTGGGGACAGCAAGGAGTCATCAGGCCAGGAGTCCTGAGACTCAGGTCCTCCGAGAGAAAGAGAGAGAGAATTAGAGAGAGCATACTTGAACACCTGATAAGACAGGATAAATACTCCAGATATAACAGACTGAACTTAGCCCCCCAAAACAAACTATTGCAGCAAAAATACCGGAGGCTGAGACAGGAGGGTTCAGGAGACACTGTGGCCCCGTCCTTCGATACCCCCGGACAGGGCCAATCAGGCAGGATATAACCCACTCCCACTTTGCAGAACCACAGCCCCCACACCACTAGAGGGATATCTTCAACAACCAACCTACTATTCTGAGACAAGGCCGGGTATAACCCACGAGGATCTCCACCACGGCATGAACCCAAGGGGAGGAGGGGCAGGAAGATCACGTCAGTGACTCAACCCACTCAAGTGACACACCCCTCCTAGGGCTGGCATGGAAGAGCACCAGTAGGCCCGTGACTCAGCCCCCGTAATAGGGTTTGAGGCAGAGAATCTCAGTGGAGAGAAGAAAACGGCCAGGCAGAGACAGCAAGGGTGGTTCGTTGCTCCAGTGCCTTTCCGTTCACCTTCACGCTCCTGGGCCAGACTACACTTAATCATAGGACGTACTGAAGAGATGAGTCTTCAATAAAGACTTGTTAAAGGTCGAGACCGAGTCTGCATCTCTCACATGGATAGGCAGACCATTCCATAAAAATGGAGCTCTACAGGAGAAAGCCCCGCCTTCAGTTGTCTGCTTTGAAATTCTAGGAACCGTTTGGAGGCCTGCGTATTAAGACCGTAGTGTACGTGTAGGTATGTACGGCAGGACCAAATTGGAAAGATGGTAGGAGCAAGTCCACGTAATGCTTTGTATTTTAGCAGTATAACCTTGATATCAGCCCATGCCTTAACAGGAAGCCAGTGTAGAGAGGCTAGCACTGGAGTAATATGATCAAATTTTGGGGTTCTAGTCAAGATTCTAGCAGCCGTGTTTAGCACTAACGGAAGTTTATATAGTGCTTTATCCAGGTAGCCGGAAAGTAGAGCATTGCAGTAGTCAATCTAGAAGTGACAAAAGCATGGATTAATGTTTCTGCATCATTTTTTGACAGAACATTTCTGATTTTTGTAATGTTAAGGAGATGGGAAAAAACTTTCCCTGAAACATGTATCATATAGTGTGTGTGTGTGTGGCAAGCTTACAATGATTGCAGAAACAACATGAGTGCACTGACCCTGGTGCTAAAGGGGGTAAGCAGCTGGAGTATTCATGTTTGAAGGGGTACGGGACTATAAAAAGTTTGGGAACCACTGGTCTATATTTATCAATCCATAACAGATCTTTGTTTTCCCTGAATCTCCATTTGGATATTTGCTAACAATTAGGCTGGGGAAATGTTAGCAAAGTTGAGGTGAGTGCTAAATGATCATCTTTATTCTAGTTTCCTCATGTGACGCACACAATATGTATGGACATGTTTTATTCTGTTATTTTACGTTATTTTCTAGAGCCATCCAAGTATTTGCATTGAAAGGAATGTATTACTTCCTCAATGGGGAGCGTTAGTGGGATTGTGAGGTCTTGGATGTTGCTTGTTCAATCTTGGAGAATGCCTAATACTGAACACTCCTAACTTTCCTCCGTCTCATCATTCCACCCTGTTAATTCAGGTATGTTATGCGCAAAAGTAAAATCAATTGCCAGAGAGACACCGATTGCCAGCTGCCTCTGATTGGGAACCATACCTAGGTAGCCTGTTACCACCTGTGTTTGTGGGTAGTTGTTTTCTGTCTCTGTGTCTGCACCAGACAGAACTCGTTCGTGTTGGTCTATTTTTGTTATTTTGATCGTAGTGTTCTGAGTTAAAATAAATATACTGTACATCATGAACACATACCACGCTGCACTTGGTCCTCTACATCCTTCTTCAACCCACGACAGAACTACCCACCACCAACGGACCAAGCAGCATGGTAAGGTGGACTCCTGGACATGGGAGGATGTTCTGGACGGCAAGCGAGTCTACACATGGGAGGAGATCCTGGCGGGAAGCGATCGCCTTCCGCTGGAACAGCTGGAGGCAGCTAGGAGAGCAGAGGCAGCCGGAGAAAGAAACCATAGGTATGTGGGTACACGGCTGGCAAGGAAGCCCGAGAGGCAGCCCTAAAACCTTTTTGGAAGGGGCACACGGGGAGTGTGGCAGAGTCAGGAAGCAGACCTGAGCCAACTCCCCGTGCTTACCGTGGCAAGCATGGGACCGGTCAGGCCCGTGCTATGGGCTGATGCGCACGGTACCGAGGCTGAGTATTCACAGGCCGGTATGCTTGGATGCCAGCATCCCACATTTTCCGAGGGGAAGCTGGCATCCAGCCAGAACGGGTGGGGCCAGTTCTGCGCTCGAGACTGCCAGTGCGCCTCCACGGCCCAGTGTATCCGGTGCCTCCTCCACGCACCAGGCCTCCTGTAGGTCTCCCCAGCCTGGTGGGTCCTGTGGTAGCCCCACGCACCAGGCTGTCTCCCGCCTGTCCGGCGCCGCCAGAGTCTCGGCGAGGGTCCCCGCTCTAGAGGCACCACCTAAGTGGGCCGAGCCAGAGGTGGAGCGGGGTCTACGTCTCTCGCCAGAGAAATGCCCACCCAAAACCTCCCCTATAGGTTCAGGTTTTGCGTCCGGAGTCCGCACCTTTGGGGGTGTACTGTCACGCCCTGACCGTAGAGAGTGTTTTATGTCTCTATTTTGGTTTGGTCAGGGTGTGATTTGGGTGGGCAAAGCCTCAGTTTACTTCAGGTAATATATATACACTGTTCAAAAAAATAAAGGGAACACTAAAATAACACATCCTAGATCTGAATGAATGAAATATTCTTATTAAATACTTTTTTCTTTACATAGTTGAATGTGCTGACAACAAAATCACACAAAAATTATCAATGGAAATCAAATTTATCAACCCATGGAGGTCTGGATTTGGAGTCACACTCAAAATTAAAGTGGAAAACCACACTACAGGCTGATCCAACTTTGATGTAATGTCCTTAAACAAGTCAAAATGAGGCTCAGTAGTGTGTGTGGCCTCCACGTGCCTGTATGACCTCCCTACAACACCTGGGCATGCTCCTGGTGATGGTCTCCTGAGGGATCTCCTCCCAGACCTGGACTAAAGCATCCGCCAACTCCTGGACAGTCTGTGGTGCAATGTGGCATTGGTGGATGGAGCGAGACATGATGTCCCAGATGTGCTCAATTGGATTCATGTCTGGGGAACGGGCGGGCCAGGCCATAGCATCAATGCCTTCCTCTTGCAGGAACTGCTGACACACTCCAGCCACATGAGGTCTAGCATTGTCTTGCATTAGGAGGAACCCAGGGCCAACCGCACCAGCATATGGTCTCACAAGGTGTCTGAGGATCTCATCTCGGTACCTAATGGCAGTCAGGCTACCTCTGGCAAGCACATGGAGGGCTGTGCGACCCCCCCAAAGAAATGCCACCCCACATCATGACTGACCCACCGCCAAACCGGTCATGCTGGAGGATGTTGCAGGCAGCAGAACGTTCTCCACGGCGTCTCCAGACTCTGTCACGTCTGTCACATGTGCTCAGTGTGAACCTGCTTTCACTGGCAGTGTTCCTCCTGTTCCTCCTTGCACAAAGGCAGAGGTAGCGGTCCTGCTGCTGGGTTGTTGCCCTCCTACGGCCTCCTCCGCGTCTCCTGACGTACTGGCCTGTCTCCCGGTAGCACCTCCATGCTTTGGACACTACGCTGGCAGACACAGCAAACCTTCTTGCCACAGCTCGCATTGATGTGCCATCCTGGATGAGCTGCACTACCTGAGCCACTTGTGTGGGTTGTAGACTCCGTCTCATGCTACCACTAGAGTGAAAGCACCGGCAGCATTCAAAAGTGAACAAAACATCAGCCAGGAAGCTGAACCACTCCTTTATTGGGGGTGTCCTGCTAATTGCCTATAATTTCCACCTGTTGTCTATTCCATTTGCACAACAGCATGTGAAATTTATTGTCAATCAGTGTTGCTTCCTAAGGGGACAGTTTGATTTTGTAAGAAAATAGCATTGAATAGTTCGCTAGCTTTATTCTAACCAGAGTTAACTTTGCTAAGAGCTAGCGAGCTCTCGGCAATTGGGTTTCAACTATTGTTAGCTCACGTGTTGATGGTTTAGAATGTAAAGGTTGTAGCATTGTTTAGCATAGGCCTCCAGTCATTTGTTACTTTCTAGAAAGTGTTACTGTTCGTACAGTGAGCACTATATAATATAATGTAGCCTCTTATGCTACAATTTTACTGTTTTACATGCCAAATTGCTTTTGTTGCTAGATGCTAAATACTACTGATTGAATTAACCTGAGATTATATGCACTATTTGTGAGAGGTAATATGTGAATGTGTAGATGTATAGAAATAGCTTTTTGAACTTGAAACCATTATTTTGATTCTCAATAAATGTGAAGAATGGCTAACACTGAACGTTATTAACTTCTCAGTCTCGTTAGTCTCATCATTCCACGCTGTTAAATTGCTGACCACATCTCTGTCCGAGGCGTAACACTCATATTAGTTGATCAGAACATTTATGAAAGTTGCTCTTCACTCGCGTACTACCCTGTCTTACCAAAAACCCATTGACTTGATAATCAATCAATGTGATTTTGTTTTACTTAAGCTCGGTCTGTGTACAGTTGAAGTCGGAAGTTTACATACACTTAGGTTGGAGTCATTAAAACTTGTTTTTCAACCACTCCACAAATTTCTTGTTAATAACAAACTATAGTTTTGGCAAGATGGTTAGGACATCTACTTTGTGCATGACACAAGTAATTTTTCCAACAATTGTTTATAGACAGATTATTTAATTTATAATTCACTGTATCACAATTCCAGTGGGTCAGAAGTTTACATACATCATGATGGCATCATGAGGAGGAAAATTATGTGGATATATTGAAGCAACATCTCAAGACATCAGTCAGGACATTAAAGCTTGGTCGCAAATGGGTCTTCCAAATGGACAATGACCCCAAAATGGCGTAAGGAAAACAAAGTCAAGGTATTGGAGTGGCCATCACAAACCCCTGACCTCAATCCCATTAGAAAATGTGTAGGCGGAACTGAAAAAGAATGTGTGAGCAAGGAGGCCTACAAACCTGACTCAGTTACACCAGCTCAGGAGGAGCTTTCTCAAATTCACCCAATTTATTGTGGGAAGCTTGTGGAAGGCTACCCAAAACGTTTGACTCAAGTTCAACAATTTAAAGGCAATGCTACCAAATACTAATTGAGAGTATGTAAACTTCTGACCCACTGGGAATGTGATGAAAGAAATAAAAGCTTAAATAAATTGTTTTCTCTACTATTATTCTGACATTTCACATTCTTAAAATAAAGTGGTGATCCTAACTGACCTAAAACAGGGAATATTTACTGGGATTAAATGTCAGGAATTGTGAAACACTGAGTTTAATTGTATTTGGCTAAGGTGTATGCAAACTTCCGACTTCAACTGTATTTGGCCAATTCAGTTCTGGTTGGACAAAATTCGTTTTCTCATCTATTACTGATAAGAAATATTTAGCAAGCAATAATGTAGCCCAAATCAAGTGTATCATTTTTCTATTGACTCATGTAGTATCGTAGGGCCTAGGCTATTTTCCTATCGCCCCAACCCACTGAAACCTAAAATCATGACTCCTGTCTCGCATGAAAATTATCAAAGCACGTCTCACCTATGCATGGCAAAATACCGCTACAACATATTCCCGCTTCTTTGCGCTCTCGTATTGCTGCCCATAAGTGAGTGTCGGTAGATAATATGTGATCAAACAACAGTATGAGTGTAAATATATATATATTTTTTAACAGTTGGTCCCAGTTAGGATACCTTGATATTGAAACAATTTGCCCGCTATTCATGAGCTGATCTGCTAGCTGTATACAGTTATGTAGTTCATTGGAGATCATCTGGCATGCATAGCAACTTTGGTCAATAGATTTTTGTTTGACTGCCGTTACAAAGTTTGTATGATTCGACAACGCTATGGCCTACTCGAGGTGCACTCTGTGCGTCCTGAGTGCGCTCTGTGCCGAGAGACCACATTTCAGCAGTAGACCTAGGCTGAATTAATTGACCATAACGCTCTGAATTTATGAACGGCCTGTTTCGCAATTCACAGTAATGTCATTGGTGATCAAAGTTACTATATCATTACTAAACATCAGTATCACTTGCTGTGAAATCTTTACATTATTCCAAGACGCAATGTGGGGCAGCAAAAATCTTACTTTGGGAGAAACCTAAGTGACCATATCTTGGTTTTAAACTGTTTAAATGGGCATTTTTGCAGTATTTCCCAGAACTCGCAAGATAAATATGAATTATTCCCGGTATTGAACCTTGGTAGATAAAGGAAAATATGAATCCCGACTCTCTCCTTTATCTCTTCAGGCACAAAAACATGAGCTACCTACTAGAAGGTTGAGACTTGAGGTTTGAGAATGAGGAGACGAGGCGGCTGGGGAGGCAAGTAAAACCACATTGGTATAGGAGTAGGGCAAAGGAATGCAAGTGCTTTTGTTCAAGTGGCAACAGTAGTGGCTGGGGTTGTGCCAGTTTCACCCGAGACTGTGTGTATAACCCAGTGGTGGAGCTGCTGAGGTGAAGAACAAGGCAATGACACAACACAGCAGCCAGATTATATTATACACAAATCTGTTATCATACACTGGTACTTTGAAAAAGTTAAAGCCTTGAACAGCTTTAATTAAAATCTCTTTCAGAAACAGGATAGTCCTGGCAACACAAACACTAGAGGTGAATACCCAGCTGCAACAATGGATAATACTGTATGCAGGCTATTAAGAAAGTATTCATACTAGAGACTTTCACTGATCCCCTGGTACCCGATTAACAATTTTCCTTTTATAAATGTTTTTGTTTTTACAACCTTTTCGTGGTATCCAATTGGTAGTCACAGTCATGTCTCATCGCTGCAACTCCTGTACGGACTCGGGAGAGGCGAAGGTGGAGAGCCGTGCGTCCTCCGAAACACAACCCAACCAAGCCGCACTGCTTCTTGACAAAATGCACACTTAAACCTGGAAGCCAGCCACACCAATGTGTTGGAGGAAACACCATGCACCTGGAGACCATGTCAGCGTGCACTGCACCCGGCACGCCACAGGAGTTGCTAGTGCACGATGGGACAAGGACATCCCTGCTGGCCAAACCCTCCCCTAACGACGCTGGGCCAATTGTGCGCCACCCCATGGGTCTCCCGGTCATGGCCAGCTGAGACGGAGCCTGGACTCAAATTCAGAATCTCTAGTGACACAGCTAGCACTGCAATGCAGTGCCTTAGACCACTGTGCCACTTGGGAGGCCTGAAATGTATTTCCTTCTTAATGCATTTGAGCCAATTAATTGTGTGGTGACAATGTAGGGTTGGTATACAGAAGATAGCCCTATTTGGTAAAAGAACAAAGACCATATTATGGCAAGAACAGCTCAAATAAGCAAAGAGAAACAACAGGCCATCATTGCATTACGACATGAAGGTCAGTCAATCTGGAAAATGTCACTTTGAACTTTTCTTCAAGTGCAGTCGCAAAAAACCATCAAGTGCTGAGATGAAACTGGCTCTCATGAGGACCGCCAGAGGATAAGTTCATTAGAAATACCAGCCTCAGAAATGACAGCCCAAATAAATGCTTCAGAGTTCAAGTAACAGACACATCTCAACATAAACTGTTCAGAGGAGACTGCGTAAATGAGGCTTTCATGGTCGAATTTATGCAAAGAAACCACTACTAAAGGACACCAATAATAAGAAGAGACTTGCTTGGGCAAAGAAACATGAGCAATGAACAATAGACCGGTGGAAATCTGTCCTTTGGTCTGATGAGCGCAAATTTGAGAATTTTGGTTCCAACTGCCGTGTCTGAGACGCAGAGTAGGTGAATAGATTATCTCTGCATGTGTGGTTCCCACCGTGAAGCATGGAGGACAGGTGTGATGGTGTGGGGGTGCTTTGCATGGCTACCACAGCAATCTGCAGCGATACACCATTCCATCTGGTTTGCACTTAGTGGGGCTATCATTTCTATTTCAACAGGAAAATGTCTCAAAACACACCTCCAGGCTGTGTAAGGGCTATTTGACCAATGTGCATCAGATGATCTGGCCTCCATAATTACTCGACCTCAACCCAATTGAGATGGTTTAGGATGAGTTGGACCGCAGAGTAAAGGAAAAGCAGCCAACAGGTGTTCAGCATATTAAGATTGTAGGAAAAGCATTCCTCGTGAAGCGGGTTGAGAGAATGCCATGTGCAAAGATATCGTCAAGGCAAAGGGGGGCTACTTTGAAGAATCTAAAATATATTTTGATTTGTTTAACACTTTTTTGGTTACTACATGATTCCATATGTGTGGTTTCATAGTTGTGATGACTTTACTATTATTCTACAATGTAGAAAATAGTGATGACTAAAGAAAAACTCTTCAATGAGTAGGTGTGTCCAAACTTTTGACTGGTACTGTAGGTATTCACAACCCTGAGTCAATGCATGTTAGTGTCATATGTGGCAGTGATTGTAGTCACTGTACACCTGGATTGTACAATATAAATTCTTCAAGCTCTGTCAAGTTGGTTGTTGATCATTGCTAGACAGCCATTTAAGTGTAGATTTAAGCCAGTTTAAGTCAAAGCTGTAACTAGGCCACTCAGGAACATTCAATGTTGTATTGGTAAGCAACTCGTGTAGATTTAGCCTTGTGTTTTAGATTATTGCCCTACTGAAAATGTGAATGTCTCCCAGTGTCTGTTGGAAACATCAAGTATTCCATTCCCATAACATGATGCCATGCTTGAAAATACGAAGAGTGGTAATCAGTGATGTATTGTGTTGTATTTGACCCAAACATAAAACTTTGTATTCGGGACATGAAGTTAATTTATTTGCGTTTTTTTTGTTGGAGTTTTACTTCAGTGTCTTATTGGAAACAGGATGCTTGTTTTGGAATGGTTTTATTCTGTACAGGCTTCCTTCTTTTCACTTTGTCATTTAGGTTAGTATTGTGGAGTAAATACAAAATGTTGATCCATCCTCATTTTTCATTCCATCACAGCCATTAAACTTTGTACCTGTTTTAAAGTCACCATTGGCCTCATGGTGAAATCCTAGAGCAGTGTCCTTCCTCTCTGGCAACTAGGTTAGGAAGAACGCCTGTAGTTACTCTGCAGTTACTCTGTATTTATACACCATCAAAGTGTAATTAATAACTTCACCATGCTTAAAGGTATATTCAATGTCTGCTTTTTTATTTTTTACCCATCTACTAATAGGTGCCCTTTGCGAGGCATTGGAAAACCTCCCTGGTCTTTGTGGTTGAATCTGTCTTTGAAATGCACTGCTCGACTGAGGGACCTTCCAGATAATTCCACTTTGACATTATGGGGTATTGTGTGTAGGCCAGTGACACAAAATCTCAATTTGTTCCATTTTTAATTCAGACTGTAACAACAAAATGTGGAGGTGTGTGAATACTTTCTGAAGGCACTTAACCCTGGATGACATTATTTGGTTTCATGCCCTTTTATCCTCCCACCAAACCTGATATGACAAAAAAATAAAAAATACTTCTGTTGACTCCACACATTACAATTAAAACCTTGCATGGACATATTGCAAAATCAGAGGACAGGGATTTAGCTCACAACAAGAGGATCAGTTTTTCTTAGAAGGCAGAGCATTTAGACAGGAACCTTCACATCCCATCTGTCCCTCACTCCCTCCTGGCCTGATCCCCTGTACTGGCACTGAACCATGACAGGTTTCATAAGTGACATGTGATCTAGTTGTTTATCCCTTACATTCAATCATCCCCAATTCTAGGTCTAGGGCCTATTGCATAATGACTACCAAAATCCCTTTCATTTTGAATACAGGTTAAGGGTTTAAACATCAGGACATTTGCACCATACACTTTCATATGAGACATCAAGCTGTTGATGTTGTTTTCTAAAAATTAAGATGCAGTTTCCATTGTTGGAAAATTATTGTTGTATTATCAGGACACAAACCTAACTACATTAACCCATGTAGGTCTAAGCCCTTAGATCGCAATATCTACTAAACAAACTTATGGAAAATGGTCCTAAAATTGAAAGTTTAGTAATTTGATTTAGAATTTTCTGACGCCTGTAGATATACGTTTTTGAAGTGTCTGTCCTGTATGTGACCCGTTTCAGGAAACTAGGCCTATGTCACGGATCACTACTTTACAGGAGAGCTGTTTTTATTATCAAAATGCGTTGTTTGGCAGAAATGCTTTCTCGAGCATGTGAACTTTCATGTGCCTTAATAACAAACTTGTATGCCATCTGTACATAGGAATAATTGTAAAAATGACGAACCTAGTTGGTTTAGCCAACAGATAAACTAACTAGCAGATAAAGTCAGCAACCTTCCCGATAGCCATGATTGGCTGAGATAAATGACTGGGCTGGACATGCCAAGAGAGGAGTTTGGATTGGTTTTCCATATAGCATGCTTCTGTCTATTTGAGCTGATCAGTATGTGTAGGTAATCCTGTCTAACGTGGCTTTTTAAAATGTAACGCGTAGTAAAACTGCTGCTCTCCACTTTCTGGAGGACTGTTTTTTGAAATCAGTGGAATTTGAGTACGATAGCTAAGGAGATGGAGCGTGAGGTTAAAACATACAAACATACACTAAAACAAGATGGCTGTCACGACTTCTGCCGAAGTCGTTGCCCTCTCCTTGTTCGGGCGGTGCTCGGCGTTCGACGTCACCGGTCTTCTAGCCATCATTGATCCATTTTTCATTTTCCATTGGTTTTGTCTTGTCTTGTCTTGTCTTCCCACACACCTGTTTTCAATCCCATTCATTACCTGTTGTGTATTTAACCCTCTGTGTCCCCTCATGTCTTTGTCAGAGATTGTTTTATTGTCAGTGTAGTTTTATGTTGTATAGGTGCGCGTCGGGTCCACGTACCCATGTTTGTTTATGTATATACCTTTTAGTGTTATGGAGCATGTTACGTGGACTTTATTAAAAGACTCCATTTTACACTCCGTTTGACTCTCCTGCGCCTGACTTCCCTGCCACCTATACACCTATGCCTGACAATGGCATAGCAGTTCAGACGTATTTTGTCCTCGTCTTGTCGTGTCCCGTATATATATATATATATATATACTGTATTTACAACTCTTTTTACATACTTTGTTTTAAATTTTCCATAAACTCATCTTCAAAACACTCTCCTGCAACCCGCCTCACCAATTTATATTTATAAAAAAGTATTATTTACCTCAAATCTGTAATCCTCCAAGAAGCTAGCCAGAAATTCCAAGAAGCTAGCCAGAAACTAGCCAGAAGCTAGCCAGAAGCTAATCCAGAAGCTAATCAGAAGCTAGTTCCGAAGCTAGTTCAGAAGCTAGTTAGCTTCCTTACTGGCAAATTGTTAGTATTCAGCTAACCACGGTTTGTGGTCATCAGCTATCCTTTAGCTCGAAAATCTATCGCCAGTTTTGTACGGCGCAGCGCGGTTCGGAACGGAACATACCGGACCAATTTTTCTCTCCATGTCCCTGGATTTCAACTGCTAACTCTGGACATTCATACCTGGATCTCACAGCTAGTTAGCTGCTATCCGTGTGACTATCGGCTTTCGTCGATTCCGGAGCAAACATCAATTATTCCGGAGCTAGCCAGCTGAAGAGTTCCATCAATCACTCCTGGGCTGCAGTCACCTATCCGGACCCGTTTTACTGCCTACGCGGAGCCCCACCGGGCCTTCACAACTGGACTGCCGACGTTATCTACCCGAAGGAGTTATCCGGCTGGCTCCTCCGTCGCGACGTTACCTGAACGCCCATCTGCGGCCCGTTAGCTGTCTTATCGGCTGCTATCTGAATAGACAATCGGACAATTTATTTATTTATTTTTATTATTATTATTATTATTATGTTTTCTTCTTGGGCCTCTATAACTATATCTATTGTTTTTATTTTTGTTGTTGTTGTGTGATTTGGATTAATCCCCTCTACCACACGAGACCCCACTAATCTACTGACGGAACACAAGAGGTGGCTAAGGAACGCAAGAGATGGCTAATAACAGACCTCCATCCTATGCTAGTGTGCTACCGATGGCCTGGCTAGCTGTATAAATCGCCATGACCCCCAACCAACCTCTCCACTCACCGGACCCTTTTGATCACTCAACTAAGCATGCCTCTCCTTAATGTCAATATGCCTTGTCCATTGCTGTTCTGGTTAGTGTTTATTGGCTTATTTCACTGTAGAGCCTCGAGTCCTGCTCACTATACCTTATCCAACCTATTAGTTCCACCACCCACACATACAATGACATCTCCTGGTTTCAATGATGTTTCTAGAGACAATATCTCTCTCTTCATCACTCAATACCTAGGTTTACCTCCACTGTATTCACATCCTACCATACCTTTGTCTGTACATTATACCTTGATGCTATTTTATCGCCCCCAGAAACCTCCTTTTACACTCTGTTCCAGACGTTCTAGACGACCAATTCTTATTGCTTTTAGCCGCACCCTTATTCTACTCCTCCTCTGTTCCTCTGGCGATGTAGAGGTGAATCCAGGCCCTGCAGTGCCTAGCTCCACTCCTATTCCCCAGGCGCTCTCTTTTGACGACTTCTGTAACCGTAATAGCCTTGGTTTCATGCATGTTAACATTAGAAGCCTCCTCCCTAAGTTTGTTCTATTCACTGCTTTAGCACACTCTGCCAACCCGGATGTTCTAGCTGTGTCTGAATCCTGGCTAAGGAAGACCACCAAAAATTCTGAAATTTTAATTCCAAACTACAACATTTTCAGACAAGATAGAACTGCCAAAGGGGGCGGTGTTGCAATCTACTGCAAAGATAGCCTGCAGAGTTCTGTCCTACTATCCAGGTCTGTACCCAAACAATTTGAACTTCTACTTTTAAAAATCCACCTCTCTAAAAACAAGTCTCTCACCGTTGCCGCCTGCTATAGACCACCCTCTGCCCCCAGCTGTGCTCTGGACACCATATGTGAACTGATTGCCCCCCATCTATCTTCAGAGCTCGTTCTGCTAGGCGACCTAAACTGTAACATGCTTAACACCCCAGCCATCCTACAATCTAAACTTGATGCCCTCAATCTCACACAAATGATCAATGAACATACCAGGTACCTCCCCAAAGCCTTAAACACGGGCACCCTCATAGATATCATCCTAACCAACTTGTCCTCTAAATACACCTCTGCTGTCTTCAACCAAGATCTCAGCGATCACTGCCTCATTGCCTGCATCCGTAATGGGTCAGCGGTCAAACGACCTCCACTCATCACTGTAAAACGCTCCCCGAAACACCTCAGCGAGCAGGCCTTTCTAATCGACCTGGCCGGGGTATCCTGGAAGGATATTGATCTCATCCCGTCAGTAGAGGATGCCTGGATATGTTTTTAAATGCCTTCCTAACCATCTTAAATAAACATGCCGAATTCAAGAAATGTAGAACCAGGAACAGATATAGCCCTTGGTTCTCCCCAGACCTGACTGCCCTTAACCAACACAAAAACATCCTATGGCGTTCTGTATTTGCATCGAACTGCCCCCGTGATATGCAGCTGTTCAGGGAAGCTAGAAACCATTATACACAGGCAGTTAGAAAAGCCAAGGCTAGCTTTTTCAAGCAGAAATTTGCTTCCTGCAACACTAACTCAAAAAAGTTCTGGGACACTGTAAAGTCCATGGAGAATAAGAACACCTCCTCCCAGCTGCCCACTGCACTGAAGATAGGAAACAATGTCACCACTGATAAATCCACCATAATTGAGAACTTCAATAAGCATTTTTCTACGGCTGGCCATGCTTTCCACCTGGCTACTCCTACCCCGGTCAACAGCACTGCACCCCCCACAGCAACTCGCCCAAGCCTTCCCCATTTCTCCTTCTCCCAAATCCGTTCAGCTGATGTTCTGAAAGAGCTGCAAAATCTGGACCCCTACAAATCAGCCGGGCTAGACAATCTGGACCCTTTCTTTCTAAAAATTATCTGCCGAAATTTTTGCCACCCCTATTACTAGCCTGTTCAACCTCTCTTTCGTGTCATCTGAGATTCCCAAAGATTGGAAAGCAGCTGCGGTCATCCCCCTCTTCAAACGGGGGGACACTCTTGACCCAAACTGCTACAGACCTATATCTATCCTACCATACTTTTCTAAGGTCTTCAAAAGCCAAGTCAACAAACAGATTACCGTCCATTTCGAATCTCACCATACCTTCTCTGCTATGCAGTCTGGTTTCAGAGCTGGTCATGGGTGCACCTCAGCCACGCTAAAGGTCCTAAACGATATCTTAACCGCCATCGATAAGAAACATTACTGTGCAGCCGTATTCATTGATCTGGCCAAGGCTTTCGACCTGTCAATCACCACATCCTCATCGGCAGACTCGACAGCCTTGGTTTCTCAAATGATTGCCTCGCCTGGTTCACCAACTACTTCTCTGATAGAGTTCAGTGTGTCAAATCGGAGGGTCTGCTGTCCGGACCTCTGGCAGGCTCTATAGGGGTGCCACAGGGTTCAATTCTTGGACCGACTCTCTTCTCTGTATACATCAATGAGGTCGCTCTTGAGTGAGTCTCTGATCCACCTCTACGCAGACGACACCATTCTATATACTTCTGGCCCTTCTTTGGACACTGTGTTAACAACCCTCCAGGTAAGCTTCAATGCCATACAACTCTCCTTCCGTGGCCTCCAATTGCTCTTAAATACAAGTAAAACTAAATGCATGCTCTTCAACCGATCGCTACCTGCACCTACCCGCCTGTCCAACATCACTACTCTGGACGGCTCTGACTTAGAATACGTGGACAACTACAAATACTTAGGTCTCTGGTTAGACTGTAAACTCTCCTTCCAGACCTATATCAAACATCTCTAATCCAAAGTTAAATCTAGAATTGGCTTCCTATTTCGCAGCAAAGCATCCTTCACTCATGCTGCCAAACATACCCTTGTAAAACTCACCATCCTACCAATCCTCGACTTTAGCGATGTCATTTACAAAACAGCCTCCAATACCCTTCTCAACAAATTGGATGCAGTCTATCACAGTGCAATCCGTTTTGTCACCAAAGCCCCATATACTACCCACCATTGCGACCTGTACACTCTCGTTGGCTGGCCCTCACTTCATACTCATCGCCAAACCCACTGGCTCCATGTCATCTACAAGACCCTGCTAGGTAAAGTCCCCCCTTATCTCAGCTCGCTGGTCACCATAGCATCTCCCACCTGTAGCACACGCTCCAGCAGGTATATCTCTCTAGTCACCCCCAAAACCAATTCTTTCTTTGGCCGCCTCTCCTTTCAGTTCTCTGCTGCCAATGACTGGAACGAACTACAAAAATCTCTGAAACTTGAAACACTTATCTCCCTCACTAGCTTTAAGCACCAACTGTCAGAGCAGCTCACAGATTACTGCACCTGTACATAGCCCACCTATAATTTAGCCCAAACAACTACCTCTTTCCCTACTGTATTTAATTAATTTATTTATTTTGCTCCTTTGCACCCCATTATTTTTATTTCTACTATGCAGAATCTTCCGTTGCAAATGTAGCATTCCAGTGTTTTACTTGCTATATTGTATTTACTTTGCCACCATGGCCTTTTTTTTGCCTTTAAATCCCTCACCTCATTTGCTCACATTGTATATAGACTTGTTTATACTGTATTATTGACTGTATGTTTGTTTTGCTCCATGTGTAACTCTGTGTCGTTGTATGTGTCGAACTGCTTTGCTTTAACTTGGCCAGGTCACAATTGTAAATGAGAACTTGTTCTCAACTTGCCTACCTGGTTAAATAAAGGTGAAATAAAAAAATAAAAAAAATAAAATGTTAATGGGGAGTAATGATGTCTGCAGGATTATTTAAATTATGTGAAGTGGATTTCAGGTAGTGGTCTGCTTTCAATTTACGAATCATAGCCACACCCATATTTCAAAGATATTTAAACACCATTCAATCATCTGCCAAACTCGTCCCTCTTGTTTTAGCCAACATAGCATTTAGTTCCCTTGTGATTTTTGTAAGTTCCTTAGTAAACCAAGGGTTCTCTCTGCCCTTAATCATGATTTTTTTAAAGGGGCATGACTATTGCAAACATCCTGGAATGCGTTGTGGAAGTAAGAAAAGGATAGTTCAACATCAGGGATTAATTCCATTCTAGAAAGTGGTTTCATTTCAATTTATAGTTTACTGTTAGCTAGCTGATTTTGGCTGGCTCGCTAGCTAATGTTACCTGAATTATCTTATTTATATCTCAGAGCCATTTGCTTGGCTAGTTATAGCCTAATGTTAGCTAGCTAACATTGAACCTGGTAGGTAAGCTACCTGCAGATTCATACAGGGTTAGCAAAGTCATGAGTTGGGATTATGAATCATTGTTTAGCTAGCTAGCTATGTGTCTTAACAAAAGACTCCACTATGCAAGTATTCACTTCAATAGAATGTCACTGCAACAACTGTTGATAGACGTAGCTGGTAAATTTGCTCTGGCCATCTACTCAGATTTCAGACCATGAGTAATATAGTCTATCTTGCTACATTTTCAGATATTACACATTTCTAATTTTGACATATTGTCTTTTCATTTCAAGTTAGCTGTACTGTTAGCTAGCTAGCTAACATTAGCCTGCTCGCTAGCTAACGTTGTGTATGATCTTATTATTCATATAAGAGCCATTTGCTTGGCTAGTTATAGGCTAATGTTAGCTAGCTAACATTGAAACTGGTTGGTTAAATACCTGCAGATTCATGCAGGGTAGTAATGTCATGAGTTGGGATTATGCTTCATTGTTTAGCTAGCTACATATTAACAAAAGACTCCACTATGCAGGTAACCATTTCGGGTGCATTCGTAAATTCAGTCTGGCCATCTAGATCACTCTCGTCTGAATGTGCCAGAGCGCAGAATGGCTGATGAATTTACGAACGCTCAACACCCGTTGAATATGGGTGGTGTCAGTAAAAGTCGACAAAAAAAGCATCCTTAAATTGTTGCCAGCAGCGCAGTTAGTCACCAAAGCTCTGGATAACATAAAAACAGCCTAACCAGTTTGGCTAGGTCGAGTAAAATGCTGAGAGTTTGGGTGGGGGCTAAAGCTTACGAGTTTGTGAACAAATCTGAATGGGTGTAGATAAAGCTCTCTAGTTGGTACCAAAACATTCAAAGGCCATTTTCTCAAAAGTGATGTTACAAGTTTATCAACTTCCAAAGCAGAATGACTTTCCCATTGTTCCACAAGTACAGTGTATGATAAACACCATTATGTAGCTCTGTGTCTCTGCTTTTATCTAATGCAAAAAACTAATTTTGCTACACAAGACCAAGTCAAGATGCTCGGTCACATGTTGATGTCGTTGACGATATTGTTGACGTTTTAATTCTGATACCAGTTAGTTTTGAACTATACTCTTCTTATTTTATTATATTGAATGAAATGTGGGGGAGGGGGGATTTTAAAATGTTCTTGATTTAGACCAATGTTTGGTCACTTGAACTTTTTGCTATTTTTACAGCTCGGTACTGGATTAACTTCAGATGACTCCCCTGAAGCTTGTGTGTGTCATAGAGCAGAACAACCGACACTTGAGTTCGTGAGAGTCTCCCCTTTCAATATTGGTGACATTAGTTTTGTGATGTTTTTACTCATGTGTAGAAAAAGATCGCTTTCACAAGCCCCATGTTATGGAATAGGCAAGAAACGGTGAGTCTAGCATAAATACACAGGGAGCCGTTCAATATTCCAAATGACATCACCATGTGACTAACTAAACAAAAATATAACATGCAACAATTTCAAAGTAACAGGTACTGTTCATATAATAAATTCATTAGGCCCTATTCTTTTACATGATTGGGCAGAAGTGCAGCCATGGGTGGGCCTTGGAGAGCATAGGCCCACCCACTGGGGAGCCAGGCCCTACCAAACAGAATTCGTTTTTGGGCTTTTTTTTCATTATTTTTTTATTGCTCAGCACCTCCCACTCCCCAGACGATCCCGCAGGTGAATTCATCGGATGGTGAGGTCCCTGGCTGGCATGGTTACACGTGGTCTGCTTTTGTGAGGCCGGTTGGACGTACTGCCAAATTCTTTCAAACAACATTGGAGGCAGCTTATGGTAGAGAAATTAACATTCAATTCTCTGGCAACAGCTCTGGTGGACATTCCTGCAGTCAAACACATTCTTTTTGTTGTGTACCCGTACAATAAAATATTTTCTAAACTCTTCATCACAACTAGACATTACATGCTTTTCCACTTCACTGCTTCAGTTCCATTACAGGATGATGTCATGGTTCTGGTGAGGAACAGGGACACAGGGAGCTCTGGCCTGGCCTCCACACACAGAGCCATTCATCCAATCGGTAAGGCCAGCGCTCCCCTCTCTGCCTTACAACAGCCATGGGAAATCACTATGAGTCATCTGTTGTACCAACGGCTTAGAGATGATATACTGTATAAGGTCATTATACGGTCTATATCTCTTTCTTCCCACCCTCCCTTTTGAGTAGAAAATACATTTACTAATTTGTTGATTTGATTGAGTCCTGAATAAAATTGAAATAGTGAAGCCAGGTTAAGCATAACAGGCTTGTAGAGTAGAGGGAGAGGGTGTTCTAAATTGAGAGCCTCTAGTTATTTCCTCTTGCTCTTGTTTTCCTGTCCCTCACATCTCTCATTTCTGTCAGAGAATCACTTATTTCTCTCCATTTTGAATGCAGAAATAAAGAGCTATTCAGCCGGTGCTGCTCATTGTGGCTCTTCATGTCAGTGTCATTTGTGAGTCTGTGCTCTCGATCCCTCCCTCTCAATGATTGAGACCTGACTTCCATCTGTAATGGATGGGTATTGTGATGCTGAGTGGGCTGATCTGCTTTCCCACAGCCGTGTGAAAAGGGCTTGGCACATCGTTGGCCTGTGTTTGAGCAGCATCCATAGACTGGCACTGACAAGGTCATGATTCCAACAGCACCCTAACCTCTTCCCACCCCAAACATGCTTTTTCCCATGCTTTTATAATTGATTAAACGGTTTGTGTTTGTATGTTTACCCTTTCTCTCTCAGTCTCTCGATTTCTTTGTGTACACCAACATGGCTGGTCTGCTTTGGCTTGACTACAGCCAGTGCATTTGGTAGGACAAACATTTTGTTCTCACACACAAACACAGCTTCACATACAGACTGAGAACACACAATGTGCACATGCCTCGCCCACACACCCACATCCCAAGACACTCCTGGAGATAGTCGGGGGACAGCCACCATCTGTCTTTTCACCCTCCTCCTCTCTTCCTTCTCACCCCCGTCCCCAAATCACTCTTTCCACAAGACACTGCTCTGGGTTAAAAATGATGAGTCTGATTCACAAAGGATTCCATTAACCACACCGTCTGCCTAGTGCACTCTTAAAAATAAAAAAGGTGCAAGTTGGAACCAAATAATGTTTTTGAGAGCAATGCCATAGTGGAACCGCTTTAGGTTCTCTGAAGAACCATAAAATGGGATGTTCCTTTGAACAACCACACAAAAATCCGAAACCAGAAATGTTTCGGACATCCAGGATTGGAATTGAATATCCAGAGTTTAAGCATTATTTGCATACTTCCTAGGGTGAATTTTATTAAAAGTACCACTCATGACTGTTTGGTAGATATGGTTGTTACATTCATATTTTTTTAAATCCTGTGGCATTCACCAAGTGAGATCCTAAGGGAATAGGTTGTCATTAAAATTCCACTCTTTAAAGGGGCAATCATAAAAACTTGTTTTACTCCAATGTCTGTAAACACTATATCCTCAAACCATGGTCTAAAGCATACATTTGTATATCCTGGATGCTCTATCCTTGCATCCATAGCTCTGTCTATGTATCGGAGAGTGATTACATTTCTCCAGACCCATTCCTCAGCTTTTTACCGAACCAGGGGTTGGGAGGCCGCTTTGTTATTGTTTCTTCTGCTGATTACCACTTTAAGACAATACATATTTCATAAGGGCTTATTTTGATGGCCTAGTTTTTCCCTAATACAGTGGCCTGAAACTCAGTTTATATGCCAGGTCAAGCCTGCAAATCACATGATGTTTTGCAAAGTGATGTTTAATTCCTATTGGAATCCAGACAGAGTGGGGATATCCAACAATCATTTTTTAAAGTTAAGTCAGTACCTTAAATATCTAAACTGGAACAACCATTTCAATGCAATTAATTCCAAATAACAGATTTAAATATTTTCAAAAAATGTATGTTATTTTAATTTTGCTACTCAAATATGAGTCAAATCTACAGTACATGCAAAAGCAAAAGATATTGAAACAAACAATTCTAAATATCCACGTGCAATAGAGCATGCTGGGAAATATAATAATAATGGATGCGGTTTTGGTTCAACCACAACACTGGGGTTCTTTTACACCATCGAATGTTAAATTAGTTATTGAAATCAACACTATAAAATGACTGAAATCAACACTAGTTAACCCTGGCCAATTTGCTGTATGCTAGGAATGGGACACATCTGAGGGTCTCCATACCTTTCAAGTACATTTTAGAATTCTAAACAACCATAGACGCCACATCAAGAACCCCACACTTAACTCAAAAGGTTCTTTAATCGGGCAAGCGTTTGGGCAAGCATTTGTGAACCTTTTTTTTTCATTGTACAGCAAGACCCAAACATTAACCAACATATTTGCCTGGTACAGCAAAACCCAAACATACCTCTGACCTCATGAAGCCTCTGGTAGATGCGTCAGCAAAATCTATCAGCCCAACAAATAGCATGCAGAAGCTAAAATATCTGACCTGCACAGCATGGAAGTGTACTTAAACTGCCGTAGAAACTGTCACATGCCTAGCCAGTATCCACCATGCATAAATACAGTGGATAATTAGAGTAGTGGTATGCGGGTGAATGTGTGGTATGCATTAATTTGCTATTTTCTTTTTTACATCTGACTGGTATTTGCTATTACTTAGGATCCCCATTAGCCACTGCAAAAACATCAGCTACTCTTCCTGGGGTCCACATGAAGCATAATATAATACAAAACATTATTAGTCAAGGACTGAAATACATACATTTAATACGTCACACATAGCCTACATGTCAATACATACAGTGCATTCGGAAATGATTCAGAACCCTTGACTTTTTCAACATTTTATTACGTTACAGCCTTATTCTAAAATGTATTTCTTTGTTTTAAATTCCCCTCACCAATCTACACACAATACCCCATAATGACAGAGCAAAAACAGATTTTTATTCACTTCTGCAAATTTATCACATTTACATAAATATTCAGATCCTTTACTCAGTACTTTGTTGAAGCACCTTTGGCAGCAATTACAGCGATTCTTGAGCATTATACTACAAGCTTGGCATACCTGTATTTGGGGAGTTTCTCCCATTCTTCTTCGCAGATCCTCTCAAGCTCTGTCAGGTTGGATGGAGAGCTTCCCTGCACAACTATTTTCAGGTCTCTCCAGAGATGTTAGATCGGGTTCAGGTCTGGGCTCTGGCTGGGCCACTCAAGAACATTCAGAGACTTGTCCTGAAGCTGCTCCTGCGTTGTTTTAGCTGTGTGCTTAGAGTCGTTGTCCTGTTGGAAGGTGAACCTTCGCCCCAGTCTGAGGTCCTGAGCGCTCTGGAGCAGATTTTCATCAAGGATCGGTCTGTACTTTGCGCCATTCATCTTTCCCTCGATCCTGGCTAACCTCCCAGTCCCTGCCGCTGAAAAACATCCCCACAGCATGCTTCCACCATCATGCTTCACTGTAGAGATGGTGCCAGGTTTCCTCCAGATGTGACGCTTGGCATTCAGGCCAAAGAGTTCAATCTTGGTTTCAGACCGGAGAATCTTGTTTCTCATGGTCAGAGTACTTTAATTAATCGTCTTTTTGGCAAACTCTACCATAAAGGCCTGATTGGTAGAGTGCTGCAGAGATGGTTGTCCTTCTGGAAGGTTCTCCCATCTCCACAGAGGAACTCTGGAGCTCTGTCAGAATGACCATCTGGTTCTTGGTCACCTCCCTGACCAAGGCCCTTCTCCCCCGATTGCTCAGTTTGGCCGGGAGGCCAGCTCTAGGAAGAGTCTTGGTGGTTCCAAATTTCTTCCATTTAAGAATGATGGAGGCCGATGTGTTCTTGGGGACCTTCAATACAACATACATTTTTTTGGTACCCTTCCCCACATTGGTGCCTCGACAATTTCTTCAACCTCATGGCTTGGTTTTTTCTCTGACATGCACTGTCAACTGTGGGACCTTACATAGACATGTTTGTGCCTTTCCAAATAATTTCCAATCAATTGAATTGACCACAGATGGACTCCAATCAAGTTGTAGAAACAGCTCAAGGATGATCAACGGAAACAGGATGCACTTGAGCTCAATTGCGAGTCTCATATCAATGGGGCTGAAAACTTGGTCACATTATTCAACAAGGGATCTAAACGAGGTTTCACCTAACAGTGAAATGCTTACTAATAAGGAGGTGATTAGTCCAAGGATCCTTAGCTTAGTGATGAGCTTTGAGGACACTATGATGTTAAAAACTGAGCTGTAGTCAATGAATAGCATTCTTACATAAGTGTTCCTTTTGTCTAGGTGTGAAAGGGCAATGTGGAGTGCAATAGAGATTGCATCATCTGTGGATTTGTTGGTGCGGTATGCAAATTGGAGTGTGTCTAGGGTTTCTGGGATAATGGTGTTGATGTGAGCCATGACCAGCCTTTCAAAGAACTTAATGGCTTCAGACGTGAGTTCTACGGGTCAGTAGGCATTTAGGCAGGTTACCTTAGTGTTCTTGGGCACAACGGACTATGGTGGTCTGCTTGAAACATGTTGGTATTACAGACTGAAAATGTCAGTTAAGACACTTGCCAGTTGGTTAGCGCATGCTTGTAGTACATGTCCTGGTAATCTATCTGGCCCAGCAGCCCTGTGAATGTTGACCTGTTTAAAGGTTTTACTCACATTGGCTGCAGAGAGTGTAATCACAGTCACCCGGAACAGCCGGTTCTCTCATGCATGTTTCAGTGTATTTGCCTCGAAGCAAGCATAGAAGTTATTTAGCTCATCTGGTAGGCTTGTGTCACTGGGTAGCTCTCGGCTATGCTTCCCTTTGCAGTCTGTAATAGTTTGCAAGCCCTGCCACATTCAACGAGCATCGGAGCCGGTGTAGTACGATTTAATATTAGTAGTAAACTCAGCAAAAAAAGAAAGGTCCCTTTTTCAGGACCCTGTCTTTCAAAAATAATTCGTAAAAATCCAAATAACTTCACAGATCTTCATTGTAGAGGCTTTAAACACAGTTTCCCATGCTTGTTCAACGAACCATAAACAATGAATGAACAGCACCTAGGACACTAAAGAGGCCTTTCTATTGACTCAAAAACACCAAAGGAAAGATGCCCAGGGTCCCTGCTCATCTGCATGAGGACTGCAGATGTGGCCAGGGCAATAAATTGCAATGTCCGTACTGCGAGACGCCTAAGACAGTGCTACAGCGAGACAGGTCGGACAGCTGATCGTCCTCGCAGTGGCAGACCCCATGTAACAACACTTGCACAGGATCAGTACATCCGATCATCATACCTGCAGGACAGGTACAGGATGGCAACAATAACTGCCCGAGTTACACCAGGAACGCACAAACCCTCCATCAGTGCTCAGACTGTCCGCAATAGGCTGAGAGAGCCTGGACTGAGGGCTTGTAGGCCTGTTGTAAGGCAGGTCCTCACCAGACATCACAAGCAACAACGCTGCCTATGGGCACAAACCCACCTTCGCTGGACCAGACAGGACTGGCAGAAACATGCTCTTCACTGACGAGTCGTGGTTTTGTCTCACAAGGGGTCATGGTCAGATTCGCGTTTATTGTCGAAGGAATTAGCGTTACTCTGGAGCAGGATCAATTTGGAGATGGAGGGTCCGTCATGACTGGGGCGGTGTGTCACAGCATCATTGGACTGTGCTTGTTGTCATTGCAGGCAATCTCAACGCTGTGCATTACAGGGAAGACATCCTCCTCCCTCATGTGGTACCCTTCCTGCAGGCTCATCCTGACATGACCCTCCAGCATGACAATGCCACCAGCCATACTGCTCGTTCTGTGAGTGATTTCCTGCAAGACAGGAATGTCAGTGTTCTGCCATGGCCAGCGAAGAGCCTGGATCTCAATCCCATTGAGCACTTCTGGGACCTGTTGGATCGGAGGGTTAGGGCTAGGGCCATTCCCCCGAGAAATGACTGGGAACTTGCAGGTGCCTTGGTGGAAGAGTGGGGTAACATCTCACAGCAAGAGCTGGCAAGTCTGGTGCAGTCCACGAGGAGGAGATGCACTGCAGTACTTAATGCAGCTGGTGGGCACACCAGATACTGACTGTTACTTTTGATTTTGACCCCGCCTTTGTTCAGGGACACATTTTTCCATTTCTGTTAGTCACATGTCTATGGAACTTGTTCATTTTATGTCTCAGTTATTGAATCTTGTTATGTTCATACACATATTTACACGTTACATTTGTTGAAAATAAACACAGTTGACATTGAGTGGACATTTCTTTTTTTGCTGAGTTTATATTGATGCTTTGCCTGTTTGATGGTTCGTCAAAAGGCATAGCGGGATTTCTTATAAGCTCCCAGGTTAGAGCACCGCTCTTTGAAAGCGGCAGCTCTACCCTTTAGCTCAGTGCTAATGTTGCCTGTCATCCATGTCTTCTGGTTGGGGTATGTACGTACGGTTACTGTAGGGACGACGTCCTCGATGTGCTTAATGATGAAGCCAATGGCTGATGCCATCGGAAGAATCCCAGAACATATTCCAGTCTGTGCTCGCAAAACAGTCTTGTAGTTTAGCATCTGCTTCATCTGACCACTTTTTTTATAGACCAAGTAATGGGTGCTTCCTGGTTTAATTTTAGCTTGTAAGCAGGAATCAGGATGATAGTGTTATGGTCAGATTTGCCAAATGGAGGGCGGGGGAGAGCTTTGTACGTGTCTCTGTGTGTAGAGTGAAGGTGGTCTAGAATTTTTTTCCCTCTGGTTGCATTTGACATGTTGATAGATATTCGGTAAAACTGATTTAATTGTCCCTGCATTAAAGTCACCGGACACTAGGAGCGCAGCCTCTGGATGAGCATTTTCCTGTTTGCTTATGTTGGAATACAGCTTCTTGAGTGGGGTTTTAGTGCCACCTCTCTCTCTGGTGGTATGTAGACAGCTATGAAAAATACAGATGAAAACTCTTGGTAGACAGTGTGGTCTACAGCTTGTTGTGAAATACTCTACCTCAGGCGAGCAAAACTTTGAGACTTCCTTAGATATCGTGCACCAGCTGTTTACATAAATGCATGGGCCCCGCCCCGTGTCTTACCAGAGGCTGCTGTTCCGTCTTGCCAATAGAGTGCATAACCTGCCAGCTGTATGTTCTTAATGTCGTCGTTCAGCCACGACTTGGTGAAACATAAGATATATTTAATGTTCCGTTGGTTATATATTTTAACGTTGAGTGATTTGTCCCAAAAATTTAGATTTTAGTTTGAGATATTTAGCACCAGCCATTTGCTAGTTAACATAGAGTTCCAATCAGTTTTAGAATGGTTAAGTGTTTCCGTTGTTGATTTTACTGCTGCAGCCGACATATATACGGTTTAGTCATCAGCGTACATCGACACACAGGCTTTATTCAAGGTCAATGGAAGATCATTTGTAAAAACAATAATGGCCCGAGCCGGCTGCCCTGCAAAACAACACACTCAACTGAATTTGCATGAGAGGCTTCCATTATCAAAAACCCTCTGTTCTATTAGATGGGTAACTCTCAATCCATAAGGCAGAGGATGTGTCACGATCATCGTAGTGAGGAGACCAAAGCGCAGCGTGGTGTGAATACATACTTTTAATGAATGACAAAAAACACGAAGTACACTAAAAAATACAAATAAAAACAAACCAAAACGACCGCTATCGCAGTGCTAACATGCAACATCACATAGACAATAACCCACAAAATACCCAAAGAAGATGGCTGCCTAAATATGGTTCCCAATCAGAGACAACGATAAACAGCTGCCTCTAATTGAGGACCAATCTAGGCAACCATAGACATACATAAACACCTAGATGGTAAACAAAACCCCTAGACAGTACAAAAACACATACATCACCCATGTCACACCCTGACCTAACCAAAATATATAAAGAAAACAACGAATACTCAGGTCAGGGCGTGACAGGATGCGAATCCATAACACCTACATTTTTCAGCAATAGGTTATGATCAATGACATAAAAAGCTGCACTGAAGTCTAACAAAACAACTCCCACAATCTTCTGCCTTTTAATTTCTTTCAGCCAGTCATTTGTGTCAGTGCCGAGCATGTTGTGTGCCCTTCCCTATAAGCATGCTGAAAGTCTGTTAATTTGTTTCCTGTAAAATAAATGTATTTGATCAAACCATTTTTCCCCAAAAAGTTTGCTAAGCACTTGTAACAGGCTGATTGGTCTGGGCACTGGAAGAGCAGGAGCAGAGATTGACACTGACTCACCACCCTGACTTCTAACTGACACTGTCAACCATCTAGAGTTCAGACCAACCGGGTGACCAGTTGCATCTACTAACCAGAGAACAGCAGAGTGCAACAGAAGAACACAAGGAATGCTTTACAGTAGTTTGTGGTCTGGAGTAAAGCATGAGTTTTCAGACTGGTCTTGTTGGAGATTCCAACCTCTGCATGGCTGGGTAATGGGCATGATTAGAGCAGCATTAGTGAGCAGCTGAGGTCTCTATGGGCCACTTCATAGATGCTCATCTGTAATGAGGGTCATCTGCTACGATGATAAAATAATGACCAGCAAATGTCAGAGAGAAAGAAAGAGAAAAAAAGAGAGAAAGAGGGAGACATGCAGTGAAAACGACATTAGTTTCCAACTACAAAATAAGGACACTGCGTACACAAAACAGTGGAATGTGATGCTTGCTGTAACGTACAGAAAGGGTAGCACAAGTGAATCCACATGTGAGTTTTGAATGGAATAGACTTCCCTGCACTTTCATTCCACTTTATCTTCCTCTGCCAATTATACCTGTTAACCACTATCCTAACACAGCCCGGTGCAGTACTGTCTGCTTTCACTCCTTGCCTCCAGGTTAATATAGAAACCATCATTCTCTTCAAACAAACAACCTTCAAACTAGCCCCGTGTTTATGCCAGACTCTGCACTCTTTGTCCAGGATTAAAAGGGGGAAAATATGGAGTTCTTTAAGTGTTTATCAAGAGCTGTGTTTTGGTATGTTCAGCGCTTATTTCCGTTGGCTTTTGCGTATCCCAGTCTGTTTTTTTTCCTGGCAAAGGGGATTGAGTCTGGGCACTGTTTCAGCACTGCGTTCGGGCCACTACTCAGTCTCAGAGGAGAGGAGGGTGAAGAAGAGGGAGGGATGGGACAGGAGGAGAGGGGAATGAGAGAGAGAGAGGGTGAAGGATGTCAGCCCATTGCTGCCTCTGTTCTGGTTTTTCTGAAACAGGACAACATGAATGTGTGAACCAGATGCTGAGTGAGTGAGAAGAGTAAAGGAGTCCATCTTCCTTAACCTTTCTAACCAGTTTGTGTTCTGTCGGTGTGGCTAAGTGACCATGGTATTGTAGAACAAATTAGGTAAAGCCACGTGTCAAGCAGCTTTCAATGAAAGGCCTTTCACAGACTCTTTCTGACATGTTAGGCTTTAAGGTTGCAAGGCCGGATGGTCCCAGACATTACCTACTGGGGTCAATTTAATATCTATTCCACGTTGGTTCCACGTCATTTCATTGAAGGGACGTGGAAACAACGTTGATTCAACCAGTGTGTGCCCAGTGGGTAGTTGCAACAAACTCCAAAGGCTCTCGTTTCTCTGGCCTCCTCCTTTTATAAGGCTCCGGAAAGCCCCTTTAATGTGGCGGCTCCATAAACATTAAGCCTGTTCATTAAGAGGCCCAGGCTTCCAGTGAGAAGACAGTGAAATAAAGAAGTTATTGGTGTGTAAGTGGGGCCAGCTTTCCACAAGGCCTCTCCAGGCCCTAGTAAGCTGTGTCACTAAATCCATGTGGCTGGGCGAGAGGGAGGGAGAGGAAGTAGAAAGAAACTGGAAAGATACACACAGAGAGAGATGGGTCATTGGCATGCTGGAATCCTTGAGGGTGGTGGTTCTTGTCTGTATGGCTGAGCCATGGGAGACTGCAGTCACACCCTCCCATTCCCTTCCATCCTTACCCCCTCCTCCACACACAGTAACACCACAGGAGTGGAGCGGTGCCACCTGTGGCCTTAGCAGATGTGAAAAAGCCGCCTCTCCAGTCAAGAAACTAAACATACGGTACGTAGCTATACATACACCTACATAGATTAGACTCACATCTGTCAATGTTCACATTTTCACATTTTGAAACACACACACCCTCTGAAGATGTGGCACACTCAAATAAACAAAAATGAGAAAAGAAACCGAACATATGTGCCTGGGTCAGTCAGGGCTGCACGCAACCACAATGACTCCCATTAAAATGATTTGAAACAGGAAATGGTTATTATAGATATGGAACATTTCTCATGAGGAATTCCCACACCTCCACCTTATCTTTCACGCTTGCTGAAAAAGAGGCCAAGTACTACTTCTGCTTGCATAAAGACATAACAAAAGCAACAAGCATGTAAGTTCAAGTGAATGAAGAGTGCACACTCTTTTACTTGGAAGAGACTGACAAATGGCTGGAAGTAACTGAGATTACTGGAAGCTACACAGGGACAAAGCATCAGTCAACCTACATCTACCCCACATACAGTGGGGTAACGTAAAAAATGACAGCAGCGTATAAACATGCTAATTCCATTGTCAACCCACATTAATCTAACATAGCAGGCATAGAAATACCCATGAGTGGAGTCTCCAATTCTGTTTTCCAGAGGAAATGGAAGTTAGGTTGAAAATACTGTATGCCTGAAAACCAGAAACATCGGCTTTCTGTCAACGCCACTAAGGGTAATCCACATTAATAAGTGGCATCATAGAGTCATTGGTCAACAGTCATTTGTTCTCTTTTTCCAGGGCTACATATTGTGGTGGTAAGTCAGAGACCACAATAGTATGACCGTCAATTGAGGAGATGAGTGGAGTAAATTGAGTGAGGAAGCAGACCTTGGTATATGTGTGTGGATGAAGAGTATGTGTAAAAGGAGCTGAGTAGAGATAGGAGATATCTCCACCTGACCCTGTCACATCCATCTGAATGTGAGGCATTTGGAGGGCTGGAGCAACACTCTTTCCTCAGTTTCCTCACAGGTTACAAGGTTCCAGCAGGGTGTTGTGTTCTCTCTGTAGCGTGGGTGGTGAAGGAAGGTAGGTCTTGCCAAATTGAGTGATTTGATGAGGCACTCCCTAGCATGCCACAGCGAGGAGAGAGTCTCCCTGCGTAATGGAAAGAATGCCTGAATGAAAGGGTGAACATTCCCATCTAAAATCATGGGCATTTCAAGCCACGCCTGAGAAGACAACACTACCAAAGTCAGTGTTTTGGGAGGTGGATGGGACAGCCAGCCAAAATTCCACCCAAAAGACAAAACTGTCTCTGCCCTGAGCACAATGCATGCTGGGTATACCTTTTCAAAAAACTTATTATATCGATTGTGCCAAAAAATACCTGTCAGGACAAAGGGCCTATCCCTACTGCACAGACACTTTGGCAGTGTGACCACACAAAGATTCAAACCCCCGTACACACACACACACACACACACACACACACACACACACACACACACACACACACACACACACACACACACACGAATATTGTCTTTAGTGACATGGAGAGCGGAAACAAATCTTGAAGGGAATGTGAGGACATGTTCAGGCCAGACAGAGAGGAAGGCAAGCAATAAAACCCTGCCTCACCAGTCAGACATCACCCTCTGATGCGTGCTTGAATAACCCAAACATTATAACGTCCAACCCACACTATCACTGATTAAAAAAGACCCAGGGAGAGTAGGAGGCATACTTAACATTTGCCTGTCTGTGCAGTGATAAGAATGTTCCTCTATTTATCTAAATAAAAGAGGAAAAGCAAAGGCTTTGGGGATGCTTAGTATTCTGTATAGATAGAAAGTCCAGGCACTGGGGTGACAACTGGGCCTACAACTGGAGAGAGTGAGTGTTTGATGAGCCAAACTTCTAGGTACACACAGGCACACATCTCTGTCCCTACTGTCTATTAAATAATAGATTGATTGAACACGTTTAAATACCAATACCTGTACATAATTTAAAATACTTGCTCTGCAAGAAAATTTCCACTGGCGTTGCTTAATTAACTCTACAAGGAATTGCGAACTTATCAATATCATAGTGGTAGCTAGAATTGCAAGAGGAAGGAACATATTAAAGGAGTTTGACTTGGTACATGGGACTGTAAAGTTAAGCGAGAGTGAGTAGCCCTGAGACTTCTCAGTTTCATTTATGCATCCTCAAAGTCATCAAGGAGGAAAAACTGAAGTATTTATGTTGAGCTGAGTTTGGAAAAATCAAATAGGCTATCAATAACTGTGGCACAAACATCCCAAAACGAGGCACCACAGCTACCATTGCATTCAACTTGACTATACATACTCGGCGTACAGAGCTAAAATAGAGGACATTATATACTCACGTGTAAGCCCATGCAGCAGCCTTATGGCCACGGCATCTGTATAGCCTAGGCCAGAGGTGGGACACCCCTGGGATGGCAAGTAGCCTAGTGGATAGAGCATTGGGCCAGTAACTACAAGGTTGCTAGATCAAATCCCCAAGGTAGAACTCTTTAGTTTTGTTCCTGAACAACCCACTGTTCCTAGGCTGTCATTGTAAATAAAAATGTGTTCTTAACGGACTTGCCTACTTAAATAAAAAAAAGAGCTCCTCCTCGCTAAAATAGTGTGCAACTTCTTATTCTTTGGGGTTTTAATGGTGGTTGGCATACAATATGTTACATTACCACCCCCAACTGGTCTATAATATAAATACATCCTTTATACTTTGATACAAAATGGGAAAACAGGAAAAGTAAAAAATATGTATATTTAAATCATGTTTTAATAAAACACCCTTCCAACTAACCCTACACTCATTACAAAAGACGACTTTGACCCTATCGGCTCCTGCACCATACCAACAGCCTGGGAGGACAGGATACCACCACTCAACACATTAACTCTTCTGAAGTCAAAGTCAAATCTCATATATCCAAATACTTCTCTGCAGCTGCCAACACAACATCTATTTTACTTTAATTAACCAGGTAAGTTAACTGAGAATACATTCTCATTTACAGAACAACCTGGGGTATAGTTACAGGGGAGGGGGAGGGGGATGAATGAGCCAATTGGAAGCTGGGGATGATACCGTGGCCATGATGTATTTATATTATAGTCAGGTTTTGCGCCCCCTTGGGCTTGTGCAGTGTACTCAGCCTTGTCTCAGGGTAGTAAGTTGGTGACTGTTGATATCCTTCTAGTAGTGTGGGGCTGTGCTTTGGTAAAGTGGGTGGAGTTATATCCTGCCTGGTTGGCCCTGTCGGGGATATCGTCAGAATGGGCCACAGTGTCTCCCAACCCTCCCCGTCTCAACCTCCAGTATCTATGCTGCAATAGTCTATGTGCCGGGGGGCTAGGGTCAGTCTGTTATATCTGGTGTAGTTCTCCTGTCTTATCCAGTGTCCTGTGTGAATTTAAGTATGCTCCCTCTAATTCTCTCTCTCCCTCCCGGAAGACCTGAGCCCTAGGACCATGCCTCAGGACTACATGCCCTGATGACTCCTGGCTGTCCCCAGTCCACCTGGTCGGGCTGCTCCAGTTTCAACTCTTCTGCCTGCGGCTATGGAACCCTGACCTGTTCACCGGACATGCTACCTTGTCCCAAACCTGCTGCTTTCGACTCTCTCTCGCTCTCTCTCTCTCTCTCACCTCCTATCTCGACCTCTGAATGCTCGGCTATGAAAAACATTTACTCCTGAGATACTGACCTGTTGCACCATCTACAACCACTGGGATTATCATTTGACCCTGCTGGTCATCTATGAACTTTCGAACATCTTGAAGAACAATATGTCCTTAACAAGAAGTTAAGCTTTAACTTGGTGTATTGCGCTTGTGATTGTATGAAAGTTAAATATTTCTTATAATATTTTTTGAATTTCGCGCTCGCAATTTCACTGGATGTTGTCGAAACGTTCCGAAAGCGAAAACCCAAGCCGTAACAGGTAGAAGCCAACCTTACTGATGCACATATCACTTGTTGGCCTATCCCTCTGTGCTGGCACAGATCTACTACTTACAGGGATCCTCTCAGGATTCCTTGACCCATCCTCTTCTACTTTCTTCACTGCCTCAGCATTCAACACTTTCTACACTACTCAGACTCTGGTCACCTCAATCTGCCTCTCTCGCACCGGACACTTTCTATCCCCATCAACATGAGCAACCCTACAGTTGAACTTTATCCACCCAAATTTCAAAGTCCCATGCCCTCTTGCACACTTCGCACATCTTGGAATCTCCCTCCTACACACACTGCTTCTTCGACACCCCATCTCAATTTGTATTGCCATCTTCCTCAAATCTAACCTCTGCTTTCCTCATTCTCATCGACTGTCACAAACGTTGGATGAATAAATGGACCAAGGCGCAGCGTGCGTAGAGTTGCACATGTTTATTTAATGAAACTCACAGAAAACAATCAAGCGCAAAATGAATCGTGAAGCTATGCAGTACTCACAAGCAACAATACATGAACAAGATCCCACATAAAACCCAGTGGGAAAAAGGCTGCCTAAATATGATCCCCAATCAGAGACAACAATAGACAGCTGCCTCTGATTGGGAACCATACCAGGCCAACATAGAAATAAAGAAACTACAGTACCCACCCTAGTCACACCCTGACCTAACCAAGATAGAGAATAAAATGGCTCTCTAAGGTCAGGGCATGACAGTACCCCCCCCTCCCCCAAAGGTGCGGACTCCGGCCGCAGAAAACTTGACTGTGGGTGAGGGTCCGGGTGGGAATCTAGCCTCAGTGGCAACCCCGCTCCTTTCGCGGATCCCTCCGCTTCTGTGGAACCGGACCGTGGATCGTCGCCGGAGGCTCTGGACCGTGGATTGTTGCCAGAGGAACCGAACCGTAGATCGTCACCAGAAGCTCCGGACCGCGGATCGTTGCAGGAAGCTCCGGACCGTGGATCATCTCTGGGGGAACCGGACCGTGGATCGTCACCGGGGATTCCAGACCGTGGATTGTTGCCGGAGGCCTGGTGCGTGGAGCTGGCATGGGATGAACTGGGCCATGGAGGCGCACTGGAGGTCTAGAGCATAGTCACTTTAGCACGACAAGTGCGGGGAGCTGGCACAGAACACACTGGGCTGTGGAGGCCGCACTGGAGACACGGTGCGTAGAACCAGAAAACATGGCACCTGAACGGTGACCAACTCCACACGGTGAGTACAGGGAGTTGGTTCTGGTTCCCACCTTGGCTCCACCAACCAACCTGTGCGCCCTCCAAAAAATGTTTTGAGGCTGCCTCTTGGGCTTCTGTTGTGGCCGCGAATCCCGATGTTGTCGTTGTTGCTCCCTCTCTGCCTCCGTCTGCTCCCATGAAGGCGGTCCTTTCCGGCCAGGATTTCCTCCCATGTCCAGGATCCCTTCCTGTCCAATATATCCTCCCACTTCCAGGATGTCTGCTCCTCCTGGGCACTCTGCTTGGTCCATGGGTGGTGGGATCTTCTGTCACGAACATTGGTTGAATAAATGGACCAAGGCGCAGCGTGCATAGAGTTGCACATGTTTATTTAAATGAAACTCACAGAAAACAATAAAGCGCAAAATGAAACTAAGCTATGCAGTACTCACAAGCAACAATACATAAACAAGATCCCACAAAAACCCAGTGGGACACCCTAGTCACACCCTGACCTAACCAAGATAGAGAATAAAAGGGCTCTCTAAGGTCAGGGCGTCGACCTCTTCCTCCTCTTTTTTCCATTCCATTCCTCCTCAGAAATCCACCTTTGTGTGTCCATGTCCCAATATTCCTTTTCTCCTGACTTCTCTTGCGGCCCGTTAACATCCCACCATAATACTATCACATTATCGTCCTGCTCACTCCGGAGACGTGTCTTCTCCGGGCGCCAACATTTTAAGAGGATGAGCAGCGGCACAACCGTTCTCCCTTCTCTCTTTTTCCTCAACCCTCGTCAATTATTACTGTCAAACAACCCTTTCCTGTCCAACTTCTTCTTCTTTAGTATTATGGCAGTCCGCAAAGTGATCTTATAGGTGCATGCCGCACCCTACTGTACTGGCTGCGTATCAGCCTAGTACTCTGTAGTATGAATTCATTTATGCCCTATCAACTAACCCTACACCCATTAAAACCTCACCACTATTCCACTACTTTGGCCCCATCTGACCATACTCCAGTCCAGCAGCCTGGGAATACGGGACACAATTGTTCAAAACATCGTATAACTCTTTTGCAGTAAAATCTTATACACTGAAGTACATCTCTGCAGCTGCCACCACAACATCTATCCTCTGTGATTTACGTTCCATGCAGTTGACAAGCATGGCCATGAAAGCCAAAAAAATAACCTTGCTGAAGCACATGTTGTTCCTGTCACACTCTATTGGCCTTGGCCTACTCACAGGGATTCTCTTAGGATCCCTCGCCCTGTACCCATCTTCCTCTACTACTCTATTCACTACCTCAGCATACGACACCTTCTGTACTACTCAGATCCTGGCAACCTCAACCTGTCATTCTCTCACCAGACACTTCTGATCTCCAGCACCATGGGTACATCTACAGTTAACACATACCCAACTTTTTCCACTGATACTACACATTCCTTTGTCTCATGTCCTCCCTCCTCTCCCTCCTACATGCATGACACCTAAAAAAAACTTAATGGATCTGGGACAAAAGCTCTCATGGGATGAGTGACACATACTAACTTGACTTTATCTGGTAAAGATAGACACTGTCTTCTCTGTTTATTGTGTGCAACTGCAGCCCATAATTCAAGACATTCATCCCATTGGTTCCTGCATGAACACCCCCAATCGAACACCCTATTGGTTCCTGCATGAACACCCCCCACCCCCTCAGTCGAGGCACGACATCTTCATGCTTGTGTGACACTTTTGAATGTGTGTCAAAAGGAAAGTAAAGGTATTATCTGAGTTTTTTTGCCCCTGCCTAGCTGAGTCCTTCTTGCTAGCTAGCGGAAGCAACACCAGTAGACAGTGTCCTTCGCTCCCGCCTGCTGAACACCTGCCCTCACCTTCGTTAATAGATGTGCAAGAAAACAGTGGAAGGCTGGGGCAATACTGTGTACTAGCTAACTAGCTAGCTAGATAGCAACACCATGTGCGAAGGACACTGTCTACTGGTCGTCCCCGCCTCCCGCTAGCACAGCAGAAGGGAGGCTAGGGCGAGTTGTGTACTAGCTAGCTTGATAGTTAGCAACACCATGTCCTTTGCTCCCGCCTGACAAACACTTGGCCTTTCCGTCGTTAATAGAACTGCAGGAAAACAGTGCCCAACAAGAAGGGACAAAGGACACAGGCGCACGGATAGCTAGCTACCATTGTGCGGATAGCTAGCTGCCGTTGTCGGCCCTTCTGTTTTTTTTGTTGGTGGCTGGCATCCAACATTATTGTGCATTAACGCCACCTACTGTACTGGAGCGCCCCCGCCCCCCTCCTGTCCCAACAAAACAATTTACCAATAGAAGTATAAAGAGGGGTTCCTGCAGATGCAAGAATGCCCACATGCAGGAACGCACCAAATTAAGGGTTACAATTGCACCCTTCTCCCCCGCTACAATGTTGCTGCTACTAGCCTCTCCAACCTTGGTTTGTAGATGGAAACCACTCCTAAGTAAGCATGCTAAGAAAATCTGTGGGTACAATGGAGGAATATTACATGTTGAGGAAATATGTGTATTGCCGTCTATCACATACCTAATTATGAACAAAAAATTAACGACAGCTTGTCATAGGGCTAGACCCTGCCCTATAGAGTAAGAGTATCAAAGCACCTATACACACCTGAGTCATTTAATGAATGTATAGTTCACTAACATCATGCCGGCACACATCAGATGACATGTTTGTTATACTTACCTATGTGGTGTAACGCTGCTCACATTATCCATGCATCCACATAATTTATTCCATGGTCATTTGTAACTTCATCCTCATGCATATCATTGTTAAATCTTATCATTGCATATTTATTGTAACATCTATTTATAGCAACTATTTCTAAGACACAGACATTTTATATGTGCAAATCATGTGGTAGTTATTGGAAAGCATTGAAAGTAGACTCTCAGCAGCCAACCCAGACACAACCGCCAACGACAACCTCACCTCATTGGCCAAGATGTTTGAGCAGTTAAGCCATGTCCAGATGCTGAGAGATGTAGCAAAACAGTCGTTCCTCAATCACCAAGTCATCCAGCTTCACATGGACCTGGAGAGTGCTAGAGGTCAGCCATGGCCCAGGGGGGTGTTCAGGTGTTGAACCAAAGATGGTGAAGCCAGAGAACTCAGATGACATTGAACATTTCTTAACCATGGTTGAGAGGTTAGCAGTGGTCTACAGGTGCTGAAGGCAGGACTGGGCCTTGCGTATCATAGCCCTACTGACTGCACAATGGACTGAACAATGAGCTTGTTAAATAGGCCGTCTTGAAGAGGTATGAAATCAGCAGTGACACATATCATTGGCGTTTCCGAACCATTGAGACACACAGAAGAGTCTCTACAAGAGCTCTACACACGCCTGAAGGACTTATTTTGCAAGTGCGTGTAGTATGAGAAAGAGGACAAAATGGAGAAGATGGTCAATACCTACGGTGCTGTATCCTGAGGTGAAGACTTGGGTCAAAGAGCATAATCCCTCTCCTGCCGCAGAAGCAGTTGAGCTGATGGAGACTTATGTCACTGCTCACAAAGGACCAAGAACCTTCCATAATGCTGGACAGCTACGAGCCGTCTAGGGTAAGTCTGAGGGGTTTGGGAAAGGTGGTGGTTCTGAAATTCCCTCAGGCAGTCAGTCAAGGTTCAGTAAGCTTCGAGTAATAAAGCCTACCCCCTTACAAGCCTCAGCCAAGTGGCAAGTCTGACCATTGTGTGCTTTAACTGTGGAGTGTCAGGTCATACCTATCACCAAAGCCCCATATGTTCAGACCCACCACTGCGTCATGTATGCTCTTGTTGGCTGGCCCTCGCTACACATTCGTCACCAGACCCACTGGCTCCAGGTCATCTATAAGTCTTTGCTAGGTAAAGCTCTGCCTTATCTCAGCTCACTGGTCACCATAACAACACCCACCCGTAGCATGCGCTCCAGCAGGTACAGTATATCTCACTGGTCATCCCCAAAGCCTACACCTGCTTTGGCCGCCTTTCCTTCCAGTGCTCTGCTGCCAATGACTGGAACGAATTGCAAAAATCGCTGAAGTTGAAGACTTACATCTCCCTCACTAACTTTAAGCACCAGCTATCTGAGCAGCTAACGAATCGCTGCAGCTGTACACATCTGTAAATAGCCCATCCCATCAAATCTACCTACCTCACCCCCATATTGTTTTTGTTTACTTTTTTGCTCTTTTGCACACCAGTATTTATACTTGCACATCATCATCTGCACATCTATCACCAGTGTTAATTTGCTAAATTGTAGTTACTATGCTACTATGGCCAATTTATTATTTTCTACACTGTATGTAGACCCTTTTCCCCTTTTTTTCTATTGTGTTTTTGACTGTACGTTTGTTTATTCCATGTATAACTCTGTGTTGTTGTTTGTGTCGCACTCCTTTGCTTTAACTTGGCCAGGTCACAGTTGTAAATGAGAACTAGTTCAAAACTGGCCTACTTGGTTAAATAAACCTGCCTTTTTAATTCAGCCAAAAGCCCAAAACCACCAGTCTTTGCTATGTCCCTAGGCCAAGTCAGACTTATCCCAGAACAGAACTTTGAGCCAGTGATCACAGTACTGTGAATGGCAAGCCACTGTCAGGACTGGACATACACTAGTCCGGGCCAAGTTTATCCCCAGTGACACATGGAGTGAGGAACATGCCTTTACAGCCTGCTGTGAACATGGGGATAAACATGAGCTACCTACAGCAGAGGTGTACATCCAGGTCCACAACCAAGCTGTCCTCATGATAGTTGATGTAGCCAAAGACTTGCCTTACCCAATCCTGTTAAGCACAGATCTGCCCATTTTGCCAGACTTAGATCGAGACAGCATCACTAGGTCTGGAGCGAGGGAGGTCAGCAAGGCTACTGACACACCAGCTACTGATGCAGACATAGTACAGCTCATGCCATATCACAGTAAGGAGGTAGTTGGGGAGCCCTACACTCACACAGGAAGAGAGGTGTGAAAAACGCACAGAGATAGTTGGGGAGGTAATGTTGCAGTACAGATACTGACTTTGCCAAGCAGTTGGTTTTGCCTGTAGCATGCAGGGAGGAAGTGTTGAAGATAGGACGCTATCCCGTGGGCTGGACATCTGGCCTTCATGAAGTCCTTTATGAGAATCTCCAAGAGGTTCTGCTGGCCAGGGATGTGCAGTCACTTCAAGGAGGGCTGCAAAACCTGTCCAGAATGTCAGCTTGCAGCAGAGAAAGCTACAGCCTCTGGACCACTAACGCCACTACCAGTCGTCCAGACCCCTTTTGAGTGCATAGGATCACATAGTGTGCCCTGCTGAGAGAAGCCAGTCAGGGAACAGGTTCATCTAAGTAATTTGCGACTATGCCACCAGATATCCTGAATCCTACCCACTGAGAGACGTGACAGCTAAGCCATGCTCAAGTTTGTCTCCCAAGTAGGCCTCCCCAAGGATTTTTTGATTAACCAAGGCCCCAATTTCACGAGTCGTACCTTATCCCAAGTTAATCAGCTGTTAGAGATGAAGAGAGCCAGAACCATAGCACGGGAGAACCTGTTGAAGTCCCAAGGCATGCAGGAGTTGTACGGTCATCTTGCAAGAGAGTAAAGCTTTGACCACGGGGAGGAGGTCCTGTTGCTATTGCCAACATCTGAGCACAAATTGTTGGCAAAGTGGCATGGCCCTTAACATGTCAAGTGGAAGATGCGTCAGGTGACCTATGCAACCACTGCAAACCTTCTCTGTCAACATGCTGAAGAAGTGGCACCCACACTACCACAGGGCATTGCCAGAATAAATGGTCTATTGATTCTGTATCCTCACAACAAAATCTACAGTTGCGATGATTGAATGCCCCAAATATTCAACATTTTGCTGGTGGCAAGAATTCCGTACAATAATTTTAGCTGAAAGGCATGAAGTCTTGAATCTTGTGTTGTTTTATATATCAACTCATACACCCCGTGTCATGGAATTGGTATATCAAATATCTCTTCCCAGCTATTATGCAATCTGTATGGCACAGCTGTCAACCTCCTGGTCCTCAAATTAAACTGGTATACTTTACTATTTATGATATTTTTGTTCCTCCACCAGTTTTGATCCTTTATATTGGGCAGACAGACCAGTTCCCTACCTCCTCCCGCTGCCACCTGCCTCCTCCATTTTTGGGGTAATGCTGTAATCAGTTGGTTGTAATCTTGGATTCAGCAGACCTTCCCATACAATTCCAATAACTCCATAACTCTACCTTTCCAATTTACAATATAATTTAAAAACAAAATACCCATTTCAAACATATTTTCAATAAATACAGGTATTTTATCAACCAGCACATTTGAGTTCAACCATAAGATTTGTTGTAGTATTTGTTCTATATTTTCTGGGGGATGAAATTGAAATTACCAGCTCTGCAATGCTTGTTTAAAAAAGAAAGATACTTTGATCAAGGTTGTAATAACAGGTGATGAGTGAGTCCAGGTGAGTCCAATAACGCTGATGTGCGTGACGAGGAAAGGCATGTGTGCGTGATAGATGGCAGGAGTGAGTGATGCAAGACAATCTGGCGCCCTCAAGTGCCGGGGGGGAAGAGCGGGAGCAGACGTGACAGTCCCCCCCCCTCTAGGGCGCCACCCGGGGTCCCACCTGGGCGAACCGGCCGAGACATGGGCGCTGGGCAAGCCGGTTGGGGGCATGGAAGCCCGACGAACCAGCAGGAGCGAAAGAGCCTGGTGAGCCGGCTGAGGCATGGGAGCCTGACGATCCCGCTGAGGAAGCCCGATGATCCGGTGGAGTGTGACGTGGGATGGGAAGCCGCCAAGCCAACCGAGGCAAGGAAACCTCTCGAGCCAGCCAAGGCATGGAAGCCCAACGGGCTGGCTAGGCACCCCCGGTTCCATCGGTGGTGACCCAGAGCCGCTGCCACCATATCAACCGAAACGTCAGTACTCCCCGATGCTTCGTATGATGGCTGCTGCATTCTTGTCACATGGATGACGCTGGAGAGACGAAGCAAGTAAGGGGAGTAACATTTAATAAATAACGGGCATGGAACGAGACGGGAACAGCGTCAGCAAACAGAAAACAAAGACAAAAACAATCAATACAGCAGTGGGGAACAGAGCAGGGAACTGACAAATATAGGGGAGGTAATAACAGGTGATGAGTGAGTCCAATATCGCTGATGCGCGTGACGAGGAAAGGCAGGTGTGCATGATAGATGGCAGGAGTGAGTGATGCAAGGCATTCCGGCGCCCTCAAGCTCCAGGAAGGTTAAGAGCTGGAGCAGAAGTGACAGGTTATTAAGCTTTTCTTCGTAATCTACTTGTGAACCATTTTGGGTTCAAGTAAAACTTTTGTAAAAGTGAAGGTTTTAAATAGAGGTTTAGTGCTTTTATATTTAAATCATGCCAATTCATATTCATTATTAAGATATGCACTCGTTATCTTGTCTGGTTTAGCATCCCAGAGAAAGCTAAATATTTTTTCGCTCATGATTTCAAAAACAAATCATCAGGAGTAGGCTTCTTAGATGTTCCATGTTGTTCTATTATTTCTAGTAGTTGTCATATATTATCTCCAATGTATCGTCCATGTAGAAAACCTGTCTGATCAGGATGAACAATACCTGGTAAAAAAAACTTTTAATTCTGAGTGTTATGCATTTCGCTAGTATTTTTGCATCACAACATTGTAGTGTAAGAAGCCTCCAGTTTTTAGATAGACTAGATCTTTATATTTGCCATCTGGGTCTTGTTTTAATAACAGTGATATCTCCCTGCTGAGTACCTGACAGACTACCATTTCTATAGGAGTAGTTAAAATAAGCTAATGATGAAAATGAGAGACACTTTGTAACAGTGTAAGTACCCTAAGTCAATTTCTTTCCAAAAAATAAATATCAAAAAAGTTTTATTTGTTGCATATACATATTTAGCAAATGTTATTATGGGTGTATTGAAGTGCTTGTATTCCTAGCTTCAACAGTGCAGTAATATCTAACAATACACAAAAATACACACAAATCTAAAAGTAAAGGAATGGAATTAAGAAATCTGAATATTTACGTAAATATGGTATTTCTGTGTTTCATTTTTTATAAAATGTGCAAAAAATTCTAAAAACCTGTTTTCGCTTTGTCATTTTGGGGTATTGTGTGTAGCTTGATGAGGGGAAAATTTTATTTAATCCATTTTTAGAAAAAGACTGTAAAGTAACAACATTTGGACAAAATCAAGGGGTCTGAATACTTTCCGAATGTGCTGTATGGCATGGGCTGTATAGACCTTAAAAAATCAAAAATCAAATCAAATTTATTTATATAGCCCTTCGTACATCAGCTGATATCTCAAAGTGCTGTACAGAAACCCAGCCTAAAACCCTAAACAGCAAGCAATGCAGGTGTAGAAGCATGGTGGCTAGGAAAAACTCCCTAGAAAGGCCAAAACCTAGGAAGAAGTCATCATGTCAGGTAGTCCTGAGGCATGGTCCTAGGGCTCAGATCCTCCGAAAGAGAGAATTAGAGAGAGCATACTTAAATTCACACAGGACACCAGATAAGACAGGAGAAGTACTCCAGATATAACAAACTGACCCTAGCCCCCCGACACATAAACTACTGCAGCATAAATACTGGAGGCTGAGACAGGAGGGGTCAGGAGACACTGTGGCCCCATCCGATGACCCCCCCCCGGACAGGGCCAAACAGGAAGGATATAACCCCACCCACTTTGCCAATGCACAGCCCCCACACCACTAGAGGGATATCTTCAACCACCAACTTACCATCCTGAGACAAAAAGATGCCTCAAGCACTGCGATGTGGTGTCTTAGACCGCTGCACCACTTGGGAGGCCTACTCAATTCTATTTGAAGTAATATATTATTAATCCACAGGTTGAGTGAGAATAGTGTGCTGAACAGGTCAGATGTTTGTCAACCCATGTTTTTTCTCGAAAACTAAATTGTTTTTTCTTTTTTACTTGAACCAGAAAATAATGTAATTACTTTTCTCATGGCTCTCTCACATAAAAAACTATCAGCACAGAGCTTTGAAATACTCTCTGCATTGAGGGTCTGAGTTAAAGGTTGAGACTGTCCCAACAAGGATTTGAACATATACTGCAAGATGACAGAGGTGGAAGATAGATTTCAGAGCGATGTGTTGTAGTAAACCTAGTTTATAAAATAAAAATGCTTATCAAGAACAAGCAAATGCAGCTCACTCAATTTGTTGAACGAAATCAATTCCACAAAGCACTGCCCTTTGCGGAGCTATAAATAAAGTTTGTGTTCACACAGAGAAGCAATATGTCGGGACGGAGTGTATATGCACTGCCCATAAAAAAATAACCAATCCGACTCTGCTGACAGAAAGACTCAATTCAAACAGGATCCTTCACTCATTCTCATTCCACTCGTCTCTTACTTTCACGGCTATGCGTGCCCTCCATCAACAGGGTGAGATAGTCTCTCTCACACAGAATTACGGGTGAGGCATTATAGCTTGCCCCTGAGCCCCCTCTGCCCTATCCCTCCACCCTCCCATTCAATCTTCTCACTCATACAGTGGGCCAAGGGGCCTCTGCGCCAGGGCATGAGAATTTGTTGGCTACATCTATATGCCCCTCTCCATCAAAATCTGGAACATTGACAGCTGTGGTGGGGCAAACCGAAAGCTCTCACCATCGGGCACGAAAGCCTGCATGATAATTCAATGAGTCTATTTTAAAGAGAGAGAGAAACGGGAAGGTATGTAGATGCAGGCCGGCTGATGGTGATGGTAATGTTTTGAATAATTGAGTTTACACACAATGTTGGGACCACCCTGACCTCCGCCCCACAGCCCTAAACAGCTTTACACGTCCCTCAGTGCCTAACCCCCCCCCCCCACAGCCCTAAACAGCTTTACACGTCCCTCAGTGCCTAACCCCCCCACAGCCCTAAACAGCTTTACACGTCCCTCAGTGCCTAACCCCCCCCACAGCCCTAAACAGCTTTACACGTCCCTCAGTGCCTAACCCCCCCACAGCCCTAAACAGCTTTACACGTCCCTCAGTGCCCCAACCCCCCCACAGCCCTAAACAGCTTTACACGTCCCTCAGTTCCCCAACCCCCACAGCCCTAAACAGCTTTACACGTCCCTCAGTGCCTAACCCCCCACAGCCCTAAACAGCTTTACACGTCCCTCAGTGCCTAACCCCCCACAGCCCTAAACAGCTATGCACATCCCCCTCTGTGTTGCCTGTCTCTGCCTCTAAACAGTCACTTGCATGCAACAGGATTATGCATAAAGACTAGTGCTGGCCTGGAACTTGTCTGAGAACAGGGGTGAAAAGGAATGGGTGGGGGATCTATTCTCAGCCATAGAACATCTGCAGTGATAGTAATATTCCAGCATTGCATCACTTTAATTTCCTGCTTTCAGTCAGTTCACAGAGCAAGTGTGTACTAGATCTAATTTTGTGTATATGCAAAAAGCATAAAACAATTGCTTTCTTTCTCTCTCTGTCCCATCCTAGTTGATTGACTCTAGATGTGTCATCAGTTGTTATTAACAATACAGTGTTTGTTTGCTGTAGAGAAGCAGGAGGGCCCTGTAGGCCTCCTTCCCAAGTGTCATCACTCCCTTACCACAGGCCCCAATGCACAGGTTCATTTTCTCTCTTCACTTTGATGGACAGGTTTGCTTTAAAGATGAAAACTTCCTGTTATTGCATCCATGTATTCACCTTAGAGATTCTAGAGAAGTATTCAAACTTTACCTGCTCATCTATCGCACTCACTCCCGCACACACACATTGGTGTTAATCTGACACACAGAGTCCGCGCTCTCCTTTCACTGACAGCCAGTCGCACTTATGTTCCACAGCATGTATTAGTTACTTTCACACAGGTTGACATGCACTTTGCCCTCCCCCTCACATACCCTATTTTAATGACCCTTCAACTATCCATCCATACTGTCTTTTTCCTTTTTCCCCATCCGCTCAGGTCCTAAAGGCATATGCCTTGACTGTAGAACAAGGTGACATTTTAATGGCCTAGCCAGCCAGGCTTGCTTTGTGACTCACCCAGCAGCAGCAGCTATAATGACGTGATGACTGTGCCCACGGGATTCAGCAATAATGACGTGATGGCAATGGCCCCTGTTCTTCATCTCATCAGTGTTAGAGCAGCCAAGACAAGATAACAACCATTAGCTCCAAACAACATCAAAACCTCCACCACTCGGCTCAATACCGGAGACAGAAAAAGCACAGATAGTCTTATTCGCTCCTTATCCTTGGGCCACTAACCGAAAGGTTGCTGATTTGAATCCCTGTGCTGACAAGGAAAAAAAGGTGTCATTCTGCCCCTGAACAAGGCAGTTAACCCACTGTTTCCTGGTAGGTCATTATTGTAAATAAGAAACTGTTCTTAAACAAAGTAAAAAATAATCCTATCACTTTGAGGCATGCATTTTATTTATTATCTCTTCTAAGGGCTACTTTCCTTTCATATTTAACATGTTTTTTTTAGAGGGATAGACAACAACCTCATAATAACTTCATAATAATGTATGTGCGTGTCTCTCTCTCTTACTTACTCACTCACCTCACCTCACTCTCTCACTCACACACAAACAAATGCAGCAACTCTTACAGGCCTGCTAAACAGTTCAACAGAATCTCACTGCCCAACTCTGGGTGACCACCATCATATTTTCTATTTATTTTTCCCAGAACTTGCTGAACCAACAAATAGGCTTAGTCAAATACATCTGATTATTTTAATCTCTTGCTTGATCTCTACAGGTTTTTTTTTCTCAGAGACTGACATTAATTTCCAAACAACAAAAAGCAATCTGTGTATCTGCCATGGCCGATTACTTTTAGGAACAGATAGACCCCCTTTGCCTTCTGAAAAATAAAATAACTGATGAAAACAAGTCACATGTCAATAAACAAGGTCACTGCTGGCACTCAGAGGCAAAGAGACCAGAAGGTAACGTTTACTAGCCCCCCCTATGGTGACACCACTTACAGAAGTAAAAACTGTATTCTAAAAGTACACACTGTAACACAGATTAAGAGGAAGAAATGCTGTTTGAATGCTCCGAGGGGACAGTAAAGAGTTGGAAATGTATGCAAATATAATTGGTAGCATAAATCAGCAGATACAGATGTGAGCTAACACATATCCCAGCCACAATGTCAAATGAATATATGATACAAGAATAATTTGATTTTCCAAACTGAGACTTCTGCTAAAATACAGTATGTGGATGGATGATAATGCAGTAACCCGTTTTGATTACTTGTGTGCATCCCCACCTGCACCACATACTCTTACATAACAGCCTAGTAAGATTATGAAAAAGCCCCACCAAGTTCCTTCACCCTCTATCCTCCATTCTTTCTAAGTCTTCACTCACCATCACACTGAAAAATGAGAAGCCAATTACTCCCCCATAGAGTGGAGAATTAATCAGATGAATATATCCTGGGAGGGTATTAAGGGCCCCCTATGGTCAGAGACTACCGGAGTGACTACTGGAGATGAACGCCTGCTTCTCACACAGCACAGCACACGCTGCCTACATGGCAATACAAAGGATAACAGATGTTCTAGCCTTGCTAATTTAAGAGATGAAACCAGAATTGGGATGGCTTGGTAATACATGTGGATAAACCTGTAAAAGGTAAGCGGCCGTGGTGGAGCCCTTGTTTTGATGATTGTTGAGTTTGTGGGGGTCAGATGACCTCCGAACACACACATAATAAGATAATAACATAAGTTCTACTAACATAAACAGCTGATTATTTGAAAGATAAGCATTACTATTCGATCTATCTCTTACACATTACTCAATATGGTGTTTTCATATTCATTGAAAGAAAGCAGTGGTCTTTTACAGATTCACAATCGAGAGCCTCCTGTTGGGCTGTATCGCGGCCTGGTAGGGCAACTGCACCGCGCTCAACCGCAAGGCTCTCCAGAGGGTGGTTGTGGTCTGCACAACGCATCACCGGGGGCAAACTACCTGCCCTCCATGACACCTACAGCACCCGATGTCACAGGAAGGCCAAAAGGATCAAAGACAACAACCACCCGAGCCACTGCCTGTTCACCCCAATATCATCCAGAAGGCGAAGTCAGTACAGGTGCATCAAAGCTGGGACCGAGAGTCTGAAAAAAAACAGCTTCTATCTCAAGGCCATCAGACTGGTAAACAGCAATCACTAACTCAGAGAGGCTGCTGCCTACATTGAAACCCAGTCACTGGCCACTTTAATAAATGGATCACTAGTCACTTTATACAATGCACTCTAAACAATGCAACTTTAATAATGTTTACATATCTTACATTACTCATATCACATGCATATACTGTATTTTATACCATCTATTGCACCTTGCCTATGCTGCTCGACCATCGCTCATCCATATATTTATATGTACATATTCTCAATCACCCCTTTAGATTTGTGTGTATTAGGTAGTTGTATTAGGTAATTTCTAGATTACTTGTTGGTTATTACTGCACTGTCGGAACTAGAAGCACAAGCATTTCGCTACACTCGCAATAACATCTGCTAACCATGTGTATGTAACAAATACAATTTTATTTGGACCAAATATTTCAACTGTTTAACATTCATAGGAGGACATATTATATTAAGTGTTACTTGACATGCAAATGCTATTTGGATATAAGGAAAAATGTTCACTATGTTGATCTAATAACCATCTCGGTGAGAGAACAAAACTTTAAAAGATAAAGCCTCAAATATCTGATTTCAACCCTTTAGCTCCTTGTATTACAGTTTTTTCCATCTGCTTACACACAAAATCTTTTCATGTCACACAATTTTTGAAACCTCTCACTCAAAGTGCAAAACTACACACCAAATATCCAAAACCATAAGCTATTTATCACAAGCATTTCGCTACACTCGCATTAACATCTGCTAACCATGTGTATGTGACAAATAAATTTGATTTGATTTGAGCCTTTGACTCAGTTGTCAATTGCATAAAACACTTTTTTCAAAACACTACACACAATACTCTACCTGAAACACAAAAATCTAACAGGAAGTGACTTGCTTTCCTTTTCCAAACACCACCAATCAAAATGCTACACTTATTCACCAGGTCACACACACACACACTCCTCACATGTGCAAACACTAATAGCTTAACTGATCACTAACCAATCACTGCTTTACTGTAGTATAGGCCTATAAATAGGTCAAAGGTCAGATTACCTGTTTTGAACAATCGAGGTCAACAATGGACAGAGAGCAAGAGGAGTAGGAGGTAGAGGAAGAGGAAGAAGAGGACGAGGGCAAAGAAGAGAAGGAAGGAGAGCCATCTCTGATGAGATTAGGGCAACACTTGTTGATCATGTGATCAACCACGGTTTGACCATGAGAGAGGCTGGACTGAGAGTCCAGCCCAACTTGAGTCAATTTACAGTGGCGTCCATAATTCGAACCTTCAGAAATGAGAACAGGTATGCAACTATCTATTGAGTATTTTAGCATTACAGTAATGTATTGTAAAATACTTATGATTGCATAGTATTGCATAAACATTTGTAACTCTAAGCCATCTATTGACTGCACTGCATTGAATGAATGAGGTTGGTTATTATGCTGTACTACATTTTTTTGTACATTGTTTACAGATCCTATGCTGAACACATACTGTGTTTGAATACTGTACAGAGTGGAAAGGCAAAGACATCATGGAGGACGAGGACGCTTGTTTACAGATGTACAAGAGACTGCAATTATAAATATGCTCTCTTATCTCTCAAATCCTAATTGCATTGTTGGCCAAAACCATATCTTGAATAATGACACCATATTTAACAACATCAATGCTGTAAGCCTGTCGACCATACAACGCATCCTCCAACAGCACAGAGTGACGATGAAACAACTTTACAAGGTGCCATTTGAGAGAAACTCTGACAGTCAAGAATATGCAACATGACTTTGTAGCGGTATGTATGCAACACTACCTCCAGTACTTCAGACATACCATATTTACTTATCTGTATATCCTTTTGTCTGTTACAGAGAGTATTGGAGCTGGATGCCCGTGTCATTCGCCATGAATTTATTTATGTGGATGAGGTTGGCTTCAACCTCACCAAAACCAGGTGCCGCGGAAGAAATGTAATAGGACAGAGGGCAATTACCAACAGTCCCTGGACAGCGGGGGGGGGTAATATAACTGTGTGCTGCCATCACTCAAAACGGGGTCCTCAATCACAATGCCACACTGGGTCCGTACAACACCGGCCATATGCTCACATTTCTGGATGCAATTTACACAATGCTTGTCCCTGATCCAGATCAGGAGCCTGCTAGATGTGTGGTTTTATGGGACAATGTTAGTTTTCACCGGGCTGTTCTGGTCCAAAACTGGTTTGCCACCCATCCACAATTTGTAGTTTTGTACCTACCCCCATATTCACCTTTTCTAAATCCCATAGAGGAATTCTTCTCAGCCTGGCGCTGGAAAATGTATGATCGCCAACCCTATGCCCGCATGCCGCTTCTCCAGGCAATGGAGGACGCATGTGGGGACATAGAGGTTGCCTCTGTCCAAGGATGGATACGCCAGGCTAGGAGATAGGTTCTCTTGCCAAACATCAAGGGAAGTATCTTGTGATGTGGACGAAGTATTGTGGCCAGACCCAGGCCGGAGAAGAGATGAAGCGTAGTTTAGCACTGGTGACCGCCCCCCCTACCAATTCCTGGATTGCCCCCCCCCCCAATATGTTTATGGTTTTGTTGTATACAACAGTAATATTTGACCTAGTAAATATGTTTCTGCATTGCATTGGTGTTTACAGTGTACTTGTTACCCCTCTCAGCAGATTACTTTCACTGTAGAACATTGTATTGAAATGTAGATAAGCCTATGAAAGACCAAAGAGCTTTAGAACGGCAGTGTTTACATGGTATATCCAAAAATTTACTATTATGAAAGCAGTGTTTGCCATTTGAGGCAAATTTCATTCTGACATGTGTTTATGGCATTTTGCATGCCATGTTACATTTTGAAGGACATGTGAGGCATTTTGTGTGTGCAATTTTGGGAAGTGTGTAGAGTTTTGAAAAAAGGAGACAGTTTTGAAAACGTGTGTAAGCAGTTGGAAAAAAACTTATCATGACAACCAACAAAGCACAAAAACACCCTGAACTTAGTTCTTGAATTAATTTGACCCATTTAGTTTTCCAGACAAGTGTGTGTGTGATGGAATAAAAGTATTATAACAATCTTGTAATTTTCCAGCATTGTGTGTGACTCGGATCTAACCATGGGTGAAATAAATATTGGGGGCTGTGAACACATTCAACCTATGGAAGAAAAAAAATGATTGATTTGTTTACACAGGCCGTCCAATTCTGATCTGTTGCCTAATTATTCTCAAAACATCTGTTCTGCCAAATGAAAGAAGTCTATGGAGAAGGTATGTGTCACATTCGTCGTAATGGTTGGACCAAGCTGAAGCGCGATATGGTTTATAAAAAATGAAACGTGATGACAATGCAGTGCTAACAGGCAATTAAACAAACAATATCCCATAACCCACAGGTGGATTTAAAAAAAAACTTAAGTATGAGCCCCAATTAGAGACAACGATAACCAGCTGCCTCTAATTAGGAATCATACAAATCCACAACATAGAAAATCAAACCTAGATCCCCACAAAAAAAATTAACTAGAACAACCCGCCAGTCACGCCCTGACCTACTCTACCATAGAAAATACAAGCTTTCTAGGGTCAGCATGTGACAGTATGACAGCAATCCATGCTTTGGTTTGACTTCCCTGGAACTGTTTCCAAAGGCTCTCTTCAGGTCATTGACCAGGTCCTGCCGTGTAGTTCTGAGCTGATCCCTCACCTTCCTCATGATCATTGATGCCCCACGAGGTGAGATCTTGCATGGAGCACCAGACAGAGGGTGATTGACCGTCATCTTGAACTTATTCCATTTTCTAATAATTGCGCCAACAGTTGTTGCCTTCTCACCAAGCTGCTTGCCTATTGTCCTGTAGCCCATCCCAGCCTTGTGCAGGTCTACAATTTTATACCTGATATCCTTATACAGCTCTCTGGTCTTGGCCATTGTGGAGCGGTTGGAGTCTGTTTGATTGAGTGTGTGGACAGGTGTCTTTTATACAGGTAACGAGTTCAAACAGGTGCAGTTAATACAGGTAATGAGTGGAGAACAGGAGGGCTTCTTAAAGAAAAACTAACAGGTCTGTGAGAGACGGAATTCTTACTGGTTGGTAGGTGATCAAATACTTATGTCATGCAATAAAATGCAACTTAATTACTTAAAAATCATACAATGTGATTTTCTGGATTTTTGTTTTAGAATCCGTCTCTCACAGTGGAAGTGTACCTATGATAAAAAGTACAGACCTCTACATGCTTTGTAAGTAGGAAAACCTGCAAAATCGGCAGTGTATCAAATACTTGTTCTCCCCACTGTATATGATTTCAGAATAACGAGCAAAAAATGCTAATATCAGTCCCATGGCTTGAATTTTGACTGCCTTTTCAGTACAATAGGCTCAATTGTTGGTTTGTGTGCATACAGTGCATGTGTCTGTGTGTTCCTTAAGCCACATGCAGTAGTAAATTATAGGGAGGAAAGGATATATTATGATTGGGACAATCCTTAATTCAGAGGGCAATCATGACTGCAGGCTTATAAGAGGGATCACAAGATTATATTCTCCCTCTGTTAATTGGAATACAAAGCCTCTAATTTTTCTGTTATTTTTTTCTCCATTCCTCCACCCCTCCCTCTCTTCCTCCCTCTCCCTACCCCGTGTCCAGACCTGAGCTGAATAATAGGCTCTCCTCAGGTAGGCCTACTGTATCTGCACGACCAAAATGCTTGGCTTGGGTAGGCCTGGACAAGTCAACAAAACAAAGTCCAATGTTCAGGGCCTCGTTTCCTAGAGCCTTTATAGCATTAAAAGCATTGTTAGAACCATCTTACAATGTATCTTTAGTAGCCAAGCTGTTTCCCAAAACCATCGTTACAAAAGTAGCACTTGAAAACACTTGTTATTTACCAACCAGCTAAGTACTTCGATAGGTTCATTTGTTCTCCTTTATACAAAGAAAAACTCCACTAAACACAGACTCAAGAGGTTTATCTGTCTCTCTGTGACCACCAACAACTTAAAAGAAAAGTTGACTACAAATAGCCAACAAAGTTGCCAATGTCTTTGCAATTGTTGCAAACATGCGAAGAATAAAATGATGCTTCAAATGAAAAACGAGATGACTGCAAAATAATGATACATTATATGCTACGTAGGCAGTGGCAGACTTAAGTCATTTGGAGGTCCCAGGGAGAGGCCAGTCTAAGCATCCCACCCCTCCCCTCATGCTAGCCACACCTCCATGCCAGCCCCTCCCCTCCCATATGTTTTAATGGGTTTTATAGAAAACATTATTGTCAAACAAATCACTTCAAAAAGTAAGTTACCTTCGCACGTTCATTCAAAATAATTCCAGTATCCGAACATTGAACTGTGCACCCATCAACTTTCCCTCAATTTGCAAGTGGCTGAAACTACACTACATGAAAAGAAGTATGTGAACACCTGCTTGTCAAACATCTCATTCCAATATCATGGGCATTAAAATGGAGTTGGTCCCTCCTTTGCTGCTATAACAGCCTCCACTCTTCTGGGAAGGTTTTCCACTAGATGTTTGGAACAGTGTTGCGGGGACTTGCTTCTATTGGACATTAGGCCAGTGAAAATGTGTCCTTTGGTTTGGAGTCCAAATTGGAGATAATTGGTTCCACCCGCCATATCTTTGTGTGTTCTAAAAGTATTGACCGGTAGTGTATATGCAGTGGGAAGAACAAGTATTTGATACACTGTTGATTTTGTAGGTTTTCCTACTTACAAAGCATGTAGAGGTCTGTAATTTTTATCACTGCAAAATTGGCATTGTATCAAATACTTGTTTTCCCCACTGTATATATATATTTATACACTACCACTCAAAAGTTTAGGGTCACTTAGAAATGTCCTTGTTTTTGAAAGAAAAGCAAAAAGAAATGTCCATTAAAATAACATCAAATTGATCAGAAAAACTGTGTAGACATAGTTAATGTTGTAAATCACTATTGTAGCTGGAAACAGCTGATTCTTTTATGGAATATCTACATAGGCATACTGAGGCCCATTATCAGCAACCATCACTCCTGTGTTCCAATGGCACGTTGTGTTAGCTAATCCAAGTTTATCATTTTAAAAGGCTAATTGATCATTACAAAACCCTTTTGCAATTATGTTAGCACAGCTGAAAACATTTGTCCTGATTAAAGAAGCAATAAAACTGGTCTTCTTTAGACTAGTTGAGTATCTGGAACATCAGCACTTGTGGGTTCAATTACAGGCTCAAAATGGCCAGGAACAAATAACTTTCTTCTGAATCATCAGTCTATTCTTGTTTTGATTATTGAAGGCTATTCCACGTGAGAAATTTCCAAGAAACGGAAGATCTCATACAACGCTGTGTACTACTCCCTTCCCAGAACAGTGCAAACTTTCCCTAACCAGAATAGAAGGAGGAATGGGAGGCCCCGGTGCACAAATGAGCAAGAGGACAAGTACATTAGAGTGTCTAGTTTGAGAAACAGACGCGTCACAAGTCCTCAACTGCCAGCTTCATTAATTAATACACGCAAAACACCAGTCTTAATGTCAACAGTGAAGAGGTGATTCTGGGATGCTGCCGTTTTAGGCAGAGTTACAAAGAAAAAGCATTATCTCAGACTGGCTAATAAAAAGAAAAGATGAAGATGGGCAAAAGAACACAGAAACTGGACAGAGGAAGATTGGAAAAAGGTGTTATGGACACACAAATCTAAGTTTGAGGTGTTTGGATCACAAAGAAGAACATTTGTGAGATGCAAGAAAAATTAAAAGATGCTGAAGGAGTGCTTGACGCCACCTGTCACGCATGGTGGAGGCAATGTGATGGTCTGGGGGTGCTTTGATGGTGGTAAAGTGGGGGATTTGTACAGGGTAAAATGGATCTTGAAGAAGGAAGGCTATCACTCCATTTTGCTACGCCTTGCCATACCCTGTGGACGCCGCTTAATTAGAGCCAATTTCCTCTTACGACAGGACAATGACACAAAGTACAGCTCCAAACTATACACAAACTATTTAGGGAAGAAGCAGTCAGCTTGTATTCTGTCTATAATGGAGTGTCCAGCACAGTCACCGGATCTCAACCCTATTGAGCTGTTGTGGGAGCATCTTGACCGTATCAAGACAATCCACATTGTGGGAGGTGCTTCACTTCTAAGTGACACAAACTTTTGAAAGGTAGTACATACAGTATATATATAAGACATCCTGTCGTGTCATGTCCCTTGTATATATCGTTTTTATATCGTTTTTTTTTATTTTAATTTTACATATTTTTCTTCGCATATTTTAAAAAAACATTTTGCTGAACCTCAGCTTCCAGATACTGTCCTGCAACCCGCTTCACCCAATGTAGCTATTTTTCCTAAAGTATTTATATTTACTTCGGAACCGGAACCCCTCAACTGAAGCTAGCCAGCTAACTACCAGCTATGCTAGCGGTCTTCAGCTAACCGGTCATCAGCTAACCTTTAGCTCGGAAAGCTCTCGCCAGTTCGAACAACGTGACTCTAACCAGAGCATAACGGACCTATTTATCTTCTATCCCCGGATTCCCACTGCAAACGGAACATTTTTCAGCAGGATCTTCACAACTAGCTATCTAGCTAAACTGCAACCCCGGATGATTACTCCTGGCTAGCGTTTCCACCCACTTAGCTTGAAGCTAGCCCGGCCAGAGCCCCTGTGCTACCACCGTAGCATACTCCTGGGCTACAATACCCGGACCCACGACCGGTCTATCGATGTCACCGCATGAAGAGGAATAAACAGACTCACCCCATCGCGACGTCCACCAAAGGCTAACTCTCTAGCCCTTGCTATCTCCTTGCTTGCTAATTCGGCCTGCTAACTGCTAGCTTGTTTAGCCCCGGTCCGCTAACTGCTACCTTGTTTAGCCCCGGCCTACTAACTGTTAGCTTGTTAGCACAGGCCTGCTAACCGTCTGAATCTCCGCGTCCCAAACACTCACTGGACCCATATTTACTTTCTATCTCTTTTCGATTTTAAATTTGTTTATACCTTCCGGTAACCTGCCTCACCGAATGTGATACGGAAACCCTATTATTTTGAATTTTTAGAACACACTCAAGAACCTCCAGAAGCTAACTAGCTACAAGCTATTTAGTCATTGTTAGTATTTTTAACCTGGATAATACTCACCAGTCCAGCTTCCCTGCCCCATCCACCGCTGCCCCCTGGACACTGATCACTTGGCTACATAGCTGATGCACGCTGGACTGTCCATTAATCACGGTACTCCATTCTGCTTGTTTATGTTTTATCTGTCGGCCCGTGCTTGCTGATTAGCTGTTGTTGTCTCACCTACTGCTAGCTTTCCCAATTCAACACCTGTGATTACTGTATGCCTCGCTGTATGTCTCTCTCAAATGTCAATATGCCTTGTATACTGTTGTTCAGGTTAGTTATCATTGTTTTAGTTCACAATGGAGCCCCTAGTCCCACTCTTCATACCCCTGATACCTCCTTTGTCCCACCTCCCACACATGCGGTGACCTCACCCATTACAACCAGCATGTCCAGAGATACAACCTCTCTCATCATCACCCAGTGCCTGGGCTTACCTCCGCTGTACCCGCACCCCACCATACCCCTGTCTGCGCATTATGCCCTGAATATATTCTACCATGCCCAGAAACCTGCTCCTCTTATTCTCTGTCCCCAATGTTCTAGGCGACCAGTTTTGATAGCATTTAGCTGCACCCTCATACTACTCCTTCTCTGTTCCGCGGGTGATGTGGAGGTAAACCCAGGCCCTGCATGTCCCCAGGCACCCTCATTTGTTGACTTCTGTGATCGAAAAAGCCTTGGTTTCATACATGTCAGCATCAGAAGCCTCCTCCCTAAGTTTGTTTTACTCACTGCTTTAGCACACTCTGCTAACCCTGATGTCCTTGCCGTGTCTGAATCCTGGCTCAGGAAGGCCACCTAAAATTCCGAGATTTCCATACCCAACTATAACATCTTCCGTCAAGATAGAACTGCCAAAGGGGGAGGAGTTGCAGTCTACTGCAGAGATAGCCTGCAAAGTAATGTCATACTCTCCAGGTCCATACCCAAACAGTTCGAACTACTAATTTTGAAAATTACTCTCTCCAGAAATAAGTCTCTCACTGTTGCCGCCTGCTACCGACCCCCCTCAGCTCCCAGCTGTGCCCTGGACACCATCTGTGAATTGATCGCCCCCCATCTAGCTTCAGAGTTTGTTCTGTTAGGTGACCTAAACTGGGATATGCTTAACACCCCGGCAGTCCTACAATCTAAGCTAGATGCCCTCAATCTCACACAAATCATCAAGGAACCCACCAGGTACAACCTTAACTCTGAAAACAAGGGCACCCTCATAGACGTCATCCTGACCAACTGGCCCTCCAAAATACACCTCCGCTGTCTTCAACCAGGATCTCAGCGATCACTGCCTTATTGCCTGTATCCGCTACAGAGCCGCAGACTACCCCTCATCACTGTCAAACGCTCCCTAAAACACTTCTATGAGCAGGCCTTTCTAATCGACCTGGCCCGGGTATCCTGGAAGGACATTGACCTCATCCCGTCAGTTGAGGATGCCTGGTCATTCTTTAAAAGTAACTTCCTCACCATTTTAGATAAGCATGCTCCGTTCAAAAAATGCAGAACTAAGAACAGATACAGCCCTTGGTTCACTCCAGACCTGACTGCCCTCGACCAGCACAAAAACATCCTGTGGCGGACTGCAATAGCATCGAATAGTCCCCGCGATATGCAACTGTTCAGGGAAGTCAGGAACCAATACATGCAGTCAGTCAGGAAAGCTAAGGCCAGCTTCTTCAGGCAGAAGTTTGCATCCTGTAGCTCCAACTCCAAAAAGTTCTAGGACACTCTGAAGTCCATGGAGAACAAGAGCACCTCCTCCCAGCTGCCCACTGCACTGAGGCTAGGTAACACGGTCACCACCAATAAATCCATGATTATCGAAAACTTCAACAAGCATTTCTCAACGGCTGGCCATGCCTTCCGCCTGGCTACTCCAACCTCGGCCAACAGCTCCGCCCCCGCAGCTCCTCGCCCAAGCCTCTCCAGGTTCTCCTTTACCCAAATCCAGATAGCAGATGTTCTGAAAGAGCTGCAAAACCTGGATCCGTATAAATCAGCTGGGCTTGACAATCTGGACCCTCTATTTCTGAAACTATCCGCCGCCATTGTTGCAACCACTACAACAACAACAACAACAAATTAAAATATATTTTAGCCTTGATGGCAGATTTGCACACTTTTGACATTCTCTCTACCAGCTTCAGCTTCTGTAATTCTTGCCTCAATATATTTCACGACGTGTCACAACATGTGAGCAAATCTAGATTTAGTGCATTATTATTGGGTAAGCATTTAGAGTAAGCTCTCTCAATATTTTTAGCTATTGGTGGGTTTATCTCTCTAGGAGCAGTATTGTGCAGTATTGTGGAATAATTCTAATGCTAAGGAAAGATTTGAAAGGAGAGAGCAGCAGTGCTTTTTTCCTCCATCCCATCCGTACTGACGTATGGTCTAACGATGCACTTAGCATACTTTCTCCCTACGTGCTTGTTTGGGAAACACTCTTAAAAAGTTCACATTGCGACTGGGAAATGAAACCCAGGCCTCACCCAGGTTCCTGGTCACTGTAATTAAGGATAGACTCTCTGAGCTACAGACACAGAAAGGTCTTTGTTGAGGCAGACACAGGAGACACTCCTGAGAATCTTAAGAGCCCAGACAGAGAGACAGCAAGGGAGAGAGAGAGAGCAATTACTCTCCACAGACAATTACACAGAACCTGCTTAATTTACCCATGAATGTGGCCCATATTAACAGCATGGACCAAACTAGACTCAAAGAAAAGTTGGATAAAAATAACCTAATTAAGAGTAGGTTCTAGAACAAGATCAGACTGAGAGGCATCCACTTTGAAGCAAGAAAACATAGCCAAAATCTCACAGGATTGAGACACAATATCTTTAGAATGGGGGTTCAATCAGATAAGACTTGACATCCTCAGACTTCTGCAGTCTACAGTATATGTGTATATTATAAACATGTTGGTTCGAACCCTGAATGCTGATTGCTCTAATTCCAATGATAACCAGTTTATAATAGCAATAAAGCACCTCGGGAGTTTGTGATATACAGTTGAAGTTGGAAGTTTACATACACTTTAGGGAAATACATTTAAACTCAGTTTTTCACAATTCCTGACATTTAATCGTAATAAAAAAAATCCCTTATTAGGTCAGTTAGGATCCACCACTTTATTTTAAGAATGTGAAATGTCAGAATAATAGTAGAGAATGATTTATTTCAGATTATATTTCTTTCATCACATTCCCAGTGGGTCAGAAGTCTACATACACTCAATTAGTATTTGGTAGCATTGCCTTTAAATTATTGAACTTGGGTCAAACGTTTCGGGTAGCCTTCCACAAGCTTCCCACAATAAGTTGGGTGAATTTTGGCCCATTCCTCCTGACAGAGCTTGTGTAACTGAGTCAGGTGTGTAGGCCTCCTTACTCGCACATGCTTTTTCAGTTCTGCCCACACATTTTCTATGGGATTGAGGTCAGGGCTTTGTGATGGCCACTCCAGTACCTTGACTGAGTTGTCCTTGAGCCAGTTTGCCACAACTTTGGAAGTATGCTTGGGGTCATTGTCCATTTGGAAGATCCATTTGTGACCCAGCTTTAACTTCCTGATGTCTTGAGATGTTTCTTCAATACATCCACATAATTTTCCTACCTCATGATTCCATCTATTTTGTGAAGTGCACTCGTCCCCCCTGCAGCAAAGCACCCCAGTGCTTCACGGGGATGGGGTCCTTCGACTTGCAAGCCTCCCCCTTTTTCCTCCAAACATAATGATGGTCATTATGGCCAAACAGTTCTATTTTGTTATATCAGACCATAGGACATTTTTCCAAAGAGTACGATCTTTTTCCCCATGTGCAGTTGCAAACCGTAGTCTGGCTTTTTTATGGTGGTTTTGGAGCAGTGGCTTCCTTCTTGCTCAGCGGCATTTCAGGTTATGTCGATATAGGACTCGTTTTACTGTGGATATAGATACGCTTGTACCCGTTTCCACCAGCATCTTCACAAGGTGCTTTGCTGTTGTTCTGGGATTGATTTGCACTTTTCGCACCAAAGTACGTTCATCTCTAGGAGACAGAACGCGTCTCCTTCCTGAGTGGAATGACGGCTGCGTGGTTCCATGGTGTTTATACTTGCATACTATGGTTTGTTCAGATGAAAGTGGTACCTTCAGGCATTTGGAAATTGCTCCCAAGGATGAACCAGACTTGTGGAGGTCTACAATTATTTTTCTGAAGTCTTGGCTGATTTATTTAGATTTCCCCATGACGTCAAGCAAATAGTTTGAAGGTAGGCCTTGAAATACATTAAGAGGTACACCTCTTATTTACTTAAATAATGTCAATTAGCCTATCAGAAGCTTCTAAAGCCATGACATCATTTTCTGGAATGTTCCAAGCTGTTTAAAGGCACAGTCAACTTAATGTATGTAATCTTCTGACCCACTGGAATAGTGATACAGTGAATTCTAAGTGAAATAATCTGTCTCTAAACAATTGTTGGAAAAATGACTTGTGACGTGCACAAAGTAGATGTCCTAAACGACTTGACAAAGCTATAGTTTGTGTATAGTGGTTGAAAAACGAGTTTTAATGACTCCAACCTAAGTATATGTAAACTTCCGAGCACTCCGCATGCCTTAGAACAGCCCTTAGCCATGGTATATTGGCCATATACCACACTCTCTCGGGCCTTATTGCTTAAGTGTAACATCTAATACCAAGGTTTCCACCATCTTCATCTCCCTATCATATTCATCCGTGTATATGTGACCCAGCCCTGCACCGTCCATCCATCTCTTTGACTGCATCCAGTCTCTCTGTCTGTCAATAACAGCTGGAGGCCTCAAGCACATTCCTATGTCATGATCCGTTTAATCATTGCTATAAATGAATGGGCCACATAAGTATGAAATAAGAGTTTGTGCTATATAGTCACACTTAAATAACTTTAATAAGAGAAACAAACAACTAATTAACAGTGGCCCCTCCATACACTGAAAAGCATGTCTGTGGGGTCGATGGATTTATACTCCTCCATGCAGGCACAATGGGAGCTATTCAATATTCATAAAGTCCTTGTTTCTCTATTGCTTGTGTCTTATTGAAAAAGGAGGGATGCAAATAGCATATCAGGTGTTGATCAATAATTGTTAACCTAGTCCCAACTCATTGAAAGAATGGCCGCCTCAATTGTGAGAGCGGAGATAATCAATTAGGTTTGAATCGATGTCTTAAGTCGTCCTGTGTTGTGGGAATGAGAGCTCAGGGTTGTGTTGTATTATACAGGGGTCATATTATGTGTTTGATGATTCATGAAGAATAAGATGGGCTTATGAGAAACTGAGGCATTGCCTCTGTCTGCCTGCCTGCCTGCCTGCCTGCCTGCCTGCCTGCCTGTCTGTCTGTCTGTCTGTCTGTCTGTCTGTCTGTCTGTCTGTCTGTCTGTCTGTCTGTCTGTCTGTCTGTCTGTCTGTCTGTCTGTCTGTCTGCCTGCCTGCCTGCCTGCCTGCCTGTCTGTCTGTCTGTCTGTCTGTCTGTCTGTCTGTCTGCCTGCCTGCCTGTCTGCCTGTCTGTCTGTCTGTCTGTCTGCCTGCCTGCCTGCCTGCCTGTCTGTCTGTCTGTCTGTCTGCCTGTCTGCCTGTCTGCCTGTCTGCCTGTCTGTCTCACACAGTTGTTGATGCACAGTTAGTCCACAGGGAAGTGAGGAGATTTGACCCTGATTATGCTGACTCAAACGATGATACATTCTGCTTGTAGTAAATGCCCTCAGTACAAAAGTAAGTAAGTAAGTAAGTAAGTAGGATTGGCTTGTGCAAGCCAGAACGGTTGATTGGAGCAGGAGTCCGTCCATCTCCTGTTTCTGAGGCGTGAGGCAGCTTGATGTAGTACACCCCCTGGAAAGGAGGCTAGTCTATTTCAGGGCCTTACCCCAAATCTATCTCCTTAATGCTGAGTGCCAAGCTGAGACGCATCAGGTCCCATTTTTATAGTCTTTGTTATGACTCGGCCGGTGAATGAACTCCTAACCACAAGGCCACTGAGCACTGAGTTGGTAGGACAAAAGGTCTTAACTTTATGTGGGCCCGAGTTGTTATTAAATGATTAAGGTGACAAATAATGGTGTATTTGCGTCATACAACACAGCTCTAACAGAGTTCAGACGCAGACAAACTGTCAATACAGATCCAATTAGATCTGGATGATCATGGATAAACTTATTATAGGACATGTCATCTGGCTATGCAACGTGGTCTCAGAGCGTTTCTAATTATTCTGTTAGTTTTTCCTTTTAATATGATATGTTACGCTTCGTATGGTATGTTACTTTTCAAATGGTATGTATTAATTTGTGGATGTAATAATCCATGTCATATGATATGTTACAAATTACAATTCGTACAATATGTTACACATTCGCAAAACGTACATTATGTTACGAATTCCAACTTATTGTTGCTAACTTTAGCTAGATGGCTAGTTGACTAACACTTACATTAGCTAGCTCTGGGGGTTAGGGGTTAAGGTTAGGAGATATGTTAAAGAGTTAAGATTGGGGTTATGGAAGCTTAGCTGAAAGGGTTAAGGTTAGGGTTAGAAGAAGGGTTAGGTAAAAGGGTTAAGGCTAGGGAAGGGTTAGCTAACATGCTAAGTAGTTGCAAAGTAGCTAAAAAGTAGTGAGTAGTTGCAAAGTTGCTATTTAGCTAAAAAAAAATGATAATTAGCTAAAATTCTAAAGTTGTCCATGATGAGATTCGAACACGTAAGGTTGCTAGATGTTCGCGTTATACGCCAGCCAATCCACCTCGACCAACAACCCTATTTTTGTTTTCGCCTTAAGTAACCTTCTGTCTTATGTAACCATACCAAACGTAACATATCATACTTATTTGAGTGTCCCGGATTAACGTTTACGTTTAAGTCTAGTCAATTAGACCAGTCTGGGCAGTGGGCAGAGAGACAGATGCTGTAGCTGCCATTCTCTTACCAGCTCTGGGTTAGTTAGCTGGCGTTGGGAAATGGCAGACATTTGGCATTTTTCACAACAGGCCTATTTCCCCAGAATGCTATCACAATTAACAGACAGGTGGTCTAGGGCAGAAAATATCAGTATACTGAAGCTAATGTCCAGGAATTGCATTTCCGTTATGCTAAATGCATTGAATCACAGAAGGAAATAATTCATATTTTTCCTGATAATTACTATTTTAAAAAGATTAAACATGCCTTTTCTGGTCCAGCTTGTGAGACAATCTGATCCAGCGGTGGGTAAAATGAGTGCTTCTCCAGTCTCTCTGGACCCTCCTCTTGCCTCTCTCTTTGTTAGGTCCTCAGGAGTGATCCAGGTGATGGATGAGCACCTGCTAAGGGGGTGCAAGATTTATCTAACTGAGAGAAGAGTCAGCAGGAGTCTGTGACAGAGACACACCATGATGACAGAACCAGCAGGACCAGTGAGTCCTACGGCACTGGCTCCCACAACCAACGACAACACTGGAAAAAGGGAAAGAAAGAGAGAGTGAGGGAAAAAGTAAAGGAGGCTACTTTTACAGCCAGGCCCAAACGGTTCACCAGGGGTTGGACACATAGAGAAACAAACATCTCCCTGCAACCCCCACGGGCCGGGGTCAGACTTTAAACTTCTGGTAGAGGATGGAGAATGTGTGAGATGAAACGGAACCAGACCTTATGACACTCAAAGCGCCCAGAGAGCCGTGGCGCAAACCCCGGGAATGTGTTCAACAAAAATCCCCATGCTGTGATTCTTCCTGTGCTTCCTCCCTTCCCCTTTGCAGAAATTCTGGATTTCGCATTTACAGAAATAGGATTAAGGAAAGGGAACACACAAAAACCAGATGTACAGCACAGTAGAGTGCATGGCATTACTGATGACTCCAGAGCCTGTGTTAAAACTTGAGATGCTGTGATTGATGTTGTTGGTTCTGAGCGTGAACGGCTCAGACAGGAGACAGCCTTCTCAAGTGTGGGAGGCCCCGTCTGGCCCAATAGCAAATCACACTCAGTGGACCGACCCATTTACCTGCCCTGATGAAACATCACTTTCTCCTGATACCTCACCATTATACTGTACATCTCTCAATTCCATTCACGCGCTCTCAATTCCCTAAGGCTTGATGAGAGAAAGCTGAACTCAATGACCATCCTGTTGAGTGGTGGACACTAAAAAGGTAGACAGCTTTGGGAAATCCCCCACCTTAACTGTGGATGAGGACCAGAAATATCTCTGCCACACCTTACGGACACATCATATTAACCCGCAATGCATTTGGGGAGGGTCAAACCTAGCACAAGGCACACTGGGTATCTCTAAAAATGAGCGATGAGTAAGAGCCATGGGGAGAATGTTTGACTTGTGTGATGCCTTGTCAGATGTGCTCGAGTGAAAACGTGGGATTCTTTCTGGTTGGAAAACAAATACACGGATCAATTAAAGCTGCAAGCAGCGTAGCCGGGGTTCAACTGTGTGGCCACTGTGCCACCATGAGAACAAATTGGACACATCACCCTGGGATAGGCTACTTCTGTACTGTTTACCACACTTGCCAAATCAGAACGCAAAATCAAAATAACCATTCAATACAATATGCTTTGGATGAATTTTGGACCAGTTTCAGTGACGTCCAGAACCACTGGGCCGATCGCTATATAGTATCTATATATGAATATCATTTAACGCACTATTTTAGGTGAACAATATGACCGCTCAGAACCAAATTGCTTGCATTAAGGTTTTTTCCTGTCCAACAACGCCACAATGTGGCCAAACTCAAACATACTTTACAGATTAGCTAGACTCATATACTTGATCGTGTGTGCCAAATTTCAGCACTCTGAGACAAACAGATTAAGAGATATTAACATCCCCCCCCAGACACACAGCCATATGAATCCCTGGCACTCTCACACATTCCTTATCAACCCATCCATAAAGTACAGAGGTTTTTCTAGGCTCTCTGATGCTCTCCCTGCCTATCTTTCCTCTCTATATTCTATATGTTATTTCATACTGCAAGTGTTTGTTCATATAGTCCCTTTATAGAGAAAAAGAGAAGTCCACATTCCAAAAGACTCCTGGGTGTCCCACGGTGATGGCCACTGCTGAGGCACCAAGGGCGTTGACCCTCCTTGCAGTACTTTTGGCCCTCCTTACAATACTGTTGGCCCTCCTTAAGGTACTGTTGGCCCTCCTTACAACACTGTTGGCCCTCCTTACAATACTATACTACATGCATGCCACAGTGTGTAACAGGCTTGGGTTATTTTAGTTTGTTTGTGGATGAATTTGATATGACACTGGACAACCTTACCTCACCCAAAACCGAAGTCTTCAGCTAGGATCTGTGGTGATTCCCTGTAGTTCCTGATTCCTGACCACATCACTAGAGTGGTCAGTGAGTGTTTCTGGGTGCAACCAGTGGTGGGCCGTCAGGGCCAGCAAGGCCTTCTCTGCTGGCCTAAACATCATCAGAATAAAAATAAAAAATTAAATATATTTTCCCACAAATATGTATTAAATTATTCCCCAGAGTAAGAGTTACACTCTTCATTTCATAGCGTTCCTCTTGGTTGCACTGCTTCCAACCCCAGGTTGAGATTTGGGGGGCTGGTCTTTGTTAGACATTTTATCCAATCATATTCAGCCATCATGTGTTGCCAGGGGTCTAAAATCTGCCCTCAGGCCTTCAGAATAAACAGTGCTTGTAGCTTGTAGCTTAAAGTGAATGGAAATTAAAATTTTGTGTCAACCAATCAGCTTTAGAGTTGGCTATTGTATGCCTGCTGGCTGGCTCCAGTGTTACATAGGAGCCAGCTAGCAGGCGTAGTGCCTGCACGTCTTTTGATTGGATTACCAATATTGAGAGGCAGGTCCTATATGGGCAGGTCTCAGAACAAGGAAACTGAAATTGATCAACAAATTAATTAATTTGCGTACTACTAAGCTGTTTTTTCAACCCACAATGGCGGAAGGAGAAGATATCGATTTGGTCGAGGATATAATTATAACGCCATTCTCAAGACAAACTTTTCAAGAAAAGTTAGACATTGTCAGGAGAGGTAGACGCAGACGCTACAAAGCCTGTCACAGGCGGAAAAGGGGTTCGTTCGCCACTTTCAATTATGGGCGCTATCAATGACTCACAGGCTCCGAGAAGCACTGCAAACTGTACTGCTGGGAATGCCTATTATTTGCAAGTGATCGATTTGGTGTTTGGAGCCGCCACACTGGCTTTGCAAACCTGAGTTGTCTAACCAAGGCAGCAACGAGACACCAAAGTACGGCTGGGCACTTACAAACAATGGTGCTTTTGAAAACTTTTGGGGACACCCGAGTGGATCTACAGCTCAACGAACAAGCGCGCAGGGCAACGAAGCTGCACAATGAAAAGGTATTGTACTCTTCCCCTGTAATTCTCTGAATAAAAATGTCAATTTGAAGGTGACGCAATGCCTGGTTATACTGCGTTTCTGTCTAAATGTATAGTGTCTAGAGCCATGGCATCATAATGATGGTAATAAGAGGTGGATTAATTTGGGTGGGACTGTGTAGGACTTCACTGAAGGCCCAGGCCCCAGAACCACGGCACACTACTGGGTGCAACGGAACAGGTCTCCGAGCCTGGCTCAGGTTCCAGGATCCAGGTCCCCCTCAAAAAAACCTGCTGAGAACTTCCTACGAACCATGGCCTATGGGAAGCCACCTACTCCTCCCTTTAGTATCTATGGTGACACATTTAGTTCGGGTTTTTACAATCCTTAGACTAACAGAGAGCAGTGTGTAGACGTACAGTAGAATAGACAACAAAGCGCTGTCCAATACAGTACTTGTACAGTATAATGGATTCATTTTTACTGTGAATGACACTGCAGTCATTTAAGACCTCATCGGTTGTAGGAGCACCAATGTGGCATCTCTGTATTCATGATGCTGCGTTTGACACTCCTTCTGTCATGTTTTTTCAATGGCAGTCCATGATGCGTAAAATTAATGATCCAATGAAGTAAACACATCCACAAGTGTCTCAGCCTGGGATTGAAATGTTTGACTAGTCAGATGATAGCTTGACAGTCCAACACAGTCACCAGTACCAGCGGAAAACCTTCTGAGCAGACCTTCCGCAACACAATGACTTGATGAAAAATACTTTCGAGGATGAATGTCAAATCTGCCCATGCCTGTAGCCAGGAATGTCTAGTGTAGTCAGACATGATGTCACGCTCCAGGATAGTGGGTGAATTAGAGACAGAGCTTTAGGGAGGAGTACAGTATTAAGGCTCCCACCTACAGAATCCTCTCTTCGCGATAGGCAGAGTAATTGTAATTTTTCTCAGGCAAATTCTTGATTGAATCATACTGGCATTGTATGTGTTTTGCCCTTAGCTTACTTACTGTAAGGAGAAAAGTTATAATATTCTCTCATTCTGAGGAGGTGTCTATTCAGTGAATACAAAGACACATAAATAATCCCGCCTTCACACCCTGCTCTGGCATCCATGGAGGTTACTGTTCCATAAACATACTATGTATTTTTTTCCTTTCAAGAAAAGGAGGTGTAATTGAATGCAGAGGAGGTGCACAGATGAAAACGTTTACAGTGTGAGTGGAGTGCATTAATGAGCAACGCCTCTGTACTTGTCCTTCCATGTTTTAATAACAAAACTCTTTCCACAATGTTCAAAGCAAGTGACTCCCCATTGTGACAGAAGCCTCAGAATCTTTTCATAATTTCATTCTTCACATTCTGCATTCTGTTTGGACCCTCCAAACAAAAGAACCTGAAAACTCCCGACTCCTTAGTGTTCTGTCTGCCTAGCTTTGCCTGACTGCAGTGGGCTAACAAGCTGCCATCTAGCTAGTTAACTCAACACCATATGCAGTACAAATGAGACAAGAAATTCTGTATCTAGAAATACATACAATTAATCACCTGTCAAAAAAACTAGTTGTGTGTGTGTGTGTGTGTGTGTGTGTGCGTGTGTGTGTGTGTGTGTGTGTGTGTGCGTGTGTGCGTGTGTGTGTGTGTGTGTGTGTGTGTGTGTGTGTGTGTGTGTGTGTGTGTGTGTGTGTGTGGGAGGGAGGGAGGGAGGGAGGGAGGGAGGGAGGGAGGGAGGGAGGGAGGGAGGGAGGGAGGGAGGGAGGGAGGGAGGGAGGGAGAGATGCATGCCAGTCTGAATGACTATATGAATGAGGGAGGAGAGGGTTCACTTCTTCCTGTTCTCTTTAAAACAGTCAGCTATAACATGTCTGAAGAGAACGAAGCTCTTAATTAAGTCTCAAACCCTATTACCGGGGCTGAGTCACTGGCTTACTGGTGCTCTTCCATGTCGTCCCTAGGAGGTGTACGTCACTTGAGTGGGTCACTGACGTGATCTTCCTGTCCGGGTTGGCGCCCCCCCCTTGGGTTCGTGCCGTGGGGGAGATCTTCGTGGACTATACTCTGCCTTGTCTCAGGATAGTAAGTTGGTGGTTGAAGATATCCCTCTAGTGGTGTGGGGGCTGTGCTTTGGCAAAGTGGTTGGGGTTATATCCTGCCTGGTTGGCCATGTCTGGGGGTATCGTCGGACAGGGCCACAGGGTCTCCCGATTCCTCCTATTTCAGCCTCCAGTATTTATGCTGCAATAGTTTATGTGTCGGGAGGCTAGGGTCAGTCTGTTATATCTGGAGTATTTCTCCTGTCTTATCCGGTGTCCTGTGTGAATTTCATTATGCTCTCTCTAATTCCCCCTCTCTCTTTTTCTTTCTTGTTATTATTTGACCCTGCTGGTCATTTATGAACATTTAAACATCTTGGCCATGTTCTGTTATAATCTCCACCCAGCACAGCCAGAAGAGGACTGGCCACCCCTCATATCCTGGTTCCTCTCTAGGTTTCTTCTCTAGAGAGTTTTTCCTAGCCACCGTGCTTCTACACCTGCATTGCTTGCTGTTTGGGGTTTTAGGCCTGGTTTCTGTACAGCACTTTGTGACATCAGCTGATCTAAGAAGGGCTTTATAAATAAATTTCATTGATTGATTGATTGATTGATTGATGAGACAAGAAACTGCACACAACCTCCCATCACATACATCTCACTTCTCCTCACCACTGGCTTCACTCCCCCTGAAAGGCAGCATCCTAAAAACCAGAGCATCCTTCACCTCACGACTCATCTAAGATACCCAGCTCTCAATGTCAGAGCACCAACTGCAAGGCTAAATACAAATGAAACAGGGTTATTCCAGGGGTGAATTTGGGATGCCAAGCGCGTCCAATTAATTTCTTGACCACTTTGATCTTGTTCGCTTTTTTGTGCTTTATAGGGGAGAAAGGAAGCAGACTTCTGTAGCATTACTTTAGGGTGTGATTGACTGAAAGGGGTTGTGAGAGATGAGAGACAGAGAGGAGAGCAAATGAGTCCACATCAAAGCAAAACAACCATCAATATTCTGTTCCATATTTTTAATAGATAAGAGGAAGATGGAGAGAAAGACAGAGAGAGAGAGAGAGAGAGAGGGAGAGGTGAAAGAAGGGAGAAGGGGGAGAGAGAGAGAAGAGAGAGAGCGAGAGGTGAGAGAAGGGAGAGAGAGAGAGAGAAATTGCTGATAGGTCTGGGAAAGGTCTGGGAAATATCAGTACAGAGGGCCCTCTTCCTTAATATAGACCCTTGAGAAACCATCATCAAATATAGATGTCCATGTGTGCTCATCTAAAAGCCGCCTCTCTTTAAAAATTGCAGTGCGCCCCAAACTCCACTCACTCCAAACTCCACTCACTCCAGTATATTTCCCAGCTTGGACTCTGACACAAGTTTGCATTTAGGAGTTCAGCACTTATGAAAGGTTTACCAGCACTCTTTAATATTTCCAGCACTTTCTTCAAATCAAATTTCTGAAAGTAAACATTTTCAGACAAATCAAAAGCAGCCCTGTTTGTTGGCTGTGGCTAGTCACTCTGCAAGGGGAGCTGAGTGTGGCTACTGTTTTCTTGTAAACAGCATTTAGTCAATTTATCTCCACAATTTTTTATTACAGATGTATCCTTGAGTCAGATAAGGGTCTCCTTTACCTTTACCTTGACCTTCTCTTCCAACCAGATGTGCTTCTGACAGCCTGCACTACAGTCTGCCATTCTGTATTGCCATTAGGGGCACTAGACTAGATTAACCCTAACCTTAGCTCAATCTATTAGACATATCTTAAATAAACAGGTTCTGAGATGTACACTGAACAAAAATGTAAACGCAACATGTAAAGTGTTGGTCCCATGTTTCATGAGCTTAAATTATAGATCCCAGAAATGTTCCATATGCACAACAAGCTTACTTCTCTCAAATGTTGTGTATTTCTCCTTTGCCAAGGTAATCCATCCACCTGAAAAGTGTAGCATAACAAGAAGCTGATTAAACAGCATGGTCATTACACAGGAGCACCTTATGCTGGAGACAATAAAAGGCCACTCTAAAATGTGCAGTTTTGTCACACAACACAATGCCACACAGGTCTCAGGTTTTGAGGGAGTGTGCAATTGGCATGCTGACTGCTGGAATGTCCACCAGAGCTGTTGCCAGAGAATGTAATGTTTATTTATCTACCATAAGCGGCCTCCAACGTCGTTTTAGAGAATTTGGCAGTACGTACAACCGGCCTCACAAGCGCACACCACATGTTACCACACCAGCCCAGAACCTCCACATCCGACTTCTTCACCTACGGGATTGTCTGAGACCAGCCACCCGGACAGCTGATGAAATTGTGGGTTTGCATAAGAGAATAATTTCTGCACAAACTGTCAAAAACCGTCCCAGGGAAGCTCATCTGCATGCTCATCGTCCTCACCGGGATCTTGACCTGACTGCAGTTTGGGGACATACCTGACCTCAGTGGGCAAATGCTCACCTTTGATGGCCGCTGGCACACTGGAGAAGTGTGCGCTTCATGGATGAATCCCAGTTTCTATACAGGGCAGATGACAGACAGTGTGTATGGTGTCGTTTGGGTGAGGAGTTTGCTGATGTCAACGTTGTGAACAGAGTGCCCCATGCTGGCGGTGGGGTTATGGTATGGGCAGGCAAAAGCTACGGACAACAAACACAATTGCATTTTAGAGGTCCTGGAGCCCATTGTCGTGCCAATCATCCACCGTCATCACCTCATGTTTCAGCATGATAAAGCACAGACCCATGTCACAAGAATCTATACACAATTCCTGGAAGCTGAAAAGGTCCCAGTTCTTCCATGGCCTGCATACTCACCAGACATGTCACCCATTGAGAATGTTTGGGATGCTCTGGATCGAAGTGTACAACAGCGTGTTCCAGTTCCCATCAATATCCAGCAACTTCGCATAGCCATTGAAGAGGAGTGGGACAACATTCCACAGGCCACAATCAATAGCCTGACTCTGAACTCTTAGAAAAAAGGGTTCTCATAGGATAACCTTTTGAAAAAAAAAATTTGGGTTCCAGGTTGAATCCTTTTTGGTTCCAAGTAGAACCCTTTTGGGGTTCCATGTAGAACCATCTGTGGATGTCACATCCATATCTGGTTTACCTGTATTTGTGCTTGTCTCCACCCCCTCCAGGTGTTGCCCAGCTTCCCCATTATCCCCAGTGTATGTTCTCTCTTTGCCTGTTGCCAGTTTGTCTTGTCTCGTCAAGTCTACCAGCATTTTCCCCGTTGTCGTGACTTTGCTATGCCAGATCAAGTGATATGACATGCTATTCTATAAATGTAACGGTTTTCCTCCTCTTCAGAGGAGGAGTAGGAAAGATCGGACCAATGCTCAGCGTGGTAAGTGTCCATATTTTAATGAAATATAACCGAACACTGAATACAAAAGAACAAGAGAAATAAATGAAAACCGAAACAGTCCTGTATGGAAAAACACTGACACAGAAAACAACTACCCACAACCCATAGTGGGAAAACAGGCTGCCTAAGTATGGTTCTCACTCAGAGACAACGATTGACAGCTGCCTCTGATTGGGAACCATACCAGGCCAAACACAGAAATACAAAACCTAGAATAAACAACATAGAATGCCCACCCTAACTCACGCCCTAACCAAACTAAAACAGAGACATAAAATGGAACTAAGGTCAGGACGTGACAATAAAATTATTTCTCTGTAATTAATATTACCTGATTGAACTAATCATGTAAATGTAATTAACTAGAACGTCGGGGCACCACGGAAGAATGTTTATAGAGCTGTTATCTTCCAAATAAACTCTTAAAGACCTGGTAATCTTTTACATCAATAACAGTCAATTATTAATCGTCACCTTATTCAGCCTCATCTGAAGTTGTAGAATTCTTGGTTATCTTCACGAACCCAGGCTAACAAGTTGAATCAGCAATACAAAATTTGGTTAAATTATTTATTTACTAAATACCTAAACAATCACACAGAATTACACATACACAGGATGAGTCATACATTGATTACTAATTATGTCATAAAAGAAAATGTCTCTAGCGGATGGAACAGATATGACGGCTGGTTACACAAAGAAAGGGGGTTGAGTTTTGAATGAAAGCGTGGAAAGACTGAGGAACCAAGGCATTTGGTCTCTGATCGAACCTTGTAAAGCTATGCTATCGTAAATACAGAGGAATACCTGAGGAATGATTATAAAAAATGTTTGACATGTTTCTGTGGACATTATGAAGACTATTTGGAATTTCCGTCTGCGTTGTTGTGACCTCTCTTTCCTGTGGATTTATGAACATAACGCGACAAGTATTTTGGTTATAAAATAATCTTTATGGAAGCAAAGGAACATTTGCTGTGTAACTGGGAGTCTCGTGAGTGAAAACATCCAAAGATCATCAAAGGTAAACGGTTAATTTGATTGCTTTTCTGATTTTTGTGACCAAGCTTCCTGATGCTAAGTGTACATAATGCTATGCTAGGCTATCGATAAACTTACACAAACGCTTGAATTGCTTTCGCTGTAAAGCATAATTTCAAAATCTGAGACGACAGGGTGATTAACAAAAGGCTAAGCTGTGTTTCAAAATATTGCATTGATTTAATGAATATGAATATTTTCTAGTAATATTATTTGACTGTTGCGCTATGATATTCAACGGTTGCAGATGGAAATTATCCCGCTACAGGGATTGGTAGCGTCAAGATTAACAAAGGGCTTTCCAAGAGTCACTCTGTAGAGTAGATAGAGAGGAAAGGGGGAAAGGTATTTATGGTGGTCACAAACCTCACCAACAGGTCAACACCATACTCCTTCTTTTTCTCTAGTCCCTGTGTTCTAGTTTTCCCGGATTTGACCATTCTGCCTGCCCTGACCCTGTGCCTGCCTGCCTGCCATTCTGTACCTTTCAGACTCTGCTCTGGATTACTGACCTCTGCATGCCCATAACCTGTCATTTGCCTGCCCCCTGTTTTTGTAATAAACTTTTGTTCATTCAAACTGTCTGCATCTGGGTCTTCTCCTGAGCCAAGATAGTACTAACTGGCCATGACGGACCCAGCAGACTCGGTCCAGCTCCGCAACGCTGTCTCCTACCAAGGAGCCACCATTGGAAGGCACTGGGAGTTGCTTCGTGGTCTTGTGGAAGGGTTCCAGACCTTGGCTGAATGCCATGACCGCGCGGTGAACACATTGCTGGAGCAATTCCGCGGGTTGTCTGTCAGGCAGCCCACCACGACAATAACCTCTCAGCCCCTAAGTAACCTGGCTGTTAGTAGTCCGTTTCCCCAGGCCACTCCGTTCTCCCATGAACCCCGCTTACCTCCCCCAGAACGCTTTGCTGGAGAGTCGGGAACATGTTGGGCGTTTCTCGCTCAGTGTTCTCTCATCTTTGAGCTGCAGCCCTCTTCCTTCCCCTAGGACCACTCGAAGATAGCGTACCTCATCACGCTGATGTCCGGGATGGCTCTCGCCTGGGCTATAGCAGTGTGGGTACAACAGTATGCTTCAGTCTGGAGGAGTTTGTGGTGGAGGTGAAGAAGGTTTGTGATTCTCCATTGTCCGAGAGAGAGGCTGCCAGGAAGACTCCCGCAGTGGGGCAGACAATGTGGTGGATTTCAGCACGTTGGCAGCTGAGAGTGCCTGGAACCCGGAATTGTGTTTGACACCTTACTGCATGGATTATCAGAGGAAGTTAAGGGTGAGCAAGCAGCCTGGGAACTACCGACGATTCTCTACATGCTCATTGCCATGACCATCTGGATTGATGGGTGGCTACGGGAAAGTAGGAAGGAGAGGAGGTCCGATTCCACTTGCCCGCCCAAGGATTCCATCTCGCCTTCGAGGCATCCTGGAAGTACCCCATGTCTCCGTTGTGGAGAGAATCAGAGGCTACCCGAATTCCCCTGCGACTCTCCGAAGTCTGCCGATTCATCTCTTCCTGAGCCGATGCAACTAGACAGAGCTAGGCTGTCTCTAGCCGAACGTTTACACAGGCTGAGTTGCCTGCCTTGCGGGACTACTGGTCATTTTGTGTCCTCTTGCCCACTAAATAAAACAGGCTCACCGGTATGGGCGAGTACTCTGGTCTGCCATACGGAGAACTTTCCCTCTTCCCTTACTCGTACCCCTCTCCATGTCATCCTGTTGTGGGGGAACTAGTCGAAATCTCTCTGGGTACTCATCGACTCCGTGGCCGATGAAAGTTTTATGGACGCTACCCTGGCGTCTGAGATGGGCATCCCCACTCAGTCCCTCTCCTTTCCCATGGACGTTAGAGCGCTGGATAGGCACTCTATTAGGCTGGGTCACCCACAATACCACTCCCATCAACCTACTAGTGTCAGGGAACCACAGCAAGGCTATCCAATTCATGCTAATTAAGTCTCCTTAGGTTCCCATGGTATTGGGATTCTCTTTGCTCCAGTGACACAATCCCCTCATTGACTGAACTGCTGGTGCCATCATGTGCTGAAGCCCGTTCTGCAACGGCTATTGCCTGAAGTCAGCACAGCCTGCCCCAGGACATCTTCCTGTGGGCTCAGAAATTGCCCGGACCTCTCCGCCATTCCCATAGAGGACCAGGACTGTTACGGAGTCTAGTTGATAGGTAATCGACTAGGCGGACTGTTCCCCGGACTCCAGTTGTACGGTTTTGTACAATGCACTAACAAGGCTATTGAACCTGACATTGGTGTCTGTCTGTATTAATTTATCCAACATATCATACCGAAACATGGTATCAGAAGTGGCTCGGAAAACACACGTTTGTTATTTTTTTTGCTAAGTACAGTATATGCGCAGTTACGTTCCATATGCGAACACACGTCGTTTCCTACTCACAACACTGATCAACTCGTTGTTAGCTAGCATCACTACCTACGTCGATGACTGAAGGCAAAGAAATCTCATATTCCATTGCTATGGCAGCTAACGTTCCACCACCAAATCCCATGATTCTCACAGGGGACTGGAATACTAATTGGGACAACTTCAGGGATGAATTCGAGGACTATGCGCTGGCGACCGGTCTACATGAGAAACCCAACGAGGTACAAGCTGCAACTCTGAGGAGTTTAATGGGCAGCGAATGCAGGCATATCTACCGGCACAATCTCACCCTCACAGCACGACAACAGGGTGATGCAAAGGCTATATTGGATGCATTGGAGAATTACTTCAAACCCGCCAGAAACGTAATTTATGAGCGGTTCATTTTCGGAAGCTGCAAACAGGAAGTGGGTGAGTCAGTACACAAATGTGTAACCCGTTTGAGAGAGAAATCCGCCACTTGTGAATACGGGGGATTGAAAGATGAATTGATTTGTGACAAAATAGTGCTGGGAATTGCAAATGAGGATACACGCCGGCGTCTACTGAGAGAGAGCGGCTTAACATTAGTAACTGCCATGGAAATGTGCCGCACTGCTGAAGTCACTGATATGAGAATGAGAGCAATGGAAATCGAAACCCCACGCTCCGACGTTGATACTGTTCACGCTGTTGCTAGGCAGACATTCAGACTAAACCAATCAAGGCAGAGCAATTCACCACGAACGGTGAACACAGAGAGCCCCGTAGCATGTAACTACTGTGGGAATACAAACACACGTGGCAAAGAGCACTGCCCTGCCTACGGAAAACCATGCAGAGCTTGTGGAACTAATAATCATTTTGCAAAAGTGTGTCTCAAAAGCAAAAGAAGGGTGAGTGAGGTCACTCAATATTCAGAGCTGAACAGTGAAAGTGACATTTACGTGCATGAATCCATTGGGGCTGTACACTCGAGGGAAGAAATGGTTTGTGACACTACGATTACACAACAAGAAACAACAATGTCAACTGGATTCTGGTGCTACATGCAACGTAATGAGCTACAAAGACAAAATTAATCTGGCACCTGACACACATCTATTGCCCAGCGATACTAGACTAAAGCTGTACTCAGGAGAGCTAATGACCTCTATGGGCACCTTTGAGACCGAATGTGTTATTCGGGGACGCAAACACAAGCTGGAGTTTCAGATTGTAAAAACCAGTCAACATCCTCTCCTCTCAGGCTCCACATGCGAACGCCTGGGACTGATGCAGTTCACTGTACCAAATGACCCGCACATTATGGATCATGTCCAGCATGGACCCCTGTCCAAAGAACAACTACTCAGCAGATATGACGATGTATTCAACATGCCCGTTGAATCTGTGCCTGGGGAGGTACACTTTGAAGTGGATGAGAGCATCACTCCAGTCCAGTGTGCTCCTCGCAATGTGCCCATTGCAATGAAAGTGGCTGTGAAGGCCCAACTGGACAAGTATGAGGCCGATGGTCACATGACATCTGTGACTGAACCAACTGACTGGATCAGCAATATGGTCATAGTGAAAACACCAGAGAAGCTGAGGGTCTGCATCGACCCAAAGCATCTGAACCAAGCATTGAAACGATCCCACTACATCATGCCGACACTAGAGGATGTCCTCTATAAGCTTCCCAAGGCCAGGATTTTCACCTTGGTGGATGCCCGAGATGCATTCCTTCAATGCAACCTGGATGAAGAAAGCAGCCTCATGACTACCTTCTGGACCCCCTGGGGTCGGAAACACTGGCTCAAGCTCCCGTTTGGTGTCTCAGTGGCGCCTGAGATATACCAACGCAAGCAGCACGAGTTCCTGGCTGGTTTCAGGGGCATTGAACCCATCGCTGATGATGTCCTGATCGTAGGCTGTGGTGACACAGACGAAGAAGCAGAACGGGACCACGATGTGAAGCTCCTGGCACAGATGGAGCGCTGCCGATCAGTTAAGCTTCGCCTTGGCCTGAAGAAGCTGCAGTTCAAGGTGAAAGACGTCCACTTCCATGGCCACATTCTCTCAGCAAAAGGCCTGAAGCCAGACCCAGACAAGGTCAGAGCGATCCTTGACATTCCAAACCCGTCTGATGCAAAAGGAGTACAGCGTCTCATCGGCTTTGCAAACTATCTTGCAAAGTTCATGCCACACCTATCAGCAGTCTGTGAGCCTCTGCGCCGGTTGCTGGACAAAGACACACCATGGCACTGGCTACCCATGCACGAGGCCGCAGTGCAGGAGATGAAATCTCTGGCTTCATCTATGCCAGTGTTGCGCTGTCACAATCCAGAGCGACTCCAGCCAATGGGGACTTGGATGCTGCCTTATGCAGGAAGGCCAGCCCGTTGCGTTTGCCTCGAGAGTGCTCACCCCCACCGAACAAAACTATGCACAAATTGAGAAAGAGTGCCTCAGCATCGTCTTCTCCTGCCAGCGATTCCATCACTACTTATATGGGCGAGACCTGGTCACCGCTGAAACTGACCACAAACCACTCATTGCCATATTCAGTAAACTTCTCCTCAACGTGCCCAAGAGGCTTCAAAGCATGCTCCTGACTCTGCAAAACTACAGCCTAAAGGTTGTCTACAAGCCAGGACCAGAGATGTACATCAGCGACTGTTCGCTACAGCAGGAACAACAAGATGTTCAACAGATCAATCAGGCAGACTACTTAAACGTCACAGATCACCGCCTAGCCCAGATAAGGCAACACACTGACAAGGACAAACACCTACAGTCACTGAAGTCCATGGCTCTCGCAGGTTGGCCATACCTGAAAGACGAGACACCTTTCACAGTGAGAGAATACTGGACCTTTCGAGATGAGATCAGCGTGCAAAATGGCGTCTTGTTCAGAGATCAGAAGGCCATTATTCCCAAATCACTACGTCCAGAGATGCTTACCCACATACACTCCAGTCACGTTGGAGGTGACGCATGCTACCGCCAGGCTCATGAAACATTATACTGGCCAAACATGCAAGCAGAAATTAAAGACTTTGTCAGCAACTGTACCACATGCAACGAGTACGCTCATGAACAGCAAAAGGAAACCATGATGTCACACGAACTGCCCACAAGGGCCTGGCAAATCGTCAGCATGGACTTATTCAGCCACAGACAAAAGGACTATCTTCTAATTGTTGATCACTACTCTGACTTTTGGGAAATTGAACTGCTCCCTGACTTGTCTGCAGAGACGGTTATAAAGCGCTGCAAGGCGCAGTTTGCAAGGCAAGGTCAGCCTGACAAGGTAATCACGGACAATGGCCCACAATTCACTGCACAGTTCAAGTGTTTTGCCTCAGAATGGGAGTTTGACCACGTGACCTCCTCTCCAAGACACCGAAAAGCAAATGGCAAGGCAGAATCAACTGTCAAGATTGCAAAAAACCTGTTAAGCAGGGCCTTGCGTGACAGCAACGACCCATGGAAAGCGATCTTACAGTGGAGGAACACACCCACCGAAAACATAGACAGCAGCCCAGCACAACACCTTCTGTCCAGACGTCTGAAGACTACCATCACCGTAGCTAACAAGCTACTTGAGCCCTGCCTCATGGTTGGCGTCACGGACAAACTGCGTCACAGAAAGCAGCTCGCTAAGTGCTTCTACGACAGGACTGCTTGAGACCTACCAGAGCTGGAGGTGGGTGAAACGATAAGGATGAAACCGCTGCCGGGAGACCACACAGGACTTTGGAGGCTGGGCACATGCCTACAGAGAGTTGCACCACGTTCTTACCTGGTGGATGTTGGTGGCTCCCTCTATCGTCGCAATCGGGTGGATCTGCGCGTAGCAGAGCAGACAAACCAGAACACGCCATACACTCACCTAGATGAGCTGGATCACAGTCCAGGCCTAAGGGTAAGGGGCGCATAATTGAGACATGGGCCAACTGAAGGTGAGGCTTCTACCCCACCAAGCTCTCCAGCTCGTGCCCCTAATGCTACCCCTGTCAGAGCCAATACTTACTCACGGGTGGGTCGGCTGTGCAAGCCACCGGACAGGCTTACTCGGTAAGCAAGGGACTGTTAAGAACTTAAATGTTATGCCTTTATGTTTGCACTTTCTATTGAAAAGGATGATGTTACGGAGTCTAGTTGATAGGTAATCGACTAGCCGGACTGTTTCCCGGACTCCAGTTGTACGGTTTTGTACAATGCACTAACAAGGCTATTGAACCTGACATTGGTGTCTGTCTGTATTCATTTATCCAACATATCATACCGAAACAAGGACCTCCGGGAGGTTTTTAGTAAGGCCCGGGCCACTTCGCTTCCTCTGAACCGACCCTATGACTGCGGGATCAACCTTCTCTCAGGCACCACACCACACCGGGGATGACTGTTGTCTCTGTCAGGTCCGGAGAACAAGGTTATGGAGGCCTACAGTACATCGAGGCCTCCCTAGCTGCAGTGTGTATCCATCCCTCTACCTCCCCCGCCGGCGCAGGGTTCTTCTTTGTGGAGAAGAAGCACAAAACCCTGCGCCCGTGCATCAACTAACGGGGCCTCAATAACATCACGGTTAAGAAAATCTACCTCAGCCTTCTCCACAGCCTTCGAGTCTCTCCAGAGGGGCACCATTTTCTCCAAGTTGGACCTTCGGAATGCCTACCACCTGGTGCGGATACGGGATTGGGACGAGTGGAAGACTACCCTGAACACGGCCAGCGTTCACCACAAATATCTGGTCATGCCATTTGGTCTTACCAACGATCCAGCTGGGTTCCAGGCCCTGGTTAGCTTCTTTGGGACTGGGGGCAGTATTGAGTAGTTTGGATGAATAAGGTGCCCAGAGTAAACTGCCTGCTACTCAGGCCCAGTTGTTAATATATGCATATTATAGTAGATTTGGATAGAAAACACTCTGAAGGTTCTACAACTGTTTGAATGATGTCTGTGAGTATAACAGAACTCATATGGCAGGCAAAGACCTGAGAAAAGATCCAACCAGGAAGTGGGAAATCTGAGGTTTGTATTTTTTCAAGTCATTGCCTATCGAATATACAGTGTCTATGGGGTCATATTGCACTTCCTAAGGCTTCCACTAGATGTCAACAGTCTTTAGAACCTTGTTTGATGCTTCTACTGTGAAGAAGGGGGGAATGGGAGCTGAATGAGTCGGAGGTCTGCCAGAGTGGCATGAGCTGATCACGCGCTCTCATGTGAGAGGTAGCTGCGTTCCAACGCATTTCTACAGACAAAGAAATTCTCCGGTTGAAACATTATTGAATATTTATGTTAAAAACATCCTAAAGATTGATTCTATACTTCGTTTGATATGTTTCTAAGAACTGTAATATGACTTTTAGTCTGAACTTTCGCCAGGACTTGCCCGCCTGGACTTGCCCAAAAAGGAGGTATTTGAACATAAATTATGAACTTTATTGAACAAATCAAACATTTATTGTGGAACTGGGATTCCTGGGAGTGCATTCTCATGAAGATCATCAAAGGTAAGTAAATACTTATAATGCTATTTCTGACTTTGTTGACTCCACAACATGGCGGAAATCTGTATAGCTTGATTTGTTGTCTGAGCGCTGTACTCAGATTATTACATGGTGTGCTTTTTCGGTAAAGCTTTTTTAAAATCTGACACAGCGGTTGCAGTAAGGAGAAGTGGATCTAAAATTCCATGCATAACAATTGTATCTTTTAGCAATGTTTATTATGAGTATTTCTGTAAATTGATGTGGTTCTCTGCAAAATCACCGGATGTTTTGGAACTACTGAACGTGACGCGACAAAGTAAACTGAGATTTTTGGATATAAATATTAACTTTATCGAACAAAACATACATGTATTGTGTAACTTGAAGTCCTATGATTGTCATCTGATGAAGATCATCAAAGGTTAGTGATTAATTTTATCTCTATTTCTGCTTATTGTGACTCCTCTCTTTGGCTGGAAAAATGGCTGTGTTTTTCTGTGACAAGGTACAGATCTAACATAATCGTTTGGTGTGCTTTCGTCATAAAGCCTTTTTGAAATCGAACACTGTGGCTGGATTTACAACAAGTTTGTATTTAAAATGGTGTGAAATACTTGTATGTTTGAGGAATTTTAATTATGCGATTTCTGTTGTTTTCAATTTGGCGCCCTGCACTTTCACTGGCTGTTGATGAGGTGGAATGATACCGTCCCAAATATATCACAGAGAGGTTGATGACATTCTCTATGACATGTTGAACCTGTTCGTCTTCGTCTACCTTGACGACATCCTTGTTTTCTCCCGCTCAGCCCAAGAACACGTGCTTCACGTCCGACAGGTCCTCCAGTGTCTTTTTGTGAAAGAGGAGGAGTTTGAATTCCATCACTCCACCATCCCTTTCCTTGGTTACATCATCACTGCGGGGAATGTACAGATGGATCCCGGAAAGGTGAGATTGCTGGTGGATTGGCCCCAGCCAATGTCCAGGGTGCAGCTGCAATGTTTCCTGGGATTTGTCAACTTTTATCATTGCTTTATCCAGGGTTACAGCACCCTGGCTTCCCACCAGTCTGCACTCACCTCTCCCAAGGTCCCATTCACGTGGTCCCCAGCTGCTGACCGGGCATTCCAGGACCTCAAGCACTGCTTCACCACAGCTCCCATATTGGTGCATCCTGACCAGTCCCATCAGTTCGTGGTGGAAGTTTCAGATGTCAGAGTTGGGGCTGTCCTGGCCCAGCGTTCTGCCCTGGGCCTCAAGTTACATCCCTGTGCCTTCTTCTCCCATCATCTTAATGCCACAGAGAGGAATTACGATGTGGGGAGTTGTGAGCTTCTCGCGGTGAAGATGACGTTGGAGGAGTGGAGGCTCCAGTTGGAGGCACCGGTTGGAGGAGGCGGAACATCATTTTATTGTGTGGACGGATTCCAAGAACCTGGAATATCTCCACACTGCCAAGCGTCTCAATTTGAGGCTAGCTAGATGGGCCCTGAGTTTCACCCTCCCCTCCCCTACCAACCAGGAACCAAGAATGTCAAGCCGAGATGCACTGTCACACCACTTTCGACCCGCGGCTACACCCTCGGACCCCGAGACCATACTTCCCACCTCATGCCTGGCGGTGGCACTCAGCTGGGGAGTGGAAAATCAGGTCCATAAGGCACAGCATTCCCAGCCAAACCACGGGGGGGCACATAACCAGATGTTTGACGCTGCCTGCCCCTCAGTCCCGGAGTGGGCCCACTCCTCCAGTCGGACCCTGGCATTTGTGCGACAACGCTTTTGGTGGCCTACCATGGTCCCTAACCTCACTGCGTTCAGCGCCACCTGCATGATCTTTGCGCAGAACAAGACTCCTCGGCAAGCTCCAGCTGGTCTCCTTTAACCACTTCCTGTCCCTCACCATCCCTGGTCTCACATATCCCTGGACTTCATCAATGGTCTTCCCCCATCTGATGGCAACACCGTCATCCTGACAGTAGTGGACCGGGTTTCCAAAGTCACCCATTTCATTTCTCTCCCCAATCTACCCTCTGTCAAAGAGACGGCCCAGTTTATAGTGCAGCACATCTTCCGGACATATGGACTCCCGGTGGACATGGCCTCAGACCGGGATCCTCAGTTCTTGTTCCGGTTCTGGAAGGTGTTCTGCACACTCATTGGGTTGTCAGCCAGCCTGTCCTCTGGGTTCCATCTTCAGTCTAACGGCCAGTCGGAGCGAGCCAATTAAGACCTGGAGACGACTCTTCGCTGCCTTGTCTCTACCAATCCTACCACCTGGAGACAGCAACTCGTTGAATACGCCTGCAACACCCTCCCCTGCTCTGCCACTGGTCTCTCGCCTTTTGAGTGTTCCCTGGGTTATCAGCCCCCGCTCTTCCCGGAGCAAGAGGAAGAGGTCAGCATACCCTTGGCCCAGATGTCACCACACCTGGAAGAGAGCCCGGTCGTCTCTTCTCAAGACCACCTCTAGATATCGACGACAAGCGGACCGTCACCGGACCTCGGCTCACCGGTATTGTCTCGGGCAGAGGGTATGGCTGTCCACTCGAGATCTGCCCCTCTGGGTGGAGTCCCGCAAACTTTCCCCCCATTTTATCGGCCCTTTCCCCATCTCCATGATTCTCTGCTGTTTGTCTTCTGTTGCCCCATACCCTCCATATACATCCCACCTTTCATGTGTCTAGGATTAAAACCTATGTCTCACAGCCCTTTGTCTCCTGTTTCTTAACCTGAAGCCGCCTGCTGTTATGTACCTTTCGGACTCTGCTCTGAGTTACTGACCTCTGCCTGTCCTTGACCTGTTGTTTGCCTGTCCCCTGTTTTTGTAATAAACTTTTGTTACCTCAAACTGTCTGCATCTGGGTCTTCTCCTAGTGGATGGGTTTTACATGGGACCCAAGAGGGTTCTACCTGGAATCAAAAGGGTTCAACATTGAACCAAAAATGTTTTTCAAATAGGTTATCTTATGGGGACAGCTGAAGAACCCTTTTAGGTCCTAGATAGTACCTTTTTACTGAGAGTATATGCAAAGGAGATGTGTGAGGCAAGTGGTGGCCACACCAGATACTGACTGGTTTTCTGATCCATGACCCTATTTTTTTTATAAGGTATCTGTGACAAACAGATACATATCTGTATTCCCAGTCATATGAAATCCATAGATTAGGGCCTAATTAATTTATTACAATTGACTGATTTCCTTTTATGAACTGCAACTCAGTAAAATCATTGAAATTGTTGCATGTTGTGTTTATATTTTTGTTCCGTATATAAAAATAAAAATACAATTTACATGTAGACTATGTGTTTTTAACAAGCACCACAGATGTGGGTAAAGTGAAGCAGTGTTTTGTGCTTATACAGGTACTTTACATGCCTGAACTCCTACTTTTTATATGTGACAGAATGATGGGGAATTATACAGGAGCCAGGGCTGTCTGTCTGCAGACGAAACCTGAGCAGGCACACTCTGCTGAGCTCTACTGCTACTCAGTAGAATACCTTACCTGGAGCCATACCACCTGCATACACACAGCATCTCAGCTCCTATTACAACTAGGAGAAGAAATATACTGAACGCAAGACACTCAAATGGTTGCGTATTCTGAGGACAACAACACCGATACAATTCAATTAAAAACAAGGACATTCGATTATGAAATGCTATAAACTGGAGAGAAAACCCCTTGAGGCCATCAAGTGTGTCAAGTCTAACACTGACATTAATTAAATGAATTTCCTAACTCTCATTGATGAAGTTCTTTGAATGAAAACAACTACAGCAACTACAGTCGACTCGTTAATGTCCAAAATGTCCAGATATGACATTCTGCCCTCCCCATCCCCTGGTCCTGGTCATGCTCCCCGGCCCGACCATCTGCTGTGGGAGCAGTGAGTCGTGTAGAGAGGCCATGGAGGCTGACAGCACAGCCAGGTAGTGGAGCCATGATGACACCCAACATCCCCATACCTTTGATAGGAGGTCACCAGGGGTTTAGATAGAAAGGGGGAGATGGAGAATAGAGGAACAGAAGGAATTACATGTCAGGAAACATATGCTGGACTTTGGTTTGCTGCAGTTCTGGGAGACCCACAAGACCCATCTGGCCCTGTGTGCCTCCATTTACATCCATGTCTGTGTGCAATAGGGCATGACACACACACACGCATACACACGCAAGCACGCGCATGAATGCACAGACACACACACATCTTCTATCTCATACAAGCACTCACTAAGATGCAATATTAGATGCTTGGCACGTGTTATGGTTGGCCACTGGGGAAATGTTCACCATTCTCTCCGACCCCCAATGCAGTGTTGTTTAAAACCCAGGGATAGTTGGATTTAAGCTCCTGACCATTAAGCCCAAATGGATGTGTGAACACGCCTCCTCTGCTAGTTTACATAATCCCTTTATGAATAAACATTTACACTGAAGTCTCTCAACTGCCGAAAACATTCTCTTTTCAGGAGATGATAAATATTCATTCGTACTCTCAGCTCTCTCTCTCTCTCTCATAATCTTCCCACTTAGTTTGACTATGCATGGCATTTTAAATGAGGGAAAGCCCAGCTCTTCTTACTTAACACATGCTCTAGTTATTATGAAGCACTAGTGATGACATGAGGCCTACAGATTGATAAAATGAACCTTCTCTGACATGGAATTAACACAAGATGCTGAGTTACTCTCTTCAACGTAAAGACATCTCTCTTCAATGTAAAAATATCCCTTTTCAATGTAAAAATATCCCTTTTCAATGTAAAAATATCCCTCTTCAATGTAAAGATATCCCTCTTCAATGTAAAGATATCCCTCTTCAATGTAAAGATATCCCAGAGGACTATGATACAGGGAGGTGGGGGGGGGTTGAGCTGTCAGAGGGAACAAAACAGACAACCCACCCCTGTATTGTTTTAATTACATTCTCTCTCTCTCTCTCTCTCTCTCTCTCTCTCTCTCTCTCTCTCTCTCTCTCCCTCTCTCTCTCTCTCTTAAACTCAAACACACACACACAGGTACACACTCATACACACATACAAGTGAACACACAAACACACACACACACACACACTGTTCACTTCCCCCTATTCCTCCTGCTCCCCACTCCTCCACCAGTGCCAGACAGGACTCCTGCTTTGGCAGTCACCTCCTCCAACCCCCTGCCTTGTTCTAATGTATAAATGCAACATGCTATCAGAGCAATCTGTCACTGAAACATCCTCACCAATCTCCCCCCTCCCCTCTTTGAACAAATCCATCACTGAAACGGATGAACCATCCTAGTGTGTGCGCCTCGCATGGATGCTGCCGCCATAGTGATGTTATTCAAGGTTAATGCACCTGGGGGGAGAGGGGAAAGGGAATAACAGAGGAACAAAGCTTCTCTATAGCACATTTTAAGCAGTTAATGGTGTGGTGTTACGTGCTTCATCAAGTGGAAAACGCATTAAAAGCTTCAAGTTGGCATCTGAATTGTCTCATTTGTAACTAGCTACAGTGCTGATGTCCAGAGTGAGAGAGAGAATAGTGAAAATTGACAAACACAGCAATAGCCAGGACTATCTCTCTATGCCCAGGAAGCGATGACCATTACAACGTCACAAGCAACATTTAACCTGTCAGAGAAAGGGTACCTCAGCCTTTTCTGAAGTTGATATCCAATGCCTGTCTTAAGTTCTAACTTCTAACTGTGCCGAAGGGTGCCAAGTGCCCATGTAAAGACTGACACTACAGAGCAGCAGAGATTAATTGAGATTAGATGTGTATCTGGATCATATATTTCTTCTCTTCTCTTCTGGCTGTTATTGCGGCAGGCAGGCAGTTTGAAGGGCAGCCACGGAGCCTGAACCAGGGCTTGGTGTCTGTCTGTGTGAGAGCAGAGGATTTGAATAACAGCCCTCTTTCCTTTTGACTGCCACATGGCTGCTGTCTAACTGCTGTCACAATGGCAATGTTGACAACTCTATCATAGTGTGGTTAACATATTTTCTCTTTTTTTCACTCTCTGTCTCATCATAGGTATAGTTTTTCGTGAGCTGTTGACTCTCGCTTGTCTTCTCAGAAAATGATTGTGTCAGCCTAGAATCTGAGCCAAGAGCTACATGCAAACAGTCTGAGCTCTCCCCCTTCAAACAGCATGGGGGACAGCCAAGCTGACAAAAAAAAGAAACAAAAAAAGAAAGTAAACTTAGAGTTTTATAAACTGCACGGTCATTTTACTTACTGTGCCTTCAGAAAGTCATACCCCTTGACATTTTGTTGTGTTACAGCCTGAATTCAAAATGGAATAAATAAATAAAAATTCTCAGACATCTACACACAATACCCCGTAAAGACAATGTTAAAACATGTTTTTAGAAATGTTGGGAAATATCTTGAAATACAAAAAAATATCAAATTTAGATAAGTATTCAGACCCCTGAGTCAGTACTTTGTATAAGCACATTTGGCAGAGATTACAGCTGTGAGTCTATCTGGGTAAGTCTCTAGGAGCTTTCCACACCTGGATTGTGCAACACTTGCCCATTATTCTTTTCAAATTATTCAAGCTCTGTCAAATTGGTCGTTAATCATTGCTAGACAACCATTTTCAAGTCTTGCCATAGATTTTCAAGCCGATTAAGTCAAAACTGGAACTCAACCACTCAGAAACATTCACTGCCTTCTTGGTGAGAAACTCCAGTGTAGATTTGGCTTTGTGTTTTGGGTTATTGTCCTGCTGAAAGGTGAATTAATCTCCCAGTGTCTAGTGGAAAACAGACAACCAGGTTTTCCTCTAGGATTTTGCCTGTGATTAGCTCCATTCCATGTATTTTTTATCCTGAAAAATTCCCCAGTCCTTAACTATTACAAGCATACGTATAACATGATGCAGCCACCACTATGCTTGAAAATATGGAGAGTGGTTTTCAGTATTGTGTTGTATTGGACTTGCCCCAAACATCACACTTTGTATCCAGTTCATTTGTGGAGTAACTACAATGTTGTTGATCCATCCTCTGTTTTCTCCACAGCCATTAAACTCTGTAACTGTTTTAAAGTCACCATTGATCTCATGGTGAAATCTCTGAGTGATTTCCTTCCTCTCCGGCAACTGAGTTAGGAAGGACGCCTATATATTTGTAGTGACTAGGTGTATTGATACCATCAAAAGTGTAATTAATAACTTTTCCGTGCTCAAAGGAATATTCAATGTCTGTTTTTACCCATCTACCAATAGGCATTGGAAAACCTCCCTGGTCTTTGTGGTTGAATCTGTGTTTAAAATTCACTGCTCGACTGAGGGACATTACAGATGTGTAGGGTACAGAGATGAGGTAGTCATTCAAAAAGCATGTTAAACACGATTATTGCACACCAATGAGTCCATGCAACTTGTTATGTGACTTGAAAAGTAACTTTTACACCAGAACTTATTTAGGCTTGCCATAACAAAGAGGTTGAATACTAATTGACTCAAGACATTTCAGCTTTTCATTGGTAATTAATTTGTAAAATGTGTCAAAACATAATTCCACCTTCACATTATGGGGTATTGTGGTTAGGCAGGTGACACAAAAAAGCATAACAAACTGTGGAAAGTCAAGGTGTGTGAATACTTTCTGAAAGCACTGTACATATGGATCCTGTAAATCTTAGAAGATACTGACCATAATATGATGGAAATTAGGGCTATTCAATACGGCCAAAATGGACAGATTATTCATTCAGTGTCTGGTTCCAGTTGGCTTCAACACTGAGCTCCACGAATCCAATTTGAAGATATAAACTCTATTTCAGAGTTAAGCCTATAACCAACGTCCACATTGCAGCTTAATCTTTCAATGAATATTTTTGTCTCAGAGTGCGACGTGAGGAGTAAAGTTATAAACTTCTGTAGAGTCTGATATTGGTTTATCAGGAAGTCATATTGTGACCAAGAGTGAAATGTTGGTATGCTAACTAGTTGGAACATCACTAAAAGAAACATAAGTAAAGTTATAAATATCTCCTCTATCCACCTCTCATTCCCTCTCTCTTTTTCTTTCCATATGTTTCAATTCACTGTCATATTCTTTCTGCACCTCAGCACAGTTCTGTACCACTCCCCATTCCGTTTCTTTTGACATCAGTGGATAGTCTTTCTGAAATAAAACAAAAACACATTTGTTAGAACTGTCAGAGCACAACTCCTTGACAAATAATCACATCAAACTCAATTAAAACATGGTGCAGGAAGTGGCAAGGTTCACAGAGAATCTACAATATGATGGCAGCTCTCTTAACCAAGGATTTTTTTTTTACAGGCAGCCTGCTGCCAAACTTTCCCCACAGAGAGTCTAGAAAGGAATAACACTAACACAGGCATAGATGAAGAGATGGATACTGGTTGACAAAGGAAGTGCATATGACAGAGAGAGGAAAGGACTTTACCATATGGCCCTTCTCTCTGTTTATTATTATACAAATATCTCCATAGTGATCTAAATCACTGCATTGTCTTCAACAACCCTCTGGGCAGAGGTACTGTATATGATCAAAATCTCAGTCCATAACCAGGCCTCCTCTGAGAGCCTCAGACCAGGCCTGTACAGTGTTAAGGCTATTCACAAGGCTTTTATAAGACTCTTAGAGCTCATTAGTACCTTAATGTTTATACACCCCTGTTTTCATGCCAACCACTTTGCCCGGGGAGCACTTTGGGGAGCGCTAATCGATAGAATAAGGAATCGCATCATAACCAAACCCCCTAATCAGAGGTAATGGAATTCCCTCTTAACGAATAATGAAGGGAGACACAGAAAGAGCATTTCTTTAAGGGCAATGTAAGTTCAAAGGCAAGAAAAGGGAACAGAAGCCAAGAAAATGTTTATTATTGTGGGTACCCCATCTAAATGGTAAGACAAAGTATAGACAGAGGCAGAGCATCTACTTTTTGGTGAACACACACTACCGTTCAAAAATTTGGGGTCACTTAGAAATGTCCTTGTTTTTGAAGGAAAAACATTTTTGTTTTTAAACTTGTCCATTAAAATAACATACAATTGATCATAAATACAGTGTAGACATTGTTAATGTTGTAAATGACTATTGTAGCTGGAAACGGGAGATTTTTTATGAAATATCTACATAGGCATACAGAGGCACATTATCAGCAACCATCACACCTGTGTTCCAATGGCACGTTGCGTTAGCTAATCCAAGTTTATAATTTTAAAAGACTAATTAATCATTAGAAAACCATTTTGCAATTATGTTAGCACAGCTGAAAACTATTGTCCTGCTTAAAGAAGCAATAAAAGTGGCTTTCTTTAGACTCGTTGAGTATCTGGAGCATCAGCAATTGTGGGTTTGATTACAGGCTCAAAATGGCCAGAAATTAAGACCTTTCTTCTGAAACTTGTCAGTCTATTCTTGTTCTGAGAATTGAAGGCCATTCCATGCGAGAAATTGCCAAGAAACTGAAGATCTCGTACAACGCTGTGTTCTACTCCCTTCACAGAACAGCGCAAACTGGTTCTGACCAGAATAGAAAGAGTGGGAGGCCCCGGTGCACAACTGAGCAAAAGGACAAATACATTAGAGTGTCTAGTTTGAGAAACATACGTCTCACTAGTCCTCAAATGGCAGCTTCATTAAATAGTACACGCAAAACACCAGTCTCAATGTCAACAATAAAGAAGCGACTCCAGGATGCTGGCCTTCTAGGCAGAGTTCCTCTGTCCAGTGTATGTGTTATTTTGCCCATCTTAATTGTTTATTTTTATTGGCCAGTCTGAGATATGGCTTTTTCTTTGCAACTCTGCCTAGAAGGCCAGCATCCCAGAGTCGCCTCTTCACTGTTGACATTGAGACTGGTGTTTTGCGTGTACTATTTAATGAAGCTGCCAGTTGAGGACTAGTGAGACGTATGTTTCTCAAACTAGACACTCTAATGTATTTGTCCTTTTGCTCAGTTGTGCACCGGGGCCTCCCACTCTTTCTATTCTGGTCAGAACCAGTTTGCACTGTTCTGTGAAGGGAGTAGAACACAGCGTTGTACGAGATCTTCAGTTTTGCGGGTACTATTTAATGAAGCTGGATTAGCTAACACAATGTGCCATTGGAGACCAGAAGTGATGGTTGCTGATAATGGGCCTCTGTACACCTGTGTAGATATTCCATTAAAAATCAGCCATTTCCAGCTACAATTGTCATTTTCAACATTAACAATGTCTACACTGTATTTCTGATCAATTTCATGTTATTTTAATGGACAAAAAATTGCTTTTCTTTCAAAAACAATGACCCCAAACCTTTGAAAGGTTGTGTATTTGTGAACATCTGCCAGTTAGCCAAACTAGAACGTATTCTAATGCAAAACAGCATCAGTTGAGACTTTATAAGTCAATGTGAGTGGTAAAACCTATTGGCACTTTAACGTCTCACTCTGACATGTGCTCTGTCTTGGTTCAGCAGCATTGTGGTTGAGGGTTGACAACAGCATTTGGTATTCCACAGCACATGACTCATAGCCCCTCTGATGTTGGCTGTAATTGCTTTGTATTGATTCTCCTCCGTACACCTTGCACATTTCCCTGCTTTGTTTTTTTTAAACTCGAGACTATGCCAAACATTCAAAGAGGTTTGGAAGGGGATCACAACTTCAAATCTGCTGCTAATAACCAATTACAGGTCTGGCACCAGAAATATTATATTATTATATCAACCTGACTGAGTCCAGGGGTGGAAGACCAGTCCAATCGAGCTCAGAACTCAACTTGCAAATTGATTAGAGACATTGATTGTTTTTTTTGGCAGAAACAAGAACGTTTTTATTACGAGTGAACTCTTAGTCAAATGAGACATGACCCTTAGTGTCATACACATCTCTGAGATGTAGCAGTGCAGGCCAAGGTAGGAAGCCAAGGTGAGGATAAGGACACACAGCAGGTCAACATCAATACCTCTCTGGAGGCTGAGATATGTGACCTTTATCTCCTGAACAGACTTTGTAACACTGAGTGCATCTCTCTGACAGAAGACAATTCCTATTGCAGCGGGCATTGATCCACTGACTGTGAGATGGTTTGTATGGAGGTGAGTGCTGGGACGTGATAACACATGTAGCCACTGGCAAAGACTCTGCTTGTTAAACAGGGGAGAAAGCCAGAGAGACAGAGAGCCTTTGAAAAGGGCATTGTCTCCTGAGTGAAGCTGCATGGGCTCTGTCAGAACTAACATGCCTCATCCACATCACGCAAAGCCACACAGAGGCATCAGTATTCAGGGTCCATTGCACCCCCTTGCACCCTCTGCTCCCCCTGAATCCCCTCCTGACTTCAGTAGCGGGCTGAGCACGCTGCCTGCGGGTGGATCAGCAGTGGCACTCATTACTTTGGTAATATTATCTTTTTCAGTTAACCTCGGGCATTTGTGGGCTTTGCCGTCCTCACTCTGGGTTTGGCAGTGCCAGGGCTGAATTAAGATGCGCTGTTCAGCCTCTGGACCTGGCGATGGAAACAAGACAAATGGGTCTGCAGGCATTCTGTGCTGCAGGACAAAACAAAAAGATAATTGTTGTGTATTGACGTGGTGTACTGAGATAGGACGTCACCACGCCAGTAAAGGAATGTGGGTGATTACACGGATAGTGATGGAGTAAAGACATGCTGAAGTTTACCTCTGAGTCTGGTTGATTTCAATTCAGTATAATATCTTAACTTAGCACGAGTTGTAAGTATAAGATTGAACAATAATCATATGACCTTTATTTCTCTATGTGAGTTGACGTTCCTGTGTTTGTCATGACAACCGAAGACAGGGCACATACTGTGTAGAACAGATAGCACACAGGACCAACACACACTGTGGGTTATCAAACAGCTGTCTCCTTTGTTCTTCATGCTGATGAGGTTCAGGGGCACATTGCCCCTGTGACTCTGTCTGACCTGGCTAAATGAATGTCTCCTCTGGCTGAGGTTGGCAGTGGGCACTATGTTTAATATGTTGAGGGAATGTTAATACTACACTCGCAGGGACTGGCCTCTGTCTCTCAACGATGATTGCTGGATCTGTTCTAGGAACCCTGCAAGGTTCAACTTCTTAATGACCCAAATGTTAACACGTTTTCAAAAAATAAAAATAATAATTGCACCGTGGTTTAGCAGATGAAACACAAGGTGTTATTTGCCTGCTGAATCATGATGTGGTTGTTCAGGAAGAGAGAAGTGCTAACAGTAAATGCATCCAATTAATTAGACAATTAAACTAATTGAGTTAATGCAGAGCTGTCAGGGCTGGCTTTAGCAAGGCACGATGAAGCTAGGCTTCTGAATCTGCTCCTTTCACACAGAGAAAAAGAAGCAAAACTGTTTTTGTAAGCATACAGTCTTCGTGATTTACAGTGCTCCTAGGGCCAGAGACCCTGTCAGAAACGGATATTTTACCTAACGGAGAGAGAAATTACAGCTGCTTACGCATACAGAGGTGCTAACTAATGCATCTGGACTGATGGATCCAGGCTCACTAAGCTGGGGAAATGGATGTATGCACAAGGCAAATAAACAACCTCATGCATGGAAAAACAGCCTGGAAATTGTCACACCTGGCTGCAACGTATATATATCTCACATCCCTTGTTTCCTCACATACAACACTCATTTCAGTTCTTAACTCCATCTATTGTCCCTGACTTAGCCTGTTTACTTGCTTGTCCTTTCTATGACTGTCTGGCGTGTCTTTTTTTAACAGGGTGTTTTAAAAGCTCTCCTCTCCAGTCGGGCCTAAGCTAACTGTCACCGTTCAGGTTGAAGGAAGCAGCAGGGACTTCCACTGACGTTAGCAACGAGGCCATCCTTTTACTCTGCTGTAAACTCTGACAGCGAACACACCGTATCGACCACTGAGAGACAACGCTAACCGGCACCGAAAACCACTTCCCCCCACTTAAAAGGGGTCCAAACTGCAGCTAGCCTATTCTTAAACCCCTGAATGATGACCGGTGTGGTGTTCTCATCGGGGTTGAAAACTGGGTTAATTATGAGATGGCATCCCCTCTGGAGAGGTACAGAGAAAGTTCAGCTCAACATTTATCAAAGTAGGCACTAACTCGCTGCGACAGGGACCATACAACACTTGCCAGATTGAGTCTGTAGGGAGATGGCAGACAAAATGGGCCTATAAAATATTTGTCGGTGCCAGTTAGTGTTGAAGTCATTATCTAAACATTTAGCTGTTGATTTACCCTAAAAAAAGCCCTGGCATCTTCTTAATTTAAAACCAATGTGTTTCATTCAGTCCTCTTAACACTAGAAGCCCTGAGCCAGTCATTTTGACACATTTACATTTAAAATGGAAATATCACTGCAATTTTTCCAGTCACTAAATCTATTTAACACACATGTTGTTAGAATTTTGACATCACAAGCATAATGTGTTATTATACTGAATACAAAATATAAACGCAACATGCAACGATTTCAAAGATTTTACTGAGTTACAGTTCATATAAGTTAATCAGTCAATTAAAATAAATGAATAAGGCTCTAATCTATGGATTTCACATGACTGGGAATACAGCAATGCTGTATCTGTTTGTCACAGACACTTTAGGGGGCATGAATCAGAAAACCAGTCGGTATCTGGTGTGACCACCATTTGCAACACATCTCCTTCACATAGAGTTGATCAGGCTGTTGATTGTGGCCTGTGGAATGTTTTAGTCCTGTGTGAAGTTGCTGGTTTCGGCGGGAACTGGAACACGCTGTTGTACATATCGATCCAGAGCATCCCAAACTTGCTCAATGGTGAGTATGCAGGCCATCTGGTGAGTATACAGGTCATCTGGTGAGTATGCAGGTCATCTGGTGGGTATGCAGGTCATCTGGTGAGTATGCAGATCATCTGGTGAGTATGCAGGTCCTCTGGTGAGTATACAGGTCATCTGGTGAGTATGCAGATCATCTGGTGAGTATACAGGTCATCTGGTGAGTATGCAGGTCCTCTGGTGAGTATGCAGGTCCTCTGGTGAGTATGCAGGTCCTCTGGTGAGTATGCAGGTCATCTGGTGAGTATGCAGGTCATCTGGTGAGTATGCAGGTCATCTGGTGAGTATGCAGGTCATCTGGTGAGTATGCAGGCCATCTGGTGAGAATGCAGGCCATCTGGTGAGTATGCAGGTCATCTGGTGAGTATGCAGGCCATGGAAGAATACTGACATTTTCAGCTTCCAGGAACTGTGTACAGATCCTTGCGACATGGGGCTGTGCATTATCATGCTGAAACAAGAGGTGATGACACGACAATGGGCCTCAGTATCTCGTCACGGTATCTCTCTGCATTCAAATTGCCATCGATAAAATGCAATTGTGTTCATTGTCCGTAGCTTATGCCTGCCCATACCATAACCTCACCACCACCATGGGGCACTCTGTTCACAACGTTGACATCAGCAAGCCGCTCGCCACACGACGCCATACACGTAGTCTGCGGTTGCGAGGCCTGTTGGGCATACTGCCAAATTCTCTAAAGCAACGTTGTAGCGGTTTATGGTAGAGAAATTAACATTCAATTCTCTGGCAACAGCTCTGTTGGACATTCCTGCAGTCAGCATATAGTGTAATGTTCATGCTGTTTAATTATCTTCTTGATATGCCACACCTGTCAGGTTGATGGATTCTTTTGGCAAAGGAGAAATGCTCACTTACAGAGATGTAAACAAATTTGTGCACAAAATGTTCCAAGAATAACCACTGTGCCTTTGCGCTCCAGACGTGAGCACTCAGCAGGAGATCGCTTAGAGTAACATAAACAAACAAAAATGCTATTGGGTTCTTTGAAAAACATAAACCAAGATTAGTTTTCCGATAGCATATATTAAATCCAATGTATTTATTACACTGTTAGAGTGTTGCAGTTAAAATGGCTGCTCATTGGTTTGGTAAGGGGGTAGCTAGGCCCGACAGTTTAAATGTTAAAGATTATTTTGCATTGCATCTATTGCTTCCATGGACTCCACACTGGCTTGCCAAATGCTGCTGTTCACATGTCTAGACTAACTCAGGGCCTCATGCATAGCCAAGCTTTGGAGCATTTATCTTCCTTACAGGAGTCGACCAAAATGCTCACGACAAGCAGACTTTAATACGCTCTTTGAATAATTAATTTCTTACACTCAATTATTTACTGTTCTCAGTTACATTAGGAGAGTTTGGTAGAATCAGAAACAGGCGATGTGATATCTGACTATATACTTGCCCTAGATCATAGACCATCCAAGATACATGACTTTCATTGTTGTTATAACTGAAAAGTATAGCCATATGAACCTTGCTTAAGAACTACAGCAGTCCCACACCACCATTGCTCCCAGTCTCAGCAATGGTGGCAAGCTTACAATGAAACACTGCCTATATATTCTCACAAAGGCCTGTTTTCTAGTGGGATAGAGAGCAATGACATATAGTCCAATAGTGTCAAATCGAAAGCACATGTAATGACACTACACAATACCATCAATCCAGAGGTGTTAGATGGCCATGGGGCATGAAAGGGAGATCAGAGAATGGGGCTTATTGATGTGACTATGCCATTATGCTTTGAACATTGACACAATAGAAGTCACAGTCACAGTGGGTCGACAAGGCTTCCTCCACTTCAAAAGCAATCTCGTTCCTCTAAATGTCAAAGATGACACACACACACACACACACAACACACATACCCAGAGAGAGCGATAGAGAGACAGACAGAGAGAGAGAGAGAGAGAGAGACCGAGCGAGAAAGAGAGAGATGAGAGATGAAAAAGTGGACATTCATTCAGAAGTGACCTCAAACCTGATCAATTTAGATTTCTGTGGATTGGAAAACAGCTCTGGTGGCATTTTATACATTTATATTGGGCCGCTAGCATACCACTGTGGGATTCTATCCCTCTAGCATACCGCTATATAACCAATTGAACAGTCCAGTCCAGTCCTACCACCCCTCAACATTCCATTCGAAGCTGCTTTTCTATTCATGGGTTGCACCGCCGCCACTCGTCGCATTGCTGCCATTGTTATCAACGTTCTACAGACACCGCAGCCATATTGATGCCCAAAAGTAGGCTGATGGCCAATCATTCTGAACGGGGGCTAATGACTGTTATGTCTAAATTACACAACACTAACAAAAGGTGCTATCTAGAACCTAAAAGGTTTCTTCGGCTGTACCCATAGGAGAACCCTTTGAAGAATCATTTTTGGTTCCAGGTAGAACCATTTTGGATTCCAGCTAGAACGTTTTGAGTTCCATGTAGAACCCTTTCCACAAAAGAGTCTACATGGAACCCAAAAGAGTTCTACCTGGAACCAAAAAGGGTTCTCCTATGGGGATAGCAAAAATAATAATAATAATAATAATAATAATAATATTTTTTTTCGAAGAGTGGATTGGAAATATGATGACATTGCTAGAGTAGGCAAATAATTAGTAGGAAAAAATGTTGCCATCATTATGACGTGGACAAATTTCCTTTAAAGAGACAGCAATGTTGTCATTAGCTAGCAAAGTTAGTCAAAAATAGTTATCAATTCTAACGTTAGCTAGCTCAAATTTAATGCTGTCCCCTCAATCTTAGCTAGCTTAGCTAAGTCAATCTGGTGACATCACAAGGATGACAAAATGCTTTCCTAAATATTATTTGCCTCCTTCTGATATGCCATCGTTTCTAAGCCATTGTGACAAATTTTTGATTAAATGTTCTTCAGCATCAGTCCAAAATGGAATATTCAAATCAATATTGTGACGAAAAATGCAACCAATGAATAGGCATTACAGAACATGATTCATGAGCAACAATGACAAGAAGCTCTGACAATGGACCTGACGGTTTCATTTATGCAACTAAGCGAGGCTCACTTGACTGGGTCGTGTCTGGCATTCTAACACACCAGCCATAATTATTTCACTTATCATTTAAAGACAGCTCTGGGCTGCTTGGCTATTTACACAATCCAGTAGAGAAAGAAAATGCATATATTACAATAGTGTTTCAGTGGGAAACTTATTTCAAACATGATTAAACAAACCATCCATGTGGGATGTTGAGGAACACTTAATGAATGCAGGGACAGGGCTCTGTTATTGTCTCCCCAGAAAGATCTATATCTGTATTCTCCTAAAACACATTCAGAAATACCCCAGAGTCATTCTCAAATCTAGCTATGGTGAAAGTGGTAATGTGGCAGTTTGGTGGAGTGAAATAATGCCAATTCTACATACTTCACAATTAACTACTCTATCCGGACCATTCTCCTCACACTTCTGCTATGCTATGTAACACCAGCCCCCTGATTCCCCCCAGCCTAAACTCACAGTGCAGGACAGACTGGCTTGTGCCCCAGACCTGCCCTAACCAGTAGCCTTGCCCATAAACAGCCAGGGTGACTCAGGTGCCAGACAGTTCTGAGGAACCAGTGAGTCAGGTGCCAGCAGAGCTGTGTGAAACCACAGAGAGAGACTGGCGCCTCCGTCTCAACACAGAACACACTATTATGGACTGTGTGTGTGTGTGTGTGTGTGTGTGTGTGTGTGTGTGTGTGTGTGTGTGTGTGTGTGTGTGTGTGTGTGTGTGTGTGTGTGTGTGTGTGTGTGTGTGTGTGTGTGTGTGTGTGTGTGTGTGTGTGTGTGTGTGTGTGTGTGTGTGTGTGTGTGTGTGGACCAGCTCGATTAAATGCAATCCAACAATAAGTTACGCTGTTACGCTTTATTAAGTTATGTACTCTCACTAACAGATTTGACTTTCTAAATAGCTTGTTCAACTGCTGTGCTTTCTATACCGAGATACACACATGTATAAATGCTGTCTCGATTAAATATGTAAAACAGATGAGGACTTTATTTGCCTTTTAACCTCAAAGGCAAAAAAATGCTAGTGCCCTCTGATGTCTCTTTTAAAACAGCCAAGAGAAAATGAAACATTTAAACTAAGAAAAAAGCACAAGATCACAGAATTTGGGATTCTAAAAAGTTTAACATTTCATTTTTGAGAGGACATTCAAATCAAATGCACATCAAGTTAGTATTCATAATTTGTGTATGCAAAGGGAAATATGCTGACTTAATTCTGAGTGAAACAAGTTAGGGCGGAAGTTCAGCTTTATAGCGTGATTGAAATTTAAAGGCAATTTCACACATTAGGGGAGACTACATTCACGGTTAGCACTGCATATGTCGGCTCAATCGGAAATTATCTATCAATTCCTATTCGCTCAATCTGTAATGCTTCAGCGATATAGATTGAATAGAGTCCTTATACTATGTTTATGAAGCATAAGAATGTGGGACTCATAGACTGTCAGAGAATTGCCACAGAGGTTTTCAATATCAATAAATATCATTGTTAATATAATTGTTGTATAATTTTCAACCCCTTTCTCTGAGTAATGTTCTTGTCACAAGCTTCCCCAGAACCAAAGAGTAAAGGGAGATTAAGAGGGAGAGTAGGTCTCAGGAGGATCATGCATGTTTTAATGGACAGTGTGTTGGAGTTCCTTGTACACTGTAATTCATTATTTAATAAATAAGGCATGAGTTACCTGATTGTGGTTAATATGCTCTCAACACACATTCAGTTCTGAGAGATTGGCCAGGGCAGGTCTGTCCTCTTGTGCACTGATGATAGAATTAAACAAATATTTCAAAAGTCCCTTATTCAAAGAGCCATCTCCTCCAGCATCCTGTGTTTTTTTTATTGTTCACTCTCAACAGATCCAAGTTTCCTGCCAACGTATGTTCACTGATTTATTTCATTAATACATTTTGGGGGGGATGGCCTTCCTACAAGCTTCCTAGAGAGAGAGAGCTCTGAGTCTGAATGACATCTTTAATGGCCAAACTGCTGGCCCCTCTGGAGTGGAAAGAGAGAGAGCGAGAAAGAAAGAAAGAAAGAAAGAAAGAAAGAGAGACACTTTTAGTCACCGGTTTTAAGTGACATGGCCACACCAACAGAAATGTTTTCTGGCTGCTCTATCCGTGCCTGCTGCTGCCACCAGTACCTACTACCCACTCCAACCTGACAGCCATAAAGAGAAGCGGACAGCGTGCCAGCAAGGAGACCTGTAAAATTGGACTGAAAACAAATTTGCCCCATGACTGGGTTGCTTATGAGCAAAGCAAAAAAATAAAAAAGAAACAAAATAAATAATCAAAGCCAGGAGCTGTAGCATTTAGGCTAATTACTATTGCAACAAGCCAGAAGTTAGAACACAGCGTTCGATGGGTAGGAACATGAATGCAGTCTTCTGACCAGAGGGATATTATTTAATTCCTGTGTAGTACAGTCTGCTGTGTTTTAAATGACCGCCAGTCAATCTCAGAAGACGGGGAGGCAGGACAAGGTCACTGGGCATAAAGACTGGTTGTCAGATTAGGACTCCATTAATGTGCCTGACTGTCTTTTCCCATGAGAGGTCCGAGACTGTATCATTTTTCAGGCGTCATAGCCAACCCATAACCAACCCATAACCAACCCATAACTAATCTTCACAACGATTTACATTATGGTTTAATGTGTTTGTGTGAAAGAAAATGTATAGCTTTTTATTCCAATCTCTAGCCATGATCCACTCTTATGCCCATCTCTGTCTTGCGGCAACAGATCCTTGGCGTTGTCTAAAGAAATGTGTTAATGACCGTAAACAGTGTTATCTCAACAGTTATTAATGATATTGATTTTCTTAGAAGCGGTTTAACACAAGAGAAAAGTGCATGAACCACAAATGCCATTAAAGAGTAACTGAAGGCAATACACAACTTCTCTGGTACGGCCTATGTGGCATCAATACTAGACAGTAAGTTCAGACCCCTTTACGGTTCTGGCTCCATCTGTCTTTCCATGCACAGTAACACCCGAATGACTGAAGCCCAGTTCCAATTTTGTCAGCAGAGAGATACAGTTTGTCCAACCAGATAACTGCTGCCTCCTCTCCTAGTCTTACTCAGAGAGCAGAGCACACTCATATTCTTTGTCTGTAGAGTAATTCTTACAAGAACTGCACAACATAAATATACCCTACAACATCTGTTCCGTCTTTGTGTGTGTGTGTGGTGGCAGAGTGCTGGTATGGTAATGGAAACGGTGTGGTGGTGGTGTATGTGGTGTGTGAGCTCATCGGCTAGCTGGAAGGGGTGGTGTGTGTGCGGGCTAGCATATAGGGCAGCAACAAAGTCTCTCTACTTCTGGCAGTCTTATGCCATCTTCTCCACTGTGCGGCGTTCCAGAGCTCTGCTGATGTTGTTGGAGCTCAGTCTCGACGGTTCTGTGTCACATTGTCTTGGGCCTCCCCCTCTTTCCACAGAAACCGATACAAATAGGACAGATTACAACATTTTTGAAATACAGACAACCTTAAAAAGGAGCTGACTTTTTTTAATTGATAGAACCCAACTTTAAAAAGTTAAGCACCAAACAGTTTTAAGGAGCACCAGAATATACATTTATTTAAATCTACAGTATCATTCAAAAGATTTGGACACAACTACTTATTCAAGGGTTTTTCTTAATTTTTACTATTCTCTACATTGTAGAATAATATTGAATAGATCAGAACTATGAAATAACACATATTGAATCATGTAGTAACCATGTTATATTTGAGATTCTTCAAAGTAGCCACCCTTTGCCTTGATGACAGCTTTGCACACTCTTGGCATTCTCTCAATCAGCTTCACCTGGAATGCTTTTCCAACAGTTTTGAATGAGTTCCCACATATGCTGAGCACTTGTTGGCTGCTTTTCCTTCACTCTGCGGTCGGACTGATGCAGTCGAACTGATGTCATCTGATGCAACACTTCATCACTCTCCTTCTTGGTTACTTAGAAGAATCTCAAATATAAAATATATTTTGATTGGTTTAACACTTTATTTTATTACTACAGGATTCCATATGTGTTATTTTAAAGTTTTGATTTTTTCACTATTATTTGACAATGTAGAAAATAGTAAGAAATAAAGAAAAACCCTTGAATTAGTAGGTGTGTCCAAGCCTTTGACTGGTACTATAGGTTTTTCAAACATTTTCCATTCTAAACATTAGGAATAAGCACACATATGGAAAACTGGTCTTGAAAAACTACTTTTATATAAAATTCAACATTAATTTTGTTTAGCATATTTAATAATCTCAACCAATGTAATTTAGTAAAATGATCATGTGGTTTTCTATCAGGAATCAAGGTAAGACCCAGATGCAGACTGTAACAATGTTTGCTATAGCAACAGGGGCAGGCAATGACAGGTCAAAGCATGTAGTGCTCAATAATCCAGAGTATAGGGGCAAAGGTACAGGATGGCAGGCTCAGGGTCAGGTCAGGCAGAGGTTGGTAATCCAGAGGTGGGGAAAAGATACAGGATAGCAGGCGGGCTTAGGGTCAGGAGAGGCAGAGTAGTCAGGCAGGCAGGCTCTGAGGCAGGACAGGTAAGGGTCAAAACCAGGGGGGGGGGGCGAAAAAAAGCAGGAGCTGAGAAGAATGCTGGTTGGCAAACAGAGAACACAGGTATAAATACACAGGGGATAATAGGTAAGATAGGCGACACCTGGAGGGGATGGAGACAATTACAAGGACACGTGAAAGAGATTAGGGTGTGACAAACCATCGTAGGCCACCAAAAGCATTGTTGCACAAAGGCCAGGCTCCGATGGAAGCTTAGGTGGCTAGCAAGCCTGGAGGAATGGGCCCACTCCAGAACCACAGAGCGGACAGTGTCAGGCACAAACATCCAATTATCAGGGCTCCCCCCAGGGTTCGGCTGGGACCAGGAATTGGATAGCGTTGCTCTGGCTCCCTGACACACGTAGGTTGATGGGAGTGGTGTTGTGGGTGACTTGGTCTAAAGAGCACCCGTCCAGCGCTCTAATGTCCATGGGAATGGAGAGGGGCTGAGGGGGATGTTCAGCTCGGACGCCAAGGTAGTGTCCAAAATAGCTTTGGTCAGCCCCAGAGTCAATAAGAACCCGGAGAGATTTGGACTGGTTTCCCCACAGCAGAATGGCATGAAAAGGGGTGCGAGCAAGGGAAGCAGGAACGTTCTCCATATGGCTCACCAGAGTACTCGCTCCTACCGGTGAGCCTGCTTTTTTTAAAGGACAAGAGGACATGAAATGACCAAGAGTCCCGCAATACAGACAACTCTTCGTGACGATCATGTATTGCCATTCCGCTGGGGACAACCCAGCTCTGCCTAGTGGCATAGGCTCAGGAAGAGGTGACTCGGCCGTCTTCGGCTGCCCTCTACGCCTCGGGTTCTCTCGGCAACGAGACCGTCGGGAGCTTCAGGGATGACTCGGAGGCATGGTGGGATCCCTGGGCGTGAGAGCAAAGTCCAATTTGCTCTCCCTCTGTCGTTCCAGTAATCGCCCATCGATACGGATGGTCAAAGCAATGAGGGAATTGAGGTCCGTTGGTAACTCCCGGGCAGCAAGCTCGTCCTCCTCCGAGACGCCATGCAGGAACGTATCGAACAGTGCCTCTTGGTTCCAAACACTCTCTGCTGCACTCGTGCGGAAATCCACCATATAATCAGCTAAACTGCGAGAGTCCTGCCGAACCTGGATTAGCTTCTCCAGGAGAACGGGGCATCAAAAACCTTCCTCACTTCTCCCACAAGCCCCTCCAGACTAGCGCATATGGCCGGCTGTTGTTCCCACACAGCAGTGGCCCAGGTGAGAGCCCTCCCAGACATCAGCGTGATGAGGCAGGCTATTTTGGAATGATCTGAGGGGAAGTAGGAGGGCTGAAGCTCAAAGACAAGGGCACACTGAGCTAGGAACGCCCAACAGGTGATAATTGGAGACAATTACAAGGACACGTGAAACAGATCAGGGTGTGACAAATGCGTCGACATCCGGAACCATCGTAGGCCACCAAAAGCATTGTCGCACAAAGGCCAGGGTACGATGGAAGCCTGGTTGGCAGGCAAGCCTGGAGGAATGGGCCCTCTCCAGAACCGCAGAGCGGACAGCGTCAGGCACAAACATCCGATTATCAGGGCTCCCCCCCAGTGTTTGGCTGGGACTGCTGCGCCTCCCGGACCTGTTTCCCTATACCCCAGTTGACTGGTTGACTTGACAAACAAGACGAACTGGCAACAGACAGACACCTGGAGGAGTGTGAAGACAATCACAAGGACAGGTGAAACAAATCAGGGTGTGACAGTTTTTATTATCGGACACAATTTCAACGATGGTTGAAAACCAGGAACGTTAACAAAACCGAACATCATTAATCACACATTTTCAGTACTAATTGTGTATAAAATGGGAAATTACAAGACTGTAAAATATTGTTTACATCTAAAACATAAATTTGGAATATTGTTGTTTTATATTTTTAAGAACTCTTGGAAAATATACTCTACCAGCTGTTGAGTTGCCCATTAAAGGAATGCAATTTAGTCAAAGCTAGCTATTATGGACAATGGAGAAATATTGTTAAGGGAATTTTTTGTCTGTGGAAATAGAAAAATATTTTCATATAAATATCAGTATTTACTGTCTGCCTGCTATCTTTAATATGTTTAACAATATTATTCAGTACATGTGATTTTATAGATATTATGAGCATATAAAAAACATGAATTTACATATATTTGAATATTCATATGTATCATATTTTATTCATATTTGATATCAGTCCTCATTTAACTAGACCTGTCATCTATTATAAGTAACTAATAATAATAATAATAATAATGTTAATGAATGTATTTTTTGATGATATGCAAATGCAAATACAAAATGTATTTACTCTAATTGGGCAACTCAACTGGCTGGTTGAGATGTTTGCAATGCATTATCTATCAAATTGTAAGTCATGCAAATAAAAAATATGAATGTATGGCCTATATTAAGGTGAAATATACATATATTTTATATTTGTATTTATTTATTTTTATATATGTATTCATTGGTGTACCATTTAAATGGTTAAAAGGTATTAGAAAGCCATCAAAAACAAAAATGTTGAAGTAAAGGACCCTGCCAACTAATATCAACATTTATATTTGGCTTTGCATTAATGATTTGCCTTCTGTAAATTGAAAACCTCTCAGGGATTAGGCGTCCCTGATTAGGCGTCCCTGAATAATCATAAAAATGATTTGTTACACTACATGTTATAGCTGGGACCCTTCGGATGACAAATCAGAGGAAGATTTTCAAAAAGTAAGTGAATATTTTTCCACTGGGACTGGTTTTATAAATTCACAAATAGCGATTAAATATTCACTTACTTTTTGAAAGTCTTCCTCTGATTTGCCATCCAAAGGGTCCCAGCTATAACACGTAGTGTCGTTTTGTTCAATAAAATCCTTCTAAAATCCTCCTAAAATCCTATATCCCAAAAAGTCTGTTTAGTTGGTGCCATCGATTTGAGTAATCCACTCGTTCAACATGCAGAGAAAGGAATCTGAAAATCTACTCCTAAACTTTGTTTCAACAAGTCAAAACGCGTTTCTATATAATCCTCAGATACCCTATAATGTAATCAAACTATAATATTTCTTACGGAAAGAATGTTCAGTATGTTCAATAGGAAAACGATTTTAGCAGGTATGTCTAGTCTTCATGGGGTGCGAAAACATGAATTACCAAGATTGTGTCCGTCCACTAAAACTGTTATTTCTGAGTAGTTTTGGTTACAAGCCTGCTTCCTTCCTGTGAGCTAGAATTGAGTATGCCCTTATACTTGCCATTGGAAGAGCATGGTCTCCTTCTCAAAACAAATTCTGGTTTTTTTTTCTTTGGATTTTCTCCTGCCATATCTATTGTGTTATACTCTCCTACATTATTTTTAAAAATTCTACAAACTTCAAAGTGTTTTCTTTCCAATGGTACCAATTATATGCATATCCAGGTTTCAGGGTCTGTGTGACAGGCAGTTTACTTTGGGCATGTAATTCAGGGGAAAATAGAGAAAAACGGGCCTAGCCCTAATAAGTGCCTAGTGTCTTGTCATTCTGTCACCAAAAACCCATATAGCTTCAAAGCTAGAATCCGTGGTTGCAACATTCATTTTTGGACTGATAAATTAATTATATATACCCATCGATTCTTGAAGAATGTAACTTCCAAATGCTTCAACTGTCATACCCCATGAGAACCCAAAATATAAGTTTGTTTTACTCTAATGTTTGTAAACAATGTAAATGTAAATATACATTGTATAGCCTCAAAATATGATTAAAACTTGGACAGTTGTCCAATATCATGGACAGTCAGTCCTTGCATCCATAGCTCTGTCTATAAACTTAAGAGTGGTTACATTTCTCTAGGGCCATCCCTCAGCTTTATAGTTGGGGTGAAGACTTTGTTATTGTTTCAATTAAGGATTCTAGCTTTAAGTTGTTTTATCATTTCTCTCCCTCATGGGAAAGGAGCATTATGAAAGTTCACATAACAAGTAGACTTACCAATTCGTTTTTACCGATAACAATTTAGTTGATAAATTATGAAGCTATTAAAATATGTCACTTTGTTACCAAATCGATGACAGTGACCGAAAAATCTGTAACAGAATGACAGCAATTTAATTGGCAGCAATGGGATATCATAGTTTCAATAGTGAACAGTAAGGACAATACATACAGTACAGCACAGTTGTGTTCAGTACAGTAGAGCGCAGTAGAGTTCAATACAGTAAAGTAAAAATAAGTAGAAAATAGTTTAATACAGTAGAGTAGAGTACAGTACAGTGCAGTACAGTACAGTAGAGCACACATTAGTAGAGTACAGTAGAATGTAATATACTCTACTATACTGGACTGTACTGTGCTCTACTATACTGAACTATACTCTACTATTCTTTACTGTACTCTACTCTACTGTACTATACTGCACTTCATCACCATGAAGAGAATGACATTCATAAGAATGCATTTCTATATAGCACAGATCAAGGATCCATGATGATATTCTGTTACCATCATTCTGTACCTGGGTGTTGATCCACTTCACTTAATGTTGTTCAATAACTAAAATAGATCATCTTATGGTGGTCGAGTCAATGAAGTATGAGGTCTGGGGAAATTCATAAACACTTACCTTACACAGTTTGTCTACATAGGGTTAAAAATGTGGGTAACCACCAGTTAAATACAACTGTTTTTCGTTTGATATACTATCGGCAATTATCGGCAAATCTGCTTTGTTGTATGCATAATCAAGTCAATCAGTGTAGATCAATAATGCCACTCTTTTTTTGCTTGTGAAGCATAAACTGCAAATGCAATGACTGTAGCTTACAATATTCTATTGAAATCATCTGTTTTTGTAGTCGAGTCATTCCACTTAAAAAAGCACAAGAAAAAGGTTTGACACCCACGGTCTCAGATTGTTCTGAAATTGTTTCTGTAGTTAGAAACAGATGAGATAAGCATTCCTGCAACATTATTTTGTAGAAAATAATAGACAAAAACCACCCACGGACCCCCCAAATCCCACACCAAGACCACCCCAATGGCCAGTGTACAGTATCAGTTCTCTATGTTTGACAAGTAGTATAAAGCTGCGGCTTGGAGTAATGTTTATTCATATTGTGTGTTGTGATCCATTTTATTAACCCAACAGAGCAGCAAATTGATAAATGTGTGTGGCAGAAGCAGGAACATCTAGTGGCCAAAACATGGTACTTCACCCTCATTTACTGGGGAAAATGCAAGCGACTTCAATGGCTAATTTGTAACCAAATTCACTGTGAATACATTAAATAGTATGAACAACAATACTTCAAGCCGCAACTTCATGCTACTTGTCAAACATAGAGAACTGATATTGTATACTGGCTGTTGAGGTGGACTTGGTTTGAGGTGGACTTGGCTTCTTAATTATTTTTAAGAAGAGTTTTGGTCCAAATCGGATGTTGGGTACTATTTATTGAATATTATACGAACCCCAACAAATTGAAATGGCCAATTTGGGTGAAATAAATTTGCGCAGTTTCAGAGTTCCAGTTGCCTTTCAACGAAATAATGTTGCAGAAATGATTAGCTTATCTGTTTCTAAACAATTTCAGAACAATCTGAGATGGTGGGTGTCATGGCTTACTGAAATAAAATGGAATGACCCAGACCTCATGTGCAGAAGAAAACTTTCAACTAAAGAAAATACATTCATAAAACTGATTTAGTATTGGATTAGGCCTATGCAATAAACTGTGCCCAGAAATAAACAATGAGGTCATCAGCACTGTTGTGTTTTATTCATTCTGTTAGTGGGTTTGTACAATATCTAATTCAATGGTGTGTCGAGACTTATGTTTCACAAGTAAATCAACAACAAATGTCACTTAATCCAGGGACCCCCACCCAGGTAAACCGGCAATCCAGGGACCCCCATCATATGTTAGCAAAAAAGAAGGTGAATGATAAAGGCAATAGAAGTAATTAATTTGGAATCAATGAAATTAATAGATTTGGTAGACAGTTTCATTATTTTGACTTCCCTGCATACCTTTCTAGCTAATAGGCTATCTTGCTAGCAGAGAGGACATTTTGCTGTTGTAAAGCACATTTTCTGCAATTAAAAGAAAAAGTCATTAAGCTGATAACAAATATTGCAGATTTGAAGCAAATTTTCATTAATTCTACACAGTTTGGCATGGAGTTGAGAGATCAATTTTGCAGGTTTGAAGCAAACTTTATGCTATTGTATGCATTTTTCAATGGCTAATACTGTGTTCCTCAGCTCATTATAACCAAATCAATGGGCCCTGAATGCCATTATTTATTTTTAGTTGTTTTATTCTCTCTGACTGTCTAGGTTTTATTTGATTGTTAGTTCTCAATTATGGTATTATTTAAAAATATGTATACAGTATAGTTTTTTATGCTTTCTATCTGGTTTTGATCATTTAAGTTGACACTGGAACTGTTTTTCCATGACCACTTAGATGGCCCGCCTAAGAATGTATACAGATAAAAACTGTAATTAGCTCCAATGACTGTAATTTCCTCCACATTAAAGGGAAAGTTTGGGATTTTGGTAATGAAGCCATGTATCTACTTCCCCAGAGTCATATGAACAGCTAACATGTTAATGGTTCCTGTAGAATGTACTGCAAACATCCAGTCAAAGCTAGTTAGCATTTACTCATGAAACTGATTTAAAAGACATATTACAGTTTTTCCCAATTGCTAAAACACAATTTTGCAAACAAAATACTTAACACAATTCACAAAACCACACACCCAAACTGCAAAATACCTCATATATCCTGCAAAATGAAGCACTGCAACCAAAACTACATATAGCATTATCAAAATCAAACGTTTGCACGGAATGACACACAATTCATTCATATTACCAGATTTTTGTCTAACCAACTACACACTGTTGGGCATAAAGAAAAACACTCTCATCTTTAGTATGCTTTGCCATAATACTAAAATAGTTAAAATTGTAGAAATTTCTTCAGATGCACAGAAATATTTGCAGATACACAAACATGCTGTTGAAACATTTTATTTTTCACCAAACAAGTCAGTGCAACATATGCACAGCAGATATATTTACATTGGACTGAACAAAAATATGCTCACAAAAAAAACAGTAAACTGAAAAAGAAAATTGCAGAAAAAAATGTGCAGAAAAAAAATAGAGAAAAAAAGAGGCAAGAAAAATAATTAGGCAGCATCTTGCCGCACAGCTGGGTCTGGCCACAACGCCTCATCCACATCACAGGCAATATCTAGAATAGAAGCGCCTTGAGTGCCTTTTCCATCCCTGAATCGCACCCACATCAATCTCATCACATGCCTCTTCCATAGCCTGGACAAGAGGCATGTGCACAAAGGGCTGCCGGTCGTATACCTTCCACCGCCATGCCGAAAATAACTCTTCTATGGGGTTCAGAAATGGTGAGTATGGTGGGAGGTATTGCACGAGAAATGGTGAGTGGTCAGCAAACCAGTTTTGGACTGGGGCTGCACGATGAGAGCTCACGTTGTCCCATACACAACGTACTGGGTTCTTTGATGGTCTGCATCATTCATACGCTCTGGTGGTATGAGAATGTTATGGAGTCTGTCCAGAGAATGTGGGCTGTGTTGTATGGTCCAAGGTTGGCATGATGGTGGAGGACACCATGCGTATTGGAGATGGCAGCGCACATTGTGATGTTGCCACCACGTTGGACAGGAACATCTATAATGGCTCTGTGGCCAATGACGTTTCTCCCCCTTCTTCTCGTCTTTGCTAGGTTGAACCCAGCCTCATCTATAAAGATGAACTCGTGGGATTGCATGAGCATCCATTTCCAGTACTCCCTGAAAACAAAGAACAAAAGCAGTCAATATGGTGTTATCCAGTACACTGGGAAACAAGGTTGCGTGTAGTGTACTGCAGTCAATATTGCACTTACATCCACATATGCTTGTCTGACCTCTTTGTTTCTTTGAGAGTTTCTCTCAAACGGCACCTTATAAAGTTGTTTCATTCTGATTTGGTTTCGCTTGAGAATGCGAGCCAATGTGGACAGACTGACTCGTTGAATGTTGTTGAATATGGTGTTGTCTTGGATGATGTGGTTTTGAATTTCTCGTAATCTGTTTTCATTATTTTCCAAAACCAAGTTTACAATGGCAGCTTCCTGTAACCCGGTGAACATGTGGCCCCTTCC